>NC_090939.1:432943900-433246931 GCF_040938575.1 Ambystoma mexicanum | reverse complement strand
TGCAGCTGGTAATTAGACTTCTTAGAAACATCAGAGATGTGAGGAGAGAAGGAGAGTGTGGAATCGAAGATGACCCTGAGGTTTTTAGCCATGCAGGTGGGAGCGGGAAGAGGGCCAAGGGAGGCCGGCCAGAGAGCTGCAGGGAAGGAGGGAGTGGATGTGCCGATGAGCAGAATCTCAGTCTTACTAGCATTAAGGCAGAGGTCATTGGCGGCACACCACTCCTGGATGGCAGACAGACAGTCAGAGATGAGGGAAGGCGAGGCAGAGGCCGAGGGTAGCCTGAAAATGAGCTGAGTATCGTCCGCATAGCACTGAAAGTTGGGGCAGAGAGCGGCAATGCGGTGGGCAAGGAGTGCCAGGTATTGGTTGAACAACCAGGGAGAGAGGTTAGATCCCTGTGGTTCACCACAGGTAGAGACAAAGACCCCAGCTGAACCTGGGAGGGTCGGTCAGAGAGGAAGGAAGTCAGCCACACCAGAGCCTGACCAGTGATACCCAGGTTATCACGTAGACGGTTGAGCAGGATGGCATGGGTGACAGTGTCAAAGCCAGAGGAGAGATCAAGTAATATGAGAACACAAGGGGTGTTAGAGTCAAGGATGGAGAGCGGGTCTTCACGGATGTTCAGGAGAGCAGTTTCCGTGCTTCTGGCAGCTCAAACGCCAGACTGATGATCACAAAGACAACCAACAGATTCAGTGTGGAGATTGAGCTGGGAAACGGCCAGTTTCTCCAGGAGCTTGCCCAGGAATGGGGTGATGGAGATTGGGTGATATATAGCCGGGCAGGAGGGGTCGGCAGAGGGTTTCTTAAGAAGAGAGTGCACAATGGAGTGCTTCAGGGGGGGGTGGGAAGACTCCAGTGGTGAAGGAGTGATTGCAGAAATCAGCCAGGGCAGGAGCCAGGGCAGGAGCCAGGGAGTCAATGTGGTCCTTGATAGTTTTGGAGGAACAGGGGTGAACCTGTTTCGACAACACTTTCATAGATCAGACTTGTCTAGAAACCTTGTCTGCGGAGAACAGGGGAAAGGCAGAGAAGGAGGGAGGTGAGGTGGCTGCAGAGGCCAGGGGAGGAGCAGAGAGTGGGGGGAGGTGAGGGATACGAGGAGAGAGAGAACAAATCGGTCTGACATTTTACAACAAACTTTTGACTCAGGCCTGGTAAAACCTAAATAAAAACTTGGTGCATATTTTTGTAACAGTGGGAGAGATATAGAAGATCAAAAAAATGAGCTTTTTAATTTAAAACAAAATATATGTTGTTCTTATTTTCTACGTTGGATTTCTCAGAGGGAAAATGTCAAAATGTTTGTCACAGCAAACACCGTGTGAACAACGTGCTAAAAGGAAATCCATTGCTGGTTTGGCATAGTCCAGTATTTTCTCTGTATTTGGTGGATAACAAGTTATGCTGGTACAAATAAATGCACATTTAGCTCCAAAGATCCATTGCTAGTCCTAATGTTTTTGTTCCAAAATATTTGCTGTGCTGAAAATCGCGATTAGAGAGAGCAAAAGGATGAGTGATTTGTTTTGTTTTTAACAGATCCCTAAAATTACTTAAGGGGAGGGAGTAGGGTAGTGTTTATGTTGAGGTATCATGGCAGGGTAAGTGAAAAGAGTTTGTGCGTGTCTGCGGTCTGGGGACATTGTGGATTTTATTTTTAAAGCATTTACCCGACATCAGAATCTGGTGTCCGGTCAAATCGGCGAAAACAAATGGTCGAATGACCATTTGATCGAATCAAAATGATCGAAAAAAAAAGGTCGAATTTTGTTATTTATTTATTTATTTATTTATATATATTTTTTAAGTTTTGGTTGCTTAAAAAATATTTTTTAATAAAGAAAAAGGAACCCCCCATAAAATAAAAAAAATAAAAAAATTTGACCTTTTTTTTCGACCGTTTCACTTCGATCAAATGGTCATTCGACCATTTGGTTTTCAACCAAATGACTGGTAATCTCAGAATCTCAGATCTTGATTCTGTTTGAGTGGGAAAATAAAGAGTAAACACTTGACAAATAATCAAAAATATAATTTGGCAGGTACAGTGCATGCAGACTGGGGGAGTAGAAATATTTTTAGTGAATTTAGGAAGCAATCCCATATGGTTAATTATAATAAATTCAGGGATACATTCCCATATTAACCTAGTGTATTGGAGGCTTCTTCAAAGATATCAATTTCTATACAAGATCAAAATCCACATACAAGACCCATGCATTTAATGAATTATATAAAAGACTGTGCACGATTTAGTGGATCAAGGGATGATGTCAGCAGCATGAAAAAATGCAGGGATAGAAACACTTTGGAAACTGATACAGTGAGGAGGCATGAACAATTGCACTATGTTTTCCAAGTTATTGATTCTCATCTCTATTGTGGAAGCAAGCCACTCAGAGATGGAGGGCTTTGAGATGGATGCTTGATATGTGACAGACACAGTCTCAGCCCTACTGCCCTTTCTATGGCCATTTATTGCACCCATGGACTCTCCCTAATACTACATAAATACACTCTGTAGTCTTCATGGAAGCAAGCTTAGCAGGATGACATTTCATGACCCAATAATGCATGGCTGACTCTTCCTCAGCACCATAGGCTTTATAGAGGTCTATGTCTGTTTTAAATTTCCTATATTGTAATAATATTAACTTATGCAATAGCCACTGTTTGACTACTGGATGATGAAAAGCAGACCCAGGCATGCCTGACGTGGCTGACTCTGCAATATATTCTTATAATACCCCATTTCAACTTTACAAATGTGATCAACTTCAGAGTGATGAAAGACTGAATTCTTCTTACACATATTTGGACCGGGGACCTGCAGGCTACACATAGATCTCTGTTGTATGTACATCAATCTATTGAGATATTTTAGTGCAGATTTGAACATGCTGACCTACCTGGATAGCATTCACCGATGTATAGGATATTTCCTCTTGGTAACCCCAAACCGCCACAATTGACCCTTTCCTTTCCCCTAACCTTTCACTTGCTTCCTGAAGCCTTTGAAGTTACTTCTGTGCTTTTTCCTACCAATAAGTCATAACCTGCGCAAACGTCTCCCGAATATCTGTGAAGATTAAGGAGAGTCGGGCAGATTTGGGATAGAAGAAAGATTTGTGACAACCCATGAATCGATTTGAATCTCATGAGGAGATTCACAACAGGCCACAGACAATTTTGGAGAAAGTTCCCCCAAAATTATCAGCAAGTATAACATATTCCAGAAACCAGCAGTTTAAGGGATTACCAACTTTTATGAAAAAGAGGTAGACTGTCTTATGGTGTCACTATGAGTCCAGCAGTACAAGAAATAATAGTGTTAAACTGGTGGTAAAGGAATCAAACTACTTAACTAATTATTTCCCACACCACCAATTTCCATTATTGGAAGTGATTTGGAAGATTAACCTCCAGCTATGTGCTGGAGGTAATCATCCTGTCTACCTCCAAAAATAATTGTATTTATTGCAACTCAATCACCACTCCTTGTTTATCTGATTAAATCCCCTTGGAGCCCTTTGTGCCCTAAGAATTGATATTAACAATGCCGTTACTTGTGATCATGCGATGAATTCACGGGACTGGGTGGTGGTAGCGGTTAATACATTTGGTAGTAATTCCATAGCAATTACCAACAAACTTAATTGACTAGAATGTTTTTTTCTTGCTGCGATATATATATATGTCACAAAAAATAGCCACCAAACTCGTGATGATGACGATTGTATACTATTCAAGTTATATAAGTAGAGCAAAGAAACATGTTTTCCTTGGACCTGTGTACCAACGACAAAGAAGAGCATATGCATATTCATCTCAAAAGCTATCACCTTTGCAAAAGGGAATGCAGTTTTTTATATTTCTGAAATTTTGTTACAAGGATACACGCCTGTTTGTTTTAGATGGAATTCAATTAGCAGTCCTGTGCCCAGACTCGATTCATGAGCGAAATACAAGTAATTAGCAAGGATCTACTGCTCACATGTTAGAAGAATTTAGCATCATTCGATTGAGATGTGACATAGCAAATCAACTGTTGTTCTTGTCTGCCCAGCATTAAGGTGTTGCAGAAATATTCTGATAAGCCCAGGTTGTGAAGGGAATCTTTAACACACACACTCCATTTAGAGGCTTTGAAGTGGTGTAGGGTTATCAGGCCCTTTAGCATCAGGAGGCCCAGGCAAGCACATTCTGTCAGCCAATTTATGGTTTATAGAATAGTAGGGCCTAAATGAAATGTAGGTGCTCTGGGGATAGTTACCAAATTAAAATTGCAGAAGCCCTTCTGGCATGAAGGCACTAACTCCGAAGCGTGATTTGAAAAATGTACACTCGACTTTCATGTTAGAATTCAAATTGGAGGGTGCACACATTCCAGGAGCAAACCATGCTTGCCCATAAGGCTTTGGGCTTCATTCTGAGTTGGCCTGTCTGGTAAAAAAAAAGTGCCAGTATTCATGGAAACCGGTACTTTACCGGACTGGCCGACAATGGGTTTGCCGGTAGGGCAGCTGGGTTACCTCCAGCTAAAAGCTGGAGGTAAGCCAAACGCCCTAACGGCAAAAAAGCCCTCATTCCTGCACTGGCAAATCCCCTCCTGGAGTCCTATGGAGTCACTACAGCACCTGTAATCTAACGTCAATGACGCCAGAACGGGTGCCGGATACAGTAACTACATTTCCCGGTATGCTGGCGGCTCTACCACCAGGATGCCGGCAATGTCAGAATGAGGCCCTTTATCTTAACAGGGAATGGTGACGGTAAACGTCGAGGAATAACTGCAAAATGACTCCATTTACAAGAAAATCTGAGGCTGAGATAATCCAATAATGTCCATTGTAATCAACATAACATGTGACAATTTGGCTTAGATATTTTTGGTGTAAGATTACACAATCTTTCTTGATATTTTTTAGTATCCTCATTTGAGTCATGTAATCATGACTGCCATTAGTCTCATTTGTGAGGCAACTCCGTTTTATCATCATTATTATTATTATTAATATTATTATTATGGTATTTATTGAGCACCAACCTGGCCACAGGAAGCAATAGAGCGCTTCACAAATCATAGGGGATACACATAATATGTTATAGCCTTTGAGACTATAATACATTATTTAAAAAAGGTCACAACATATTTGAAGCCCTCTATAAATAATATGCAGATTGTTCAATATAACGTTGCCTTTTCACTTATTGTATTGCTCTTTTAATTATGCACATGTTCTGATCTGTTCTGATCTATTGGGAAATACATAACATTAAATCTTGCTAATCACTCATCTGTCTTTCGTGTTGACGTTTCATCTATCATCCCGCTGTGGCTGCTGTCTGTGCACCTCTATATAGATTTGCAAATGATACGCAGAGCACGATGTTGGAATAGATGATTGTCTGGTACTTGATTTAGAGTATGTGCTAATTTTGATTTTCCCAAGAATTGCAGCTAAACCTAATGCTTTAAAGCTTGGCCAATTTCTCTTCAATTACATTTAATCTCTTCTTTGTTTGTATAGTAGAAGTATTATCAGGTACACACATTTTCCATCAATTCGGAACACATTAACTTACAGGTTAATAAGTCTCATGGAAGCTAACATATTCATTTAGATTTGTCCTGAGAAAAATCAGTATTCAACTACCCTGCTCAATCAAAACGGATACTTGTCATTTCAAGATAAAACTGCATTATATTTAGTGAGAACACAATATAGTTGATTCGATGTTAAAGATCCGGTTGAACACAGTAAAACCTTCGAAATTCAGTAGCTGGTGTAAGTTATTTCACCTTACCTCTAAACCCCAATTGCATACCGTATGAGCACATTGATGACATTAT
Organism: Ambystoma mexicanum; assembly: GCF_040938575.1. NCBI lineage: Eukaryota > Metazoa > Chordata > Amphibia > Caudata > Ambystomatidae > Ambystoma > Ambystoma mexicanum. The sequence goes on along the minus strand of NC_090939.1, from coordinate 433,241,068 downwards.
CGATAACATCACATATGACATCACTTTCAACATCACTTATGCCATCACTATCATATCAGTTACTGCTTAGAACATCCATCATGAGAAAACTAGAAGTGAGACAGGGAGATGCACAATTTTAATAATGACACTATCTTATTCTTGACTTGCAGGAAGTCAAGGGCATTGTTTTTCAAAGATTCCTGTCTAACATGAACAAATCTATTCCTCTTGTGGTTAGATTGTACGTTGACACTTGTGATCCATGCTTGAATGGATTCAAGGCACGAAAAAGGGCAAGAAATATCTTGTGGGTCGTTGACCTTTAGTACAACTGTGCCATTTGCATACTGGTGTAAAGCAATGTTATATTGCGTAGGAGTGACCTCATTCGTTACAGATAGAGGTTAAAGATGATCAAGGAGATAATGTGCACCTACTCCACAAGTGCTGGGGTGGTGTTTGAACAACAAGACGTCCATCTAGAGAGAATTGTGTCTCACAGATAGGTAGGATTTGAACCATTTCATCACAGTGCTGGAGAAGCCCATATTATTTGCAAGGGGGGTCAGTAGTGTGTGATGGTCAAGAAGAGGGTGTTCATAATTTAACTATAACTTTTCAGAAGGCCAGGGACGGATTGTAACATACATGAAAGGACAAAGGTTTTCTAATGGATTTATTTTACATATCACATCCAAGTAACTGCCTGTCTAACTAAGGAGAAGGTAGGCATCTACCATGAGAAATGTTTAACATGTATGTAAGATGAACTCTAAAGGTCAATGGGCCTCATTATAAGGCTGGCGCTATGGAAGGAAGGGGGCCGGTACAGCACCGGCCCCCTTCATTCCGGGTGCGCCGATTACAAGCTTCCCATAGTGGGACCCGGATCGCACGCCTGGTAAAACCAGGCATGCTTTCTGGGCCCCACGAGGGGAAGAGGGAGGCAATAATGGGGCAGATGTAATCTGCCCGTTATTACCTCCCTCTCCATTCCCATTGAGCCCTATGGGGGCTCAAATGGGAATGGGGATGAGTTCCTGCAAGGAGGAATTACCGGGTCCTCCTATGTCAGAGTAACCTGGTAAGTCCCCACTGCAGGAACCCAGTGATGGAGCCCGGAACGGAGGCAGCCAAGGAGCTAATAGCTCCATAGCTACCTCCATTCTCGTAATGAGGCCCAATATAAAAGTAATCATGTTATATGATTGAGGACAACATATTATTTTGGACACCTCGAGCAAAGGGTCCTCCCATACACAACCCCCCGCAGCAGCTACACACCCGATTACCAGTGGCCTTTGCCTTGACAAGCGCACAGGGTTCCAGCCTTCTGCCCCACTTCTAGTTAAACTGGGGATCTTTCTGGGGCATACAAAATGTATCCGATCCGAGAGGATCTGAGAGAATCTGAAGAAGGGGCTGGAGACTCTTTATTTTAAAGGCAAAAGACCCATAGTGATTGGACCCAAGCTAGTCTGCCTTTGTGGTCCAAGCCCTACAATTGAAAAGAGTGGGCTTTGCCCTACTCATGTCTCACCCAAAGTGCTTTGCTCCAGAGGAAGTGATGAGGACAGGAAAGGGAATGAGGGACAGAGATTAGCAAAATGTGGAAGTCTCCTTCCATTGAACAGATCACTCCTACCTACTCTAATCCCACCCTGCCCCTTCTCACTAAGAAGAAAGGCCTTAGATATGCATTACCAGGGTGTGAACCTACTCCTCTTGTATGGGTTTGCTCCTTTGATGCCTGTACCAGGACAGCTGCCTACTGTGTGGCTCTCCCTGGCGGGGGTGTTACCTGCCCCCGCATCAAGACCAAAGAAGAAGCCTGTTCCCAGGGACTTCATTTGGGGGTCACCATGGGTTGCATTTGCGATCCCTGAGGTCTCCCTTGCTACCCCTGTGGTCTCCCTTGCTACCCCTACCAACAAAAGGAACAGATATTGTTTTCTTTTTTTTAATGTAAGCTCCTGGGCTGTGGCCAGCACCATGTGGCTCTTTATTTTTGGAGTGGCTGACATTCTTTTTCAGGCCTCTTAAAAAAACAGGGAGCTCCACAAGTATAACACTTTGAGCAGTGACCCTAAATAAGAACAAATAGGAATAACTAATAATTTGTCCTTCTGGAATTCTATACAATAATTGATAGATTCATTAAAAGTTTATTTCAAGCACACTTCGGGGGGTGAGCCACTGATTTAGTCAGTTTTTAAACACCTCAACTCAGCCTTTTTTTCCTTCTGAGATCTATAATTGAGTACCAACACAGGTTGGGTGAAATTGTATCTATATTTTTTCTATATAAAGCGCTTAAGCGTAAGTACTATATAATAACATCATTTGGCTTCGGACATCTGCTTGTATTCACAGCAATTTGGTAATATGGGTAATATGGGCCTGTTCTCACTGATATTAACGATACATATGGTGATCCATTAATGTAGGAAATGTATAAATGTATATCACATTACAGTGATATGTAACCATATTTTTCGTAATGTACTTAGGAACAATGCTATGGATTGCTACATCCTGTTTTGTCAAGGGGTGAAAGGTGATGTTCCACCACTTCCAGTGATGTCACTTCCGCTACACCTGGCATTTTGGTGAAATAACGTCCCTGCCCGTTCCTCCAGGTTAATGTCCTGCCTTTTGGCAGTCCCTACCCTGCGGGGCTGAATACACATCACCATCCACAACAGAGCTGATTCACAGGAGCTAACACATGTGCAATATCAATTGGGATGTGGTGGTTATGTTCATAAGTAGTGCACTATGCCTATGCTCAGACATAGCTTTATTTTTAGAATGTATCCGGCCACCATTATGTGCTATTTAAGATCATCATAGTTGTGGTAAAGGGGTGCATAGCTTAAATGTTGCCCCTGTACTACAGGTACATGGTTGTCACTGCAGCTGTCAAATGGGAGCTGTGACGCCTGAACCTGCTCTATGCCACTCCTGGCAGTGCAGGCACTACAAATCAGGATATTGATGCACCTGGACACAGATACACCTTATGCGTTTGGTATATGAAAGAAGAATCTGATCAGCAGATTACTCTTTTAGAGATAGAATTACCCACATCATTTTATCATCATTTGACAGATGGCAATTCTTCATAATTCTCCCGGCCAAAAAGGTTGAGACTCACCCTTCTAAAGGTCTGTCTCAATCTAATGTTGAAAGTATTTGCTTCTGCTTTCTCTCCTCCTCTGCCCTGGTGAACTCATGGCTGAAACAGAAACTGTACTGGTCACCTGGCTAACTCCTGTTCTTGGGCCCAGGTCCTCTCCCTGCCAGTTGCAGATCTGCACTGCCCCCCTGGTAACCCTTGCACTTGGGGCTGTTTCTGTATCCCTACAGCCCCCTACCAGCACGTGACACATGTTGTCTGTACTCATCCTTGCACCTGCCACCTGCTGGCTGCACTTATTATTGTTCTTATTGATTGATTTTTTAATTTATTTACTTACAGTTATCATATGTGCTGCACTTCCCCTACCCCTCAGCATCCTCCTCGCACTCCACCCTCCATTGCACTCGCGCAATCTCAATGTCACCTGGCCTAGTAATATTGTTGTCTCTGCCTTCCCTCTGTTTGCCTTTCTTACCTAGTCGCGCCTTGAAACACTTGTGTATAAACGCGTTATAAATACAATATCATATCATATCATTATATCAACTGAGGCCATCTGCATTGGAGTGCTGCGACCCAGGATTGTGTTGAAGGTCCACCCTGTAGGGATATAACCCATGGCAGTATTTTGTTATGTATTTATGTATGCTTATAATGCTCCAAAGCCTGCAGGCATCAGGGTCACATATATGGGACAGACAAGCAACAAACAGTACTAAAGCAAAACATAGATAGAGGACGAGTCTGGTGAGCAGTGACAGATCCAGGCAAGAGTACATCATTATATATAGCTCGGGATTCTGTCCCTGCATGGCCATAATCCACCTAAGCGGTCTCTGGTCTTTTTAAACACATAAGTGAGACCCAAAACATAGGTTTTCAATATAAGCATCGCCCAAACTGCTGCCAATTCTGCCTTTTCAATGGTGGACGAGTTGCACTCTTGCTTGGTCAAGCGCCTACTTAGGTGCACACATGGTTGTTCTACCCCTTCAGAGTTCAGTTGTGCTAATACTGCGCCAAAGCCAAATTCACAATCGTCTCTCTTAATGATAAACTCCTGCCCAAAATCCAGGAAATTTAGAACTGGGGCCTTACACAAACGATCCTTCAAGATTTGAAATAATAATGGAAAGGCAGGAGTCAGGTGACCTTCTTCAGCAGTTTCTTTGACGTCACATTGTTAAGGGGAAGGACAATGGTCCAAATATTCATTAATAAAAGGCCAGTAATAACCCATAAAGCCTGGAAATGCCCTTATTTCAGTCTCAATGGTAGGGATGTCTCCATCTCTCACACCTGGACTTTGGCCTGGAGAGGCTTCTAATTACCACCACTTACCCTTCACTTTCTGGCATTTTGACACCTTGATAGGCAAGCATGCCTTCACATGGCTTGAAGTACCTGTTTAAGATGGGCTAGATGGTCTTCCCAGGTGTTGCTCAATAGCGCAACATGGTGCAGGTAGGAAACACTGAATTCTTCTAGCCCGGTTAGGACATGGTTCACTATACTCTGGAAGGTGGCAGTAGCATTCTTTAATCCCAAATGGCATAGCTGTGACCTTATAATGACTATCTGGGTACAGAATATGGACCTTTCTTTTGCATGATTGGTCGGATAAACCTGCTAGTACCCTGCTGTGAGGTCAAAGGTACTCATAAATTTGGCAGCACCTTACCAGTCAATTAGATTGTATGCCTAAGGGATGGACTGTGCATCTGTCTCCATAACAGAGTTGAGCGCCGGGTAATCCCACTGTAATTCACGCAGACCTTGGTTTTCCTGCTACTGGATTTTTTAGGGACTGATACCAACAGGCTAGCCTAGGGGTTGTGGGAAGGCTTGATAACCCACAAGGCCAACATCTTGGAGACTTCTTCTTTGATGGGATCTTTGACCTTGTCAGACATTCAGTGAATCCTACTTTTTACCAGCTTACTGTCTACAGTGTCAATATCATGAACTCACCAATCAAGTTTACCGGTCATCGAGAACATTCTTGTGATTTTATCCAGCAAAAAATGGTAGTCCTGCAGTTCAGTGAGGTCTATAGATATTTGATTTCCCTCGTGAGACCCGTCAGTGGAATCATCAGAAAGGGGATCCATCTGCTCTTCTGTCTCATCATTCCGGCTGTAATGGGGTTTTAGCCGGTTGACATGGAAGACGTAGATTCATACACATCAGAGCCTTGATGTCAATTAAGTAGTTTACCTCACTTATATTTTTCAGCAGCACGTAGGGCTCAGTCCACTTTTCATGCAGGGAACTGGGCTTGATGGGTTCCATGATCCAGACCATCTTGCCCAGCATGTACTTTGTCACGGTGGCCTACTTGTTATGCCAGTGCTTCTTGAGCGCCTGGCTTGCCTTCAGGGTCCGAGTGCTCTGCTTTCTGTACTGGCCATCTTGAATTGGAAGCCAAGCACAAAAAACAATGTCATGTGAAGGAGTTTGGGGCTGCCCTGCCATCCTTCCCGCACCAGATTTAGTGGGCCCCTAATGGGACGGCCAAAGAGGAGCTTGACGGGACTGAACCCAACAACGTTTTGTAGCACTTCTCAGTAGGAGAACAGGAGGCATGGCAGGAGAATATCCCGCTTTCACCTGAGGGGCTCTTTCAAGCCACCCATCCTGCTCTTTCAAGGGTCTGGTTGAATCACTCAACAAGCCTGTTGTCTTGTGGTTGAAAGGCTGTGGAGAAGTTGTAGGTTACTCCATTTTCATCCCATATCGCCTTCATATATGCCAATATGAAGTTGGTTCCCCTGTCGGAAAGGACTTCTTTAGGGAATCCTAAACAAGAGAATATCCAAATGAGGTCCTTTGCAACTACATGGGCATTGATGCGTCTCAAAGGTACAACCTCAGGGTACTGGGTGTCAAGATCTACCATGACCAAAATGCACTGGTTTCCTGAGCAGGTTTTGGGATCCAAATGACCAACAATGTCCATACCTATACTCACGAAAGGCCGCCCAACCATAGGTAGTGGAAATATGGCCGCATTAGTGGCGCTGGTCACCTTGTTGGATACTTGGCAAGTGTGGCAGGACCAGACACATTATATTATTTACTACACCATCTGGGCCGAGTAGAAATAATCAGACAGCCTGCGGTTTGTCCTTGACATTTCCAGATGATCTACCAATGAATTATCATGAGCCAAGGACAAAAGAAACCTCCTGTTGCATTCGAGGAACAACAAGCGCTGGCTGGCCCCTGATTCTGAGATCTTGGGCTCACTGTACAGGAGACCGTGCCCCCAGAACAACCTGAACATCCCAGGGGCTGTTACTTTCACCTGGTATCCACGGGGGCGCAACACAATACTGGATGGAGGTCTAAGCGCTTTCTCCGACCCCTCTCTGCTTGGTTATGTGCCAGACGTTGGGTAGCGCCTACAACAGGAGAATGGAGGGTTAAGATACTGGGGGTCATCCCGAGGTTGGAGTAAAGGGAAAAACAATGCCGGTAAAGGATTACCGGCATCGCTTACCGCTATGGGCCATTCCGACCGGTCAGACTGCTATTTATGGCACCCTAATCTACGATGCTGTAAATACCAGTCTTGGGTCGTGCGCACGCCCCACCATGCCGAAATTAGCGGCATGGCGTAAACCGGAGCTGATCACAAGTATGGAGCACACGTAAATAACAGCCTCATTAAGGCCGTAAAGTCACTTACCGGCATGGAGTACACACAGTCATCTCAGAGAAGGAGTAAAGAACCCTGAGCAGTGGTGATGGGTGTTCATCACTGGAGTGACTTGGCCCTACGTGCTCTGGCATGGACTGGACTGGTGAACTTGGGCCAGGATCATCGTATCCCTGTGTGTCTGTTGGAGCAGTATGGCCAGGTGTTTCAGGATCCCCAGAGTCACTGCATGATGCCAGGGGGACATTTCTGGGCTCCGGGGTGTCGACTGTGGGGTAAAGCTCCTCCTCGGATGCCCCACAAATGGATGAAGGGCTGTCCACATTCTCCTCGGGGCCAGTAGCTGCAACCTCCCCAGCAATACTGGACTCTGCCGACGTTGGGGTGACCATTGTGGCAGGCGGAGATGCTGGGAGGGATTGGGGTGGTGCAGCCTCCACTGACCTTTCAGGAGCCCGGGTGGGTGTTTTTTTCAGTGCTGGAATGTGCTGGACCCTGCCACTGCTCATGGAGGTGGTTGGACAGCTTGTCTGTAGCTCACCGCTGTCATGATCAGTACCTGTGGGGGTAGAAGAGACGGCCAACATAAGTGATTGTATGATGTCCTATTAGCATACATGGCTGCATTCACATTTTAGTCATTTGGGGTTTGTGGCCTTTTGGGTGTAGCAACAGCAGTGGTACATGTGCATGAGTATGATATGTACGCAGGTTTCGGAGTGACTCATCCTGGCCTGGTAATGTGCTGTCTGGCTGGCACACTGCCGAACCTGCTGCACAGTGTGCATGATGGGATGTGCAAGTTAGTGCACTATGGTTGATGTGCGTTATGTACTTGCACTTGGCCCTTGATTGCGTGGCAGTTGGCTCTGCATTAGTTGGATGGGGGGGAAGGCAACATGACAAGGTGCCTTTGATGGCCCTTGGGGGAGTATACATCATGAAATTGCCATTGGCAGTGTTGACTTTGGACACTCACCTCCTTCGGCAGACGACGTTGCCCCACACTCCATCTCGCCGACGCCCTCAATCGATTCCGTCCCGATCAACGCCGCCCATGGCTCAAATCTCACTGGGGAACTTGGGCCCCTCCAATCTGCATTGCCTGACTCCGGTTGGCGGAGAGGAGGCCCCACACCCGCAAGTCATCCCACCGCTTGCGGCAGTCCTTGAGGGTGCGGGGGGTGGTGCCTACTGCACTCACCCTCTGGGCGATTTATGCCCAGATGTTTTTCTTGCGAATTACTGACTCTCTCCGCATGTCGGGGCTGAACACAACGTCAGCATGCTCTGCCAGGTAGCTCACCATTGCCTGCAGCTCTTCAGGGCTGAATCTCTTCTTGCGGAGTCGGTCCGCAGACTTCTATGGGGCTTTTGGCATTGATCCTGGTTGTGTGGTCCTTTCCCCGACTTTGGATTGCTCCCAAGGGTGCTGCCTGATGAGGATGGCAATGGATTGTGTTTTTAAAGATGGCCGCCGCGCTCCTTCCCGTTCCTGTGCGATGACGAAATTTCTGGTTCCGTTGTTTTGCAGTGACCATAATTTACGGGATCCGTAAATTACAGTCACCGTTATTTACAGGCGCTGCTGCTTCCAAGGCGGTGTTGTTAAGTACGTGTCGCAGCATGCCGGTACGGGGTTTTGCGGGTCATTTAGCGGCATGCCGCTAGGTGCTTTTCCGGCATGGCGAAAAGCGCGTGTCCGCACGCTCGGAATGGGCCGCAATTAGCGGTCTGACACCAGGCCGTGTTGTACTTTCTGCCATGCCAGAAAGTACCTGTACTTACCTCCTAGCTCGGAATGAGGGCCACTGTTTCTGTGATGGGTGGACTCCCACCTCTCTCTGGTCCAAATCCCCTCCCTTGGGGTTATTGCTCACCTTAGGTTTTTGTGCGTTGAACTCTCCATCCTGCGTCTCTGTGCAGGGGCATGTAGTTGCTGCGGGCTTTCCGTGGACCCAGTAGGTTCACTGGTCCATGTGCCCTTATGTCAGGTCCAGACAGGCTGTGACTCCTACTCTGCTTGCTGTCTTCCAGGTGAGTTATAATGCCATTTTCATCTTTATTCTGTCTCTTTCTTTGCCTCCGTTTTCTCTGTCTTCCATAACAATGTCTCTTTTGTTTTCACAGGGATGGTTGCGATCTCAGAGTTGCCGTGCTGATGGCGCAGACCACGGTTAGTTATTGATGCGTGGAGCGCTGCATTGTTTATTTGTTTCAATTGCTATCCTCTCTTCTTTGTACAGGTTGCGTGATGTTCCGGAGTGATGAGCGATCGAAGCGTTGCTTGCCCTGGTAAGTGCTTTGTTAATGCTGAACTAGTTCCTTCTCCCTTGTAGGTTGCGGTGAAACCCGGAGATGGGCGAGGTAAGAGAAGCGCAGGGTGCTGCCAGGACTTGCTGCTTGCCAAGGTAAGAATTGTTATTAATGCTGTCCTTGTTTCTTTACCTTTGTAGGTTGTGGCGAACTCCGGAGATGGGCGAGGTAAGTGAAGAGCAGGATGGATTCAAGGCCGATTACTTCACAGGTAAGTTTTCTTGCTCGCTAATGCTGTTCTTTCTTTCAGGTTATTAATGGAATCTGCATCTAGGGCTTCAGGATCTTGCCGCCGGAGAAGCAGATGAGAAGGAGCTGGACACGGTGAGAGTTACGCTGCAGGAGTACAGAATAACGCAAAGTGTGTTCTGCTGTTTGGGTGTGGTTTAAATAGCCCAGGTAAAGTAGTTCCAGGCCAAGTAGTTCCAGGCCCAGCCACACCCAAAACACTAGACCGCATGGCTTGGTTCTAAAGAACCGAGCTGTGTAATAGGCCTCCATGTTGGTTTAAGGTTCAAAACTGGTATTACTTTATTCCGGATAATGATCCTGGCACCAAAGGTGCCAGGACTTACTCCATGTATGTTTCTGATGGAGTTTTAGGGCCCTTGGGGCCAGTGTGAAGGGCTTTAGCCCCACTGCTGCCAAGGGGCTGTTATACCTGAGGGGGTCTGGGGTATGGATCGTGACAGGGCTTCCCCCCTGAGCCAGTTTCATTAGACCCTCTCCATCAGGAACAGGAGTCTCGATGGACTCAGGAACTGAGTTGAGTGGTTCCGGCGGTGCCCGTCTCTCACCATCGTCAACTGGATGGACACCAGGACCCTTGGCTACCATGGCTGCTTCCTGAGTGCTTCTTTTTCCCTATACTCTGTGACAGCAGCCATGATTTCAGCATCAGGCCTATCATTTCCTAATCAACAGTCTACATGAATGGCATCTTTAACAGTGACACATAACTGTGAGGTTCCTGCCCCCCAACTGCCAGTGCTGTGAAATTTCTCTCCTCCGTGATAGCCAGTGGGCATTGGATGAGACCATTGAATACCCTAACTGCTTAGGAGAACTAGTGATGATCAGGTCCTTGAGAACCCATTGTCGTCGGACAGCAGTGATACTCACAGCAGTATCACCAAGTGTTGGGGATATGTTCCCATTAATGGACATGTGTTCCAAGAACATCTTTGTATTAGCAGGAACTGGGGCCTTGGTGGGAGGGCCAGTAGCTTTCCTGCTCAGTGATACCAGGGTATCGGCCAGCCCAAGGCTGAGTGGGAAGTCACCATTTAAGATGCCTGTGTTTAGTCTCTTCTTCTTCCTCCTCCTCCACCATGAGAGTAGCACTAACTACCGCCTGCTTGGGTCTACCCTTGCATCTAGGATCTCCATTCATATGTCTCCAACCCCCACAGGTAAGTCAGACTAGTGGGGCGGTGAATGTTGGTTGCCCAGTGTTATAGGTGCCCTCTCTACTGCTTCGTGATGGGACAGATGATGTAGGTGACTGGAATTTGCCCTCAGGTTTTTGGGGCCCTTTCTTTGCAAGATGGTCCAGACCTTTGTCCTTACCCTTTAATCTTATCAACCTAATTGTCATCTGGTTGCGATGCACTACCTTTTCTGCTCCTGTAAAGAAATGCTTTGCTAAAGTCACAGGCTACTGGCAGCAGGACTGCAGGCGAGTAAAACAAAGAAAAATGCCAATCCGCAATGTGACCCTCTCTCCATTCAGATGCTGCACCCACACTCATATTGCAAAATGCTGTCATTAAAATATTTGCCTTGGTATCATACCATATATTTAGTCAAAATATTAAAACATATTAGAAGTTTCAAATTAAAATTCGTATTCAGGAAAATGTATTTGTAATTAACAATATTGAAAAGTGTCCTTTTCAAAGTAAGCGTCATTTTTAGTTGTTGAATTTGTAATTAATCATATTTGAAAAGTGCCATGCTAGAATATATTTGAAAAGTACATATGTATTTTCGGTTAAAAAAACTCTTCTTCAAGGAAATTAATTTATGGGCAAAAGGTGAATACTTAAAAATCATTTGAATTGGTACATTAAATCCAACATAATGTTTACATTATCAATAAACAAATAATAAGTGGAAAAACATAAAAATCAATGATAAAAATGAAAGAATTTCATTCATTCTGAGTAAAGAAGAAGAAAAAGGGAAACTCAAACAAAAATTAACATTAGTTCATGGTTGATATTTGTAAGTACGCTTGGTACATTTTACAATTTAAGATATTTGATTTAAAATGGGTCAGAGTCTGTTTATGACAGCAATGCCAAAGATTACTAACATTCATAGTTTCATTGATTACAAAGAAAAAATGGCTAGAGACTGGGTGTAGTTTCACACTCTTATTCGCAGATTAAGATTGGACATACCTGGAGATATTACATTTCAGAACTCTAGATTTAGATCCACTTTTGACTTTTAAATTATAATAGGTAGTGATAGTTCGCAAATGCAGGATTTAGCAGTGGTGAAAAAAACATATCTTACCACAATCCATGAATACTTAGTATTGATTTGGTTTTAAATTCTGCTCTTTAGGAAAATATGAAACAGTTAGTTGTGCCTGATGACGGTATTACTACCATATTTACTATAGGTGGGATTATTTCACACAAGAAATTATAATTAGAAATGTTGTCTGTAATTCTTGGTCACACATTATGACATGTTTGGATGACAATGTTAAGTCAAAGATTATTATTAGATCATACTTCTCATTACCTGATAGTGTTGTTCATATGTGTAAGTATTTCAAGCTTTTACTCCTAGACCAGAAAAATGAAAGGGCCCAAAAGACCTAAGTTGGCTTAACATTTTGTGTAGGAAATAAAAACAGGCACTATTAAAAGCTCTCAAGATGGGGACAAGCAATTGAGAGTAGACTTTGATCATAAAATATTTTCATGTATATCTGTAAACAATGTAAGATAAATTGGGCATTTGGCGGATGAAATATACTTGAGGATGCAGTGACAAAGACACATAATGCAACAAATCATTTGAAAAATCTGTGATTGTCCCAATACTTATAGATTCTGCCTGTAAGGTATTAGGCCATCTTCTACATCAGACACTCTCAGATTGAGTAGATCCTGAAAATATGCTAGCTAACTCGCAAGCAATTTTAGATTGGGTGGTGGAAACAAAGAACAAGCGCTAAGTTTATATGTATTAGTTGCTAAATACATTTTCCTCCACCGATCTTCTATGTATCTGGCTTTCATGGACCTACCATCGGCCTATGACATGTTCGAGGGGCCAGTATTCGCAGAGGTCCTGTCTCAGTTACAAATGCCACTTCATATTAACTGTCTGCTTTGGACTAAATGGACAATTATTCAAAGTTGTTTGAGTGGTGCGCCAAAGCTGAATTCTGGTCTCTTATTTAATCTTTCTAAAAATGCCCTAGAGAGTGAATTGAAAATTGGATCTGTGAATGTCCTGATCATTTATTGGCAAGCAGTGCATTTTCTCAGGTTTGTCAATAATGCACTCCTTTTTTATTTATTTAATTTATTGTGCATTTGTAAGGCGCTGATACATCAAGTAAATTGTATAATATGTTTCAATGGCAACAGTCCAACTTCTAATCAGCTGTTCTAGTAAAACTTCTATTAAACAAAATTCATTTTTTTTCTACATAATGGACAAATATAATTATTGTCTCAAATAAATGTAGTGTATACAATGTGAGAAGTGTAATGTTATATACATCACTGTTCTGCTTAAGAGTGACAGTGAATTTCAATGTTATCTTGCTTAGGCCCCTAAAAAAGGGAAACTGATAATTGTAATGCCAAACATGTGATGATTTAAAATTGTACTAACAGTTTTGAAATTCTAATAAAAAGCATATTTTTACTGAACATATGTTTTACCTTGTTCAGGAGGATCATTGTTTGATCCTTCAAAACAATTCCTTTGTGGAAAGCTGCCCACACAAATGTGTAGATGGTGTTTGACGGTCATCTTGATTGTGAATATATGGTGTGGTGGAAAGAGAGGGTGGACACGTATTGTTAATACGGAACTCCCACATATTGGCCTATTTCAGCTGCATATTGTATATTCCCATAATTTGCATTGAGGAATATCAGCTAATTATTGGTATGTATTCTAGGGCCACAATTTAACTTGATTGATAACAATGTTATCTTTGTTCTATGTTAATTCTCTGAATTAGAAAACTGTTGTTTCTAAATGTTAACCAATGAGTGTAATATGTATCCATGTGTTTGTTACATTTAGTACGAATTAGCCTGATACACAGTTATGTCGTGTGAATGAATTGCACATTTTAAATGTGTGACATAATGTTCTGAGGCCTTAGGAGTTCCATTAGTCTTTGTATTTAAGCATCCTATAAATGACAGTTGTTTTGGTTGTAGGACAGGTATCTTGGAATAGGTCCTTGTGTGAGTTTTGACACGTGAATTGGGTTTAAAATCATTATATTAAATAATGTGTAGGATTGAGGAGAGTTCTGTGAAAGCCAATTACATAGGATAGCAGTAGAGGAAAGGATATTTAGCATCTAATAAATATAGTCTTGGAGCGTGCCCTTTCGTTCTGACACCCAATCTAAAGCTGCCTTGTGAGCTAGCTAGGATATTTTCAGCATCTACCTAATCTGAGATTTTTAGATGTAGAAGATGTCCAAGTACATTACTGGCAGGATCTAATAGTGAGATTTTTTGGTATAATTTCAGGCACACACAATCCCCGTTTATACATATTGGGACATTCAGTGATTCAAATTATTAGTGTATTTGTTATGAGTAGTAACATGACATATTTGGCAATTTTTAAAGTGTGATACATAAAGTGTCTCATATCAAATAGAGTATTTCAATTGTACACTATAAGAACAAGAGATCAAATACTTTTTAACCTCCCTGTAGCCTTTTGACATTGTAACATTTATACTATCTTGATAAAAAACACAATTACACAATTATGTTGCTACTTGCTCAAATTCTGATCTTGATGAGCAATTTAGATCAAATGATTAATAGGAGAGTACACAATAATGTACACCCTTTCGTGAGTGACAAGAACTTGAGAGGGAGTTTGAATTGCTTTGTCTGTTACTTGGATTTTTATAGTGTGTTAAGCTAAAGCACTGTAGAAAAGGTTACAAACAGTAGAAAGCAAAATGTGAAATGGAAGAAATTAGAGAGAGAGAAGATAGTCCTTCAAATGTGAACGAAACATGGGATAAGAGGAAGTGGAACAGAGAGAGATAGGATAAGTACACTAATTAATACATCAATAAAATTCATTCTCTGTTTTCAGATCATTGTTGATCACTCTTAAGTTGATGATGAACCTTGCTTCCCGTTCTCTCATTTGTTTTTCTCAATCCCCACCTCTTTCAGTCTTCTTAATATATTTGAATCCAAAACATGTAATTCATTTAGCACTGGCTCCTTCGTGATCTTGTATTTATTGTAAAACAAATTGGTTGATATTTATTTTTTGTTTTGATTGCATATAGGTGTTTTCTTATTCTGAAAATGAGTTCTATTTGTGTGTTTCCTGTGTAGAATTGTTTGCATGTACAGAAAATGCTGTACATGACAAATGTGTGACAACAATCCTATTTCCAATATAAGTGACACATTTCAACTGGGGCATATTTACACAATAGAACGATACCACATTTGTGAACCCCTGCAGTGCCCTTGATTTACCATGCTCTGTTAGATATGGCATGGTAATGTTTATTTGTAAAGCATCTACAGACAAGGCAAATGTTTCAAAGCACTTAAGGAGGGAGGGAACAAGGGGAAATAAAAACAGTCATTCAGAGCCCTTGAATTTCTGAATTATACAGTCTGTACAGGCGGAGTAAGTGAATATAGTACAGTTGACAGTGTAGGTAACAGCAAATTGGTCTGACAACGATTCTGCAGTTTTTCCAAGTGCATTTAGGCACCACCATGTAAGGAGGGGAGAGAGGGAAGATAGATAGACTATCTTCAAATGCATGGTACGTTCAGACTGTTGAAGTGAACAGACGGTACAGGAGAGGGAGGGGGAGAAACAAGTGCAGAGGGGAGATACACCCCAATAATCATGCAACTATGACCTATATTTTGGATGGTGGGAGTCCTACAAAATAATATGTTTGGGCCTTCATCTATGTCTTTGCAGAGATCCTTGTCCAATTACACTTGCAAAACAGGCTGGCGACCAAGCCCCCACCTTAGATCAGACATTTTGCCTTTTTTACATGTTCATTTTTCTATTCAATCTCTTACTTAGCCTATATTTTTCATCATCTTGCCTGACACATTGTTGTCATCCACATGTTATCCTCTTTTTCTATTTTTCTTTTACCTCTCATGTTTTCTTACAAATCTCTGTATGACCACACCTCTTTCTGTTTTGGACAATCCACCTTATCATTCTTTTATGTTTTTTTTTATTTATTTGATTCAATTGATTAACATTTTTTACAAAACAAAGAAAGAAAAGAAATGAGTTCCATTTACTCTTGAAATCAGTCAATTTTAGTTTCCCCTTTCCTATTTGGTCAGTTTACTTTGTCTTTCCTTTTTCCATTGTCTCTTAGAATCTTCTTCTACCTGATATCGTCACATGGTTTGTTTCTTTTACATCATCCATCGTTTGTTACCTCTAATTTGTGGCAAGCTGTTCAGTGTGGATTCCACATGTTTGTTTATTTACCCCCCGTTTTTTCCCTCTTGACTATTCAACTTTTTTTTTAAGGCGTCCTCGAAGAATAACACAACGACCATCACAAAAGATGTCTTATCTCCATTCATCAGCAGCATCCACCAGTCTTCTTCATTGTATAACTAAAAATTGGTGAAATGGTGGCCCAAAAAGGTGTTCCTCTCCTTGGTTAATCCTATGCAATAGAGTGATTGATGTTTCAGGGCTTTGAACTGATCTAGTTATTTGCAGTAGCGACAGTTGTTTTGGTCAGATTTTTTCCTGATCGCTACGATCTCCTTACTAGGTAGAATGTTCAAGTTTATCCTAGGAAAGTTATGCCCTGCTCGGGAATTTTAACAAATAGCCTGCCGGCATGACTCACTTTCTACAATTCATTGGTAGATTTGCTGTTAATTTATAGGTAGATGCGAGCACCCGGGTGCAGATCCAGTCATGATCGTCCAATTTCCTTTTTACCCTTGTGGGTTGAGTTTCAGGTCTGCTTCTGTACAGACAATTTCCTCTAGTTTGGCCTTGTTTTTACTTGCCCAGTTGTTCAGCAGTTTACTTGCTCCACCCAGCAGTTCGTCGTTGATGATCTGAAAGGTTTTTGGGCAATTTGGTAGACTGATCTTTCTGAATAGCGCCAGACTATTCCATTCTACTGTCACCTGTCGAGAAAGGAGGCTCAATACTCTATGTCTGACTGTAACTGGGGTTGAGTTAGGGAGACCCAATACTCGCCGCCTGAACAATACAACTAGTCTAGGCCAGATTTTTGTTGGTATTCCCGGCATGGCCTCCGCTCCATAGGTCAGTGAGGGAATAACTTTAACCTTGTAATAGTTCATTGCTGGTAGCAGAGAAAAATTGGCACATTTCTTGTCCATAGCCTTAGCTTGTCCAGCTAAGGTCGGGGCTTTTTCTAGCAAGAATTCTTGCATAAGTGTTTCCTCTGTGCTGCTGCTTAACATGACTCCCAAATATCGAAATTGTTTTACTTGTTCGATATGGGAGTCCCCCAACAACCATTCAAGCATTTTGTTTAGTTGTGCTGCTTTTTTAAACACATTTGTGTTTTCTCTTTATTGATCTCCAAGTTGCTATCCTTGATGTATTTCTGGAGACTGTGCAGTTGTTGCTGCGGACCCACTACACTCTGATATATTAGTATCAGACCATGGGCATACAAAAGACAGATCACACTAGCTCCTCTTATCATCGGGGGGAAAGATCTAATCGATGGCTCGAAGTATAGCCAGGGGACAGCCTTGCGTGACTCCTCTGGCTGTAGGAATTGCTGATGATAGTGTGCCAGAGAGATTTGGGGGACCTTGATGGACGGGTTTGAGTGGAGGGCTATTAGAGGTTCTAATATTGTCTCCGGACAGTCTTTCTCCATCAGCTTGCCTCACAAACTTTCTCGGTTTACCTGGTAGAAAGCCTGGACCAGGTAAACAAACGCCATGAAGATCCTTGGTCTTCCCGCCCTCACCATACCCTTCATGGTACTCAAAAGCAGAATATTTGCTGTAGTTCTGATGGTTTTTACAAGTCCAGTTTGGAAATGGTCATTACTACCCAAAGTCTTTAACCAGTCCTGGAGGAAGACCAATAGAAGTGAGCCGAAAACCTTGCCAATCACATCTAAAAGTGTGATTGGTCAATAGTTTCTTAGGTTTTCTTTCCATCCCTTTCTGAAAATAGGGACCACAATTGATGTTTTCCATGAGCTGGGAATAGATCTAGTTTGTGTTGATCGATCAAGGACTTTGTTGATAAAAAATGACCATTCTTCTGTATGTTCTTTTAGGATTGCATTTGTTATTCCGTCAGGACCAGGCACCAGTGAGGCATTACATTTTCTCAGTTTCCCCGGATTGTTTCTACATCATGTGGGATGTCCCATGGTTTGGTCTGACTTACTGGTTTCAGGTGGCGAGGCGCTTTTGTATCTTGAAAAAGGGTTGAAAGTGATCCGTCCATGTTTTCTCGCTGACGTTGCTCTGTTCGAGATCACTGGCATTGGCAGCAGTGGACTTGACCAGGGACCAGAAATCTCTTGTTTTTTTCCCACTAATTATCCATAGCATTAGCTCCAAATCGTTTTGGTAGAGTTTGATTCTGTGCCTGCATACCCAGTTCTTTTAAGCTATAATTGGGATTTTAGCTTTATCTCTATATTATTTGAGGTTTGTTTTTACTGGAAGTCATTTCGCTCTTCTCAATATTCTTCTTTTTTCCACAAGCATGATGTCGTAGGTGTGAGCTTTCATTATTAAATCTTTCTTTTTGCCTGATGTTTTCGAGCTATAGCATTCAAGTAGAGGCTTATAATCAACTTCAGGGCTTCTCAAAGTATTGCTGGTAGGTCCACAGGTGTTGATGTAAGTCTGTGTTAACGTATTGATTGCAAATCTAATCATTCTCAGTCGAGTTCCACTGTTATATTCTTCGACCAGTAATTTAATTTGTTCTCTTTTCAGTTCCACTGACACCACCCAACTCATACACAGTTGGTTGTGGTCGCTATTAGCCGTCTTGATTACCTCAAAAGATGTAATAAGGTCTAATTGATCTCTAAAAACAAAGATGTAGTCAATATCAGCACTCTGGCTATCTCGCTCCCATGCAGCCACTGGGGAATTGTTTCCCACTTTTTCTGCTTTTAGAAGAGGGCGATCCCGTGAGCTTGTCAGTGATAGCCACAAAATTCCTCTCTCGACTGCTGGTAAGGGCTTTTTTAGCCCATTCTTGTTATGGGCTTTAGTTTAGGCAATTTACATTCAAATATCTGCACACTATTATGTAATCAGAGCCATGATTTCTGTGTGCGTCATTGATGAGGTTTGCAGCCATTTCCAAGAACACTTTATTGAAAAGAATCTGAGGATTCCAATAAAGATTTATAATAACCAGAGTGGTTGGCTTATCTGCGATTGATGGTCTCACAGGAGGTGTCCAGCACACTAAGAGTTCTTGGGCAAATGAGTTAGAGGAGATTATTCTTGATAAATTCAATCCACTCCCTCATTTGATCGCTGTCAACAGACCAGATGTAGGGCGACCTTTAGATCCTTTAGAGGCCGGAAAAATTGTTACTTTGTATCCATCGAAATTGATTTTTTCCATCAGCCATGTTTCTTGAAAACACAGAATGTCGTAATCACATAGATTTATCACTAGGTGCTGTTAGATGTTTGAAACCTGCTGTATTCCACAAGGCCATTCTCAAATGTGTTGTTTTATTTGCAGTCCTGTGATTGTCCTGGGGTGGTGTCCATGGAAATAAGTCTCTGAGTGGCTATCTATGTAATTGTTGAGCCAGTGCTTCAGTAACCCAGGACCAGTTCTAGTGATCTTGAAATCTATTTTGACTACTCGACTGGGGTTTTGTATTGGTTGTAGGTCTCGAGTTGAAAGTAACATTCAAGGTCATTTTGGTCCCTTCGGGATACACCCAGTATCTAACGGCTCCTTGAAGATCTGGATCACTCTTAATTTCCCCCCGAGGTTTGAGTCGAGGCCTGGGGAGTGCTTGTACTTCCCTATTGGGTTTTTGGCCCTCTTGATCCCTCCTCATCTTCACATGGTGACAGTGGGGGGGTTGTTAGAGATCTTGACCGGCATTAGATCAAAGCCTAGAGTTAGTAGACTTTCCACTGCATCAGACAGCATTCCCTTTATGGTGCAAAATGGGATTTGGAGGTATATACTGCCCAACCTGTGTTCCTCTCCAAATTCAATTATCTTCAGATCATATGAGAGAATTTGTCAGAGATTTGGGATGCAGTGAAGGAACGCCATGACCGTCTTTCTATTCAAGATCAGGTTGTCTCCTTTATCTATGACCCGCTCTAGTTTGAACGAGCGGTTGTTCTTTTGCTTTGAGCTTGGTGAGTGATTTCTCGTGATTTCAGGGTTTTCCCCTTCATTTCTTGCATGGGTCAAATCTGCAGATTTGTGGGTACCGATCCTCTGTTTGCTATTTGGTTGGGCAATTTACTGGGGCTGCTACTTTGATTGAGCAGGTGTTCAACCTTGGGCCTGCAGAGACCTAGATCTACACCATCTGCTTTCTGATCTGCAGTTGTTGCAAAGAGTTTCCTTCAGGATTCCGACATCGAGTGGAGACTTGTTGTCCCTGGTATCTCTACTGGGATGTTGCTTTGATACTTTTTCTCTCTTTTCTTCAAGTGTCAGAAAGGGTGGTGATTTCAGACCTTCTGTCTTTGGGTCTGAAGAAGCTACTGGTTTTGCATTATTTGTGGCTGTTGGAAGTCTTTGAGATTAGAATCTTTGGTAGCTCATGGTAGCTCTTATTCTGATAGCTCAACCGAATATTGGGACAAATTCATCAAGTCGTCTTGTGTCATTTGACAATCTTTATTAGTTACCAGTTGTATGCTCATTTCGTTACTTGCAGCTTTCCACATGTTTATAACTTAAGAGTGCTGCTCTGAAGTTTCTTTTAAGCACTTTCTAGGAGCAAGTATTGGTAGTCCTCCATTTGGTTTTTTGTCTCGTTGCCCACTTCTCTTAGTAGACGGGGCATTTGTAGTTGGTCTGATGCTAAGGATGAAATCTTCTTGCTCTCTCTTATTTTCTTCTTTTTTTGCGAGAAGATAGACAAGTCTTGATTTGTTGTTTCCAAGGGCTTTATGATATTTTCTGTGGGTTTCCCTGTTTCAGGTTCTCTGACGTCTAAGCCATGTTCATTACTTTGTAGTAAGACACAAGCGTTAGTTGTGTTTTCCTTTACACCTGAATTTGGAATGATTAGATCTTTTACATCTCTCCTGATTGTTTTATGTGGTCTTACGTGGCCAGCCATGGTTTGCTCCGATCTTTTAAATGCGGCAATTGAGCGTCTCACGCTAACTTCTCTTGATCCAGTCTCGTTGGGGACTGGCGATATTTTGAATTGTACGTCCTGGGGCCCCTCATTGTCTCCTTTAGGGGAAGGAGAGGAGAGGGGCTCAATCCAGTTTGTTCCACTGTTAGTTCTAATGTAGTGTCGTCATTGTGTTTGGACTCTTCATCCACTGGTGAGGACGCTCTCTGTGCCTTTGTTGTTTCTATTAGTAGAGGTGTTAGCCTTTAAATCGCATGTGGGTAGGGAGCAGGCCAGTACTGTCCTTGAAGCCACCATGTGCACAGTCACATCTGCCTCTGGCGTTGTTACAAATTAATTGTGCACTGAATTTTGGTGGCTCTGGAGTATGTGGCTACCCCGCAAT
Organism: Ambystoma mexicanum; assembly: GCF_040938575.1. NCBI lineage: Eukaryota > Metazoa > Chordata > Amphibia > Caudata > Ambystomatidae > Ambystoma > Ambystoma mexicanum. Next base: position 433,220,007 of record NC_090939.1, on the reverse strand, counting down.
GATACTAAATTGGATTCCTAATTTGGGAGTGCTGCATGCCATCTTCAGATTTGGACATTTGTCAAGGTTGAGGGGCCCACTATCTCAAGGTCCTGGGCTCCTTTAGGCAGGGACACTACAGACCTGTTTGCTCCCTCAAGGAGCCCTGCGACAGAAGGTTCCCCCGCTGAGTCTATATGCAGTGGTTTCCTCTGCTGCTGAAAGAATGTAGATAGGTTAGAAGTTAAGCTGGGTCTCTTTGAGGATATTTTCCGAAACGTTTTTAAGGGTTTTGTAAATCTGGCCCCATAGCGCTGTGCTGGTTAGTAACCGCTTGTGCACTATCTCCAGTGATTACTGTATCACATGATTAATTTTTCAATGGCACATTTTGTTTTCCATGTTGCTGTGATGTTTTTAATGAGAAACGTTTCACTGTTGGCAGTTTCTCCAAAAATAAGAAAGAGGTTTTCTTAGTAAGACTGTTCCTGTGTGAAAAGTCAAAAGTAGTCGAGCTATCGGGCTTGGTTCTCAGAAGTGAGTAGTTAACGTCTCCACTTGTTCATCAGCATTTCCAGCCCTGTGTACTGTTAGTATCCTTTCATCTAAGTTCGCTGTGTGGCAAGTGGACAATACATCATCCTCTTCACATTGGATGTATATATGTTCATTTGAGGAATTGTTTAAAAATCCTCCCGGAGGGGGATATTATGAATCTCTACTTGCACATTGTCTGGTCCCGCCCTACCCTACCCTAGTGAACTGGTTTTGGATTTCAGGTGCATCTAGATGTTTATATTCGGGTGGGATTACCAGGGCTGTTGACCCATTCATGATGGGGAATATTGTCATTTCAGTAGTGAGCAGCATGTTTACGTCAGGTTTGGAATTGGCAAAAACATTACCTGCAGAGCTACGCTCTGAGTGATCTTCATAGTTGGCGAAGGAGTTAGTGGGGTGTCGAATGGAGGCGATTTGGTCTCTAGATGAATGTTATTCTTTTTTCCAGAGAGGTCGGAATGTTCAGCAGAAGTTTTTGCTACCAGTACACCGGAGCTTGTAGAATAAAGTCTTTTAGGGGAGCAGTGGAGCGGGACAGCATTGAACCTGTCCGAGCATCCGCTAATTACCGTGACTGTGTTCAGTGATCAAGTATTGAGGGTAGGGGTTAGCAACAATGAAATATTTACTGCGTATGACTTGTTAACATCCTTACAATACAGTGGCTCAGCAAATCAAGTATTCGTCATTGCCACTTGAGGAGTTCGAGGAGGTTCTGAGTCTATTTCCTCTTTGCGTCAAGATTTACTGCATAGGTGGCCACCCTCCTCCATTCTGTGTGCATGGTCCGCACTGACTGCAAAGACTGCAGCTAAAACTCTGCTGCCAAACTCTGCAGCCGCTCTGCGGCAGGGCAGAGTTTATGAATGAATGAAGTGAAGCCTCCTCCTCCTCCTCAGAGAAGACAGTGAAGAAAGACTTCAGCAGGCAGCAAAAGGCACAGGTACTACAGACTGCAGCTAAAACTCTGCTGCCAAACTCATTCTTTCAGTGCTTACACCAAATTAGCACCTTTCCACTGTGTCCCTTTCCACTGCTAAATTCTCACTCCTTTTCTCTCACAGTCAAAGGTTCCCATTTCAACCATGTGACCAAACATGTTCTCTTTCAACTTCCCCATGATGTAGACCTAGCTACATTTCTTCAGAAAACTTTCTTCCCTATTTATCTCTTTCTCTCCCATATGTGCGAGTGTTGCTGCATTCCTGGAACTCTGTAATGCTCACATCAGCAACAGGACACAGGGAGATCTGCTCTTATCTGCCCCCACGAATCCCAACACACCCATGGCAGGATTTATGTATATATTTATTTATGTATTGTTTGCTTGTAAGGAACGTATACGCTAAGAAACACTGTTTCAAAGCACCCACATGGCAGGGAGGGAGCAAGGGTGGGAAATACATTAAAAACACAACATTTAAGAACAGTGGGGGGAAAGGGTAGAGGGGATGAAGCTACTATGGCATGTGAGTGTTCAGAACATGCAAGTGCAGCAAGGAAGAGGGAAAGGGGGTAAGTGCCGGGGAGTCCGCACTCCTGGGTGAGCACAGATGAAGTGCTAGGAATGGTGAGTGCTACACGGACTGGAGCCACGGGAGGTGTAAGTGTGAGCCTCCAGGGCAGAGGTTGTGCAAATGCAAGTGCTGTAAATAGACAGTAGATGGGCAGAATTGGAATGGGAGGTGAGGGCCCGAGGATGCATAAGGGCCCAGGACACCGATTCAGCAACTGTTGGATTAGCAGAAAAGAGAAGAAGGGAAGGAGGAAGAAAAGAGGAGGGTCTTAAGGAACTTCCGGAATTTGAGATGATCCTGCTCAAGGCACAGGGGGAGGGGAGGCTATTCCATAGGAGGGAGCCCGCTGAAGAAAGTGAACAACCCCGCCCCCTGTTTAGCAAAATGCTTTACACACAAAGAGTTGGTGCCAGAGGAGCAAAGTGGTCTAGATGGAGAGTATTTAGTGAGATAAAGTTGAAGAGTGTGGTTTCCGGGCCAAGACAGCTTTTTTTGAATGAAGCAGAGGGATTTGAATTTAATCCATGCAGCAACCAGGAGCCAGTGAAGACTTTTTAGTGCAGGAGTGTTGTGGTCCCTGGGCTTAAGACCAAGGATAAATCTTGCTGCCCTATTCTGGATTAGCTGGAGGGGTCTCAGAGTGGAAGATGGTAGATTCAGGAGGAGGCTATTGCAGTAGTCAAATCTAGAGAACCAGGGCTTGGGTCACAATGAGCCTCTGAGGGAAAGTGAGAAAAGGTAAAATGTCTTTGAGAAGGAAGAGCTGAAAGTGGGACTTCTTGGCAATATCCAGAGATGACTCCAACGTTTCTGGCTTTGATTGAAGGTCCAGGGGAGAGTCCTAGGAGGAAGGCCAAAGTGAGGGGAAGAAGGAAGGAGAAGGTGTCCCGATGGAAAGGATATCAGTTTTACAGGTGTTAAGGCAGAGATCGTTGAAGGTGCAGCGGGACTGGATGGCAGATAGGCAGTCAGGGATGATGAAGGGTGCAAGAGTGTCAGCAGGGAGTATGAAAAAGAGCTGAGTGTCATCTGCGTAGCACTGGTAGTTAGAGGAGAAAGAGGAGATAAGGCGTTCAAGGAGAGCATGGTAGATGTTAGAGTGGGAGAGTATAGAACCCTGGGTGACACCACGGCTGGAGAGGGAAGTAGGAGTGTAGAAAATGACCAGAAAGATTTGCTTAGTGAGTAAAGAGGTCAGCCAGTCCAGTGCCCGTTTCCGAGATACCAAGGGTATTGTGGAGCCTATGTTTGAGGATAGAATGGTTTACTGTGTCAAAGGCAGAAGGGATATTGTGAAGTATAAGAACAGCAGGGGAGTTGGAATCAAGAGATGGGAGCAATTCTTCATGGGTGTTCAGAAGAGCAGTGTCTATACCTATGGATGCTCAGAATGCAGATTGGTCATCGTGGAGACCACCAACAAGTTCAGTGTGTGAGATGAGTTGGGGCAAGGCCAGCTTCTAAAGCAGCTTCCCTGGGAAGGTGAGAATGGAAATAGGGTGGTAGTTGGCAGGCCAAGTAGGGTCAGAGGATTTTTTTTCAGCAGTGGGCACACAAGGGAGTGCTTAATGGTGAGGGGAAAGATCCAGAGACAAAAGAGTGATTGCCGACATCAGCGAGAGCAGGGGCAAGAGAGACAATGTTATCTTTGATGGTTGTGTATGACCAAGGGCATACTTGTTTAGAAGAGACCCTCATGGAGCGGACAACTCTGGTAACTTCTTCAGGTTTGACTGGGAGAAGGAGAAGATGGGGGAGGGAGGATCAAGAGGGGAATGGAGGTGAAGGTGTGTGGTATGGATTGTGAGGGAGTGTAGAAAGGGTGGTCAGGATGACCTGAGTTTTGGTGGCAAAGTGTGAGGCCAGTGCATTGAAGAGGGCCAGGTAAGGAGGAGGGGAGGAGGAGACTGATGAAGGATTGGCTAGTTCCCTGCAGATCTTGAAAAGTTCAGCCGTGTTACTGGATGCACCTAGTACCCATGCCTGTATGTGGCTACAGCATACATCTGTACCATTCCACACAAGGTTTAGATTGTGCACTCTCATCTCACTGCAACCTAACTCTGAGGTAAGGCTTTTTCTGCATGCTGTTCTCCCTTATTTCCTGTTTCTTGTTTTTTTAAGTGTATGTTGTGCGTGAACATATGATAATGGCTGGACGGTAATAATGTGGTGGATCCTATATGTTGTTCCACAGAGAACAGCTTCTGGATACATCACTAATTCTGCTCTAAAGTTTATGTGTGCATGTCTGTATGTATGTATCCATGTATGTATGCATTTATGACTGTATATATCAGTGTATGCATGTATGAGGTATGGCATTGCACCAAAGTTTTTATTTTGTAAACGTGAGACGGTGGGTGCCAAATTGAAAATAGATTACAAAACATGTCTGGCAATAGATCGTCTGTGAAATTTGGATCTAATACCTTTCTTTTGGATTAGCGTCACCAAAATAATAAAATGTCACAATAGTGCTACATCACATGGATGTTTCATATTAGTGGGACGAGAGAGGGTCTGTGGCACCATTTATTCTCTTGGACTCTGACAATCCATCTTAAAACCATGAACCTATCTCGTAGAATAAGTAAACTTCTGCCTCAGCCTCTGCTATCTATATGCATTCTTAACAGCAACTACACACCCAGCCCCTCCCTCAATCAAAACTTTTTTCATATTCATTGTTCCATCGAATCTCTTACATAGCCCACACCTTTCAACCTTTTACCAGACACATGTTTTCATCTACATTTATGATATGATATGATATGAAATTTATAACGCGCCCATACACACGAGTTTTAAGTCGCGACGAGGCCTGGGAGGGGATTCTGAGGGGAGACAAAGACAACAATCCTACTAGGTCCAGTGACATTGATATCGCACAAGTGCAGGGGAGGAGGGAAGGGGAAATGTGCGGAAGGAAAGGGGAGCGGATAGTGCAGCACGTAGGATAACAGTAAGATAAATAAAGATAATAAATAAATAAAGATTTGTTTCCTGTATTTTCTTACTTTTTTTTCTCTCATGGTTTCTTATAATAACTCTACCTATGCCACTCATTTTGCATTATTTTCACTATGAACCTTATCATTTCTTCTTTTTATTTTTTTTAATTTGTTTTGCTCCTTCTTTGTTTACACCAAAAGGTCACCTTTTCCATGTATACCTTCCCACTGCTCAGTTCTAACCTTTTACTCCTCCCAACCTAGGGTCACTCTCTCCATTTCAACCATTTGGCCTAGAATGTTCCCTTGTCCCTCCCCATGGCGTGGACCTGGCTGCTTTTTTGCAGAAAACACCCCTCCCTATTTCTCTCATCCTCTCCCACATTTTGTATGTTGGCTAGATCCCTGGACTCCTTTAAAGCTCTCACCAGCAACACACAGCTCATATTTTGTTCTATCATTTCACTGCAGCCTCACACTTATGTAAGACTTTTTCTGCACAATGTTCCCCATGATCACTGTTTCTTTTTAGTGGGTGCATGTAGTCTGTGAACATATGCAAATGTCTGTACTGTGGAAATGTGGCAGGGCCTCTTTACTTTGGCACACAGAGACCTTCATACGGATATAGTACCAATTGTTCCCTAGATTTTTGTATGTATGCATGTATGAGTCTGACTTTGCACAACTTTCTTTTATTCTGTGCTATCTAAGGTAGAAAGTAAAGCACTATGGGGCAGATTCATAGACATTTTTTTGCAGCGCAAAAGCACTTTGGACCAAAAAAGTGCACTTTGTGCTGCACAAAACTTGAGCTTCTGATTCATGGATCGTACTTTGAGCTGGTTCTTACCTACGTTGCCCATGCCTAGCGCTTTCCACCACACAAAGCACAAAGTGAGGGAAGGGCCAGAGCAAATAAATAAATAAGGGGTGGAACATACGTATTTCCCATTATTCCCACAAAATGAGGAAGAACGAGGAGTAACTTGGCCGTGTCATGGGACGCACCATGCAAGCACCAAATACGCCCCATCACGTTCAAACAGACTCCTATTTATTGATCTCATGGTGCAAGTGTCCGAGTCCAAAGTAGAACGTGAGTCACGTAATCATACCGCCACATGATATGTGACACAAAGTACGTATAAAAGCACACAATGCAAACCATTTCTAAAGAGGAATTCAACAATATCTGACCCTGCTGCAGTTTATGAAAGGAGGAAGAGGAGGAGGAGGGTAAGGAACCCCAGGATCTTCTATCCACGCAAAATGGTCTTTGGGACGCCAGAGCAGGAGGTGTATGCAAAGTACAGATTTCCTGCCCATGTCATTCTTGAGCTTGTTAGGGAGTGGGAGAGTGACCTTGCATCACTCACCATCTGCTCTCATGCACTCACACCACTGGAGAAGATGGTAACATCCCTACATTTCATGAGAGCAGGTTCCTTCCAGCGCACCTCTGAGATTTGAGTTCTATACAATTGCCCAGTTTCCACGGGTACTGGGAGACATTGACTGTACACATGTAGCGTTACAGCTCCCCCGAGAGAGCAAGCACATCTACTGCAAACAGAAACACTGCCATTCCATCAACGCACAGGTCATCTGTGATGCCAAGGGAGTCATCATGCATGTTAATGCCAGTTACCTAGGGATCACACAAGACAGTTACATTTACTGCAGTTCCCCACAATGCCAGGCTCTGGCATCAGGAATGTATGGGAACATCTGTCTCGTCAGTGAGTACCAAGAATCAGTGCATGCAAGCAGTCACATGAAACACAGAATAACATGTCCTGACAATCAATCAATGCTAACAACAACCATTTCCACCTGTACAAGGGACAATGCCTACCCAATCCCACCATTCCTGCTCACACCATTCAGAAATCCTGCCACCCAAGGTAAAGTAACGTATAATGCAGCACACATAGCCACAAGGGGAATATTGGAGTTCACAGTTGGGGTGCTTTAATCATGCTTCCACTCCCTTGACCACTCTGGCGGCGTATTGATATGTGCCCCTCCAGTAATATGCCAGATCATCGTGACATGTGTCCTGCACCATGTTGCCACATGGCATGGCATATCAGTAGAGCTGCAGGAGGGACATCACCCTAAGCCAGAGGCACCACCCTTGCCCTCGGTAGGCCGAAGGGCACAGGCAAAGGAGGCATGTAAGCAGGTCTTACTAACATATTTCACCTGAATTGCAGCCCCTGTGGAGGACACACAGTGAATCCAGATCCTTGATGCCCTTTAACGATGAAACCGAGCTAATTCAGTTTGCCCAGAACAAAACCATGAGAATGCGCATCTGGGTGAGGCAGTGTGTGCCCATATACAACAAATCAAGTGCACAAACCACACACACAGTCACACCAAGTGTAAACTACAGTATCCGTGTTGCAAAATGATGCAACACAACCAATGCGTCCTGTTACAAGTTTATCCTGCTCCCCACCAATAATTTTGCACTCAGACACCCAATAACATACTGGAGACCAGAAGTGTAAAGGCATAGAATATAATGTAAGCATGGACAACACCTAAGAGGACTGCATTGCCCACCCTAAAATACAGGTGGAGTGGCTACTCCACTCTCTGCCAAATATACAGCTCATAATACATGTAAACGTATAAGGTTCCATACAGAGAAAAGTAGAAGTTTCATTGAAGAAGAATGTATTTGTCACGTGGCAACTTTTGACTTCAGAGCCTGTTCCATCCGTCCTCAGTCATGTAGCCATGTACTTCTCTGGAGGGGCCTGAAACCAACTCAGACTGCCTGATGTGTGGTGTGCAGCCATTCCACAGCCCTGTCACCTTGCACAGCAGCAACCGTCTCCCCTAGAAGAATGCCTCAGAGAGAAAGGCAAACACAAGTTCAGAGCAGGTAACACATCCCTGCACCCAACACAACCATACCCTCTGCTCCTCTGAGTACACAAGGACTCACCTGCCTCCCATCTCCATTGTGTCACCCTGTGCACCATCGCCACTGGACCAGCTCACCTCAGGCCAACACACACGTAAGCACCCAACACTGTGAACACATCTAGGCACCCAAAGACACCATACCCTCTGCTCCGTTGAGTGACATGAAAAAACATGCACAAAGGACTCACCTGCCTTCCATCTCCACCAGGGCTTTCAAAATCATCTTGTCAGCTCACAGAGACATGCAGTACATGAAAGTAAAAAACAATGGACCACGTAGTTGTCTCGCATGATACAGGGTACCCTGACAGCCAGGGTCTCCCCAGTGGCATCCAAGGGTGGGGTTGCACCCCTAGCTGTCCGGGGCACTGCCCTCAATGCCCTTGAGCTTTGCCTTACCTAGTTGAGTGGGGCCATCCTAGGACCACCACAGATTCATGTGTTTGGTGCACAGCATTGGAGGCTGGTGTGGAATGGCTGCATCAGCACCTCTGGATGCCTGGGGCTCTGGCTGGGACACCTTGGAATCATGCCCTCTGGAGCAGCCTGGGGCCCCTCAATGCCAGGCCCAGCATCAGCAGTACTTACCAGGAACTGTTAAATGACTTCAATTCAGCACTCCAACTACTAAGTCAGTGCCTGGTCCGGGATGCCCAATGAAAGCCGTTATTTATATATTTTTATGAAAAGTTCATAGATCTGGATGATAAACCCTTGTATATCACCCCTCTCTTTGAATCCCCCTGACCTCACTGAGCCAACCATTAGGTTTGTTTTGCAAATTAAAAAGATTTATTGAAACATTAAACAAGATATATATCACACTTTTATAAATAAATTAATATTTGATAGCACACTTATGAATATGACAGTAATCAACAATGGACATATTACACTAGCACACTTTTTTAATTACTTAGGAGTTGGTATAGAAAGGATAAGGTAGCTGAGAATAATTTATGGTTTCAAGAAAATGCAATGATGTAAAAGAATGCAGCACAGACATAAACTGAGATTGTTTCCACAAGAGATAATATGATCAATTTTGTTTTTTACAATTCCCTCCCCCCTATGCAATATAAGGAAATGGAAAAAAGAGCACACAGTTTTCAGGGATACAATCAAAATCAGTTCAGTTCCCCCCTATCAAGCTTAGAGTAACCGGTATGCTTTTGAAACATGCAGAAATACTTTTAATGTGATTTACCATGAAGCGAAAATATGATAAAAATGATTTTAATTCCCTTTAGGAGATTCAGGGTAGGTGACAGCTACTTTGAATTAGTCCAGGTCAACACTAGCAATGATTCAGGAGGGATTATCAGGTTGAAAACGAATTTCAGCAGTTGCAAGCAAAAGACAGCGATTTTGACAGGTGGAGAAATTTGATTCAAATTGCAATTTGTGGCACTTTTTCCGAGTGCGTAAAGCGCGATTACGGAAAAACTATAAGGAGTAGAAAGACATTTTCTGCACAATGTTCCCCATGATCACTGTTTCTTTTTAGTGGGTGCATGTAGTGCGTGAACATATGCAAATGTCTGTACTGTGGAAATGTGGCAGCGCCTCTTTACTTTGGCACACAGAGACCTTCATACGGATATAGCACCAATTCTTCCCTAGATTTTTGTATGTATGCATGTATGAGGCTGACTTCGCACAACTTTTTTTTATTCTGTGCTATCTAAGGTAGAAAGTAGAGCACTATGGGGCAGATTCATAGACATTTTTTTGCAGCGCAAAGGCACTTTGGACCGAAAAAGTGCCCTTTGCGCTGCACAAAATTTGAGTTTCTGATTCATGGATCGTACTTTGAGCTGGTAATTACTTACTTTGTCCATGCCTAGTGCTTTCCACCACACAAAGCACAAAGTGAGGGAAGGGCCAGAGCAAAGAAATAAATAAGGGGTGGAATATACGTATTTCCCATTATTCCCATTATTCCCACAAAATGAGGAAGAACGAGGAGTAACATGGGCGTGTCATGGGACGCACCATGCAAGCACCAAACAAAGCCCCATCACGTTCAAGCAAACCCCTATTTATAGATCTCATGGCACAAGTGTTCGAGTCCAAAGTAGAACACGAGTCACGTAATCATACCGCCACATGATATGTCACACAAAGTATGTATAAAAGCACACACTGCAAACCATTTCAAAAGAGGAATTCAACAATATCTGACCCTGCTGCAGTTTATGAAAGGAGGAAGAGGAGGAGGAGGGTAAGGAACCCCAGGATCTTCTATCCACGCAAAATGGTCTTTGGGACGCCAGAGCAGGAGGTGTATGCAAAGTACAGATTTCCTGCCCATGTCATTCTTGAGCTTGTTAGGGAGTGGGAGAGTGACCTTGCATCACTCACCATCTGCTCTCATGCACTCACACCACTGGAGAAGATGGTAACATCCCTACATTTCATGAGAGCAGGTTCCTTCCAGCGCACCTCTGAGATTTGAGTTCTATACAATTGCCCAGTTTCCACGGGTACTGGGAGACATTGACTGTACACATGTAGCGTTACAGCTCCCCCGAGAGAGCAAGCACATCTACTGCAAACAGAAACACTGCCATTCCATCAACGCACAGGTCATCTGTGATGCCAAGGGGGTCATCATGCATGTTAATGCCAGTTACCTAGGGATCACACAAGACAGTTACATTTACTGCAGTTCCCCACAATGCCAGGCTCTGGCATCAGGAATGTATGGGAACATCTGTCTCGTCAGTGAGTACCAAGAATCAGTGCATGCAAGCAGTCACATGAAACACAGAATAACATGTCCTGACAATCAATCAATGCTAACAACAACCATTTCCACCTGTACAAGGGACAATGCCTACCCAATCCCACCATTCCTGCTCACACCATTCAGAAATCCTGCCACCCAAGGTAAAGTAACGTATAATGCAGCACACATAGCCACAAGGGGAATATTGGAGTTCACAGTTGGGGTGCTTTAATATGCAATATAAGGAAATGGAAAAAAGAGCACACAGTTTTCAGGGATACAATCAAAATCAGTTCAGTTCCCCCCTATCAAGCTTAGAGTAACCGGTATGCTTTTGAAACATGCAGAAATACTTTTAATGTGATTTACCATGAAGCGAAAATATGATAAAAATGATTTTAATTCCCTTTAGGAGATTCAGGGTAGGTGACAGCTACTTTGAATTAGTCCAGGTCAACACTAGCAATGATTCAGGAGGGATTATCAGGTTGAAAACGAATTCCAGCAGTTGCAAGCAAAAGACAGTGATTTTGACAGGTGGAGAAATGTGATTCAAATTGCAATTCGCGGCACTTTTTCCGAGTGCGTAAAGCGCGATTACGGAAAAACTATAAGGAGTAGAAAGACATTTTCTGCACAATGTTCCCCATGATCACTTTTTCTTATTAGTGGGTGCATGTAGTGCGTGAACATATGCAAATGTCTGTACTGTGGAAATGTGGCAGGGCCTCTTTACTTTGGCACACAGAGACCTTCATACGGATATAGTACCAATTCTTCCCTAGATTTTTGTATGTATGCATGTATGAGTCTGACTTTGCACAACTTTTTTTATACTGTGCTATCTAAGGTAGAAAGTAGAGCACTATGGGGCAGATTCATAGACATTTTTTTGCAGCGCAAAGGCACTTTGGACCGAAAAAGTGCACTTTGTGTTGCACAAAACTTGAGTTTCTGATTCATGGATCGTACTTTGAGCTGGTTATTACCTACTTTGTCCATGCGTAGCACTTTCCACCACACAAGTGAAATCTGAGGATCTTAGCTTTAAAATGAAAGTTAAATTCCGTTCCTAGCACACGTATTTCAAAAGATTCGGACGATTTTGTGGAGGTAGATTTTCAGAAATAAAGTAAGATTTAAATGGCAGATGACACTTTCCCAGGTTTGAAATCACAGAATGGACACACGATTTGTATGCATTTCTAAATAGGTTGAAATGGTTTGAGTTAGATTATTTTAAACTAAGAGATTGGTTCTGCACAGTTCTGGCTGGATACTCACACTATAAATTTGAACTAGGCCGTCAAGATCTGGTCAGGTTTGGACTGGAGTTCTCTCTGCTCTGCTGGTCTGGATCTCTGGTTCTGGCAAAAGTTCTGGCACTGCACAGCGGTCTGGTCTGGGTCTGGTCTTCTATCGGCACTGCACGGCGGTCTGGTCTGGGTCTGGCCTTCTATCGGCACTGCACGGCGTTCTGGATACAGCTCTGCTTTCTGGGTTCTGGCACTGGGGTCTGGTTTTCTAAGTTCTGGTCTCTGAATATTGTCTGGATTCGAAGTCATCCGGCAAAGTGCGGTTTGAGTGGGTCTTTTTATGTCTTTTGAAAGTGGGTGGGAAGGCTGACTTTCTATGCCCAACCCTGTGAGGATCCTGATAGGCTATAGGATTCTCTGTCACCTGACTGGGGAACAGAGTTGTGAGTCATCCAGGGCTAACAATTTACAATCTATTGAAGAAACGCGCCTTTGCTTTTACTTAGAAAATGAATTTTTCATAACTAACAGGTTTCCCAGATACACACATCGTTGAAATTAAATGTACACATCACAGATTGCTTAAGGTACAGTTTGGTTCAAGGCACATGTTTCTACGAGCTTGGGTTTAGAAACGACAACATTTTGCGCTTTTTAGTGACTTTCGCCATATTGTCATGATGCCTAACTCCAAGGAGCCAGGTCCGACCCAGCAACCCAGAGGCAGGCATCATTTCCCCCAGGGAAGTTCCAGCAGGCCCAAGCTGGGGCCCTTTGGACACAGTCCTGGCGCCTTAGGCGCCAGGCTCATGTTGGACCCCTGTCCTGGCGCCTTAGGCGCCAGGCTCATAAAGCTAGACATGTGTTCAAGTGTTTTAATGTGCACTTACCTGATGCAGACCATGCTGCTGCATCCAGGGCCTCTTGAGGCCTAAATGGAACTACTTTACCTGTGGGACTACTTTCCCTGGGTGTGGTCGGGGAAGGATACATACCTGATCGGTGGAAGGATACATACCTGGAACTTCTTCCAAAGCTATTTAAACCACACCCGATCAGCAACTCACGCTTCGTGTTGTTCTGCTCCTCGCAGCTGGACGCTCACCGTGTCAGCTCCTGCTTCTGGACTTCAGCCACGCCTGTCAGCATCCTGGGTCACCTGCTAAGAGAGAATTGGAGAGAAAGAAGACCTTACCTGCTAAAGCAGCATCACAGAGACATCACACCGACAATCCTGAAAGGGAAGACATCATTTTAAAGGCATTTCGCTTCGATCGCTGCAGCGCTGCATTTCACTCACCTTTCCTGGGCACCTCCATCTTCAGCAGTGATCATCCAGATCTGCAGCCACTTCCCAGAACCTAGAGAGAAAAAGACAAGAACACAAGGTGAGAGAAGGAAGGGAATAGGAAAAGCTCAGTTTCCTTCTAAGACTTACCTGTTGGGTAATTCCCATTTCATTTCGGGTCCTGCCGCTTCCTGGCATTCCGGACTCTGGCTCCTATGGGGGAAAAAGACAAAGACATTGAATGAGCGAATGCAAAGACATTACCCGAACGCTCATCCAGAACTTACCTGTCATTTACTGGAACTGCACGTTTCACTTCGGGTCGGCGCCATATCTCCGGCATTCCGAACCCCGGCCCCTAAGGGGAAAAAGACATAAGCGTTAGCGCTTGCTGCAATAAGACAATGAACATTATTATTAAGCTTGAACTTTTGAACTTGCTACAGAACTCTTACAGCGCCTTACCTGAATAGTCAAGCTTATTTGAACTCCCATCAAACCTCAATCCAGTGAAGTAACTGGGTTTCAACGCGCCCCTGCATCAGAAGCAGGATGGAGAGCTCATCCTTCCTGACCCTAAGGTGAGACTTCACGGGGAATCGAGGAAGGGTATTGTGGAGGGTTGGAAGGGAGTGGGAGGCTTGAGCATTATTCCGTCAGTAGGTAATACTCCCTTTTCACGCACAGGGGAATATTCCTGCGAGCCAGTGAGTCCATCTTCAGAGTCCTGCGCTTCACCATTGAAGAAGCATCAGCACTCGAAGCCAGACCTGCGCCTCCGTGGGAATCAGGTGAGCATGACAGAACGCGAAGCCTACCCACAATTTCCCACCCGGGCGCTATGGAGACTTCCGAGACAGATCAGCCGGCCCAGCTTTTGGGGGAATTAGGGGCAGAAGTGCACTCAGCCCACCAGGAATCTAACGCTCTGAAAAGAGAACTGATCCCATCCAAGGAAATAACAGATGACCTGGCCAAAAGGTTATTGCAGGCCCAGGCAGGGCACACTCCTTTACCTAATTCCGGAGGTACTTCCACATCTATGGGTTTGAATAACCCGGTACAAATCAATCTACCTGAACACATGCCTTTGGCCCCGCCAGAACGTTTTGCGGGGGATCCCAAGAAATATGCCGTCTTTATGAACCAATGTCGTTTACACTTTCTGTGCAGACCCGGGGCCTTCCCTAACGATCAGACCAAGGTAGCCTTTATACTATCTTACCTCAGTGGCAGTGCTGCCGATTGGTCTATTCCATTGGTAAATCAGGATGATCCCATTATCCAGAATTTTCAGGGTTTCCAGGCCAGCATGGAAAGATTGTTTGCTCGACACTCTCAAGGACAGGCCCTTGATACCGAACTGCTATCCTTACGACAAGGTAATCAGGATCTCCTGTCCTACGTTGCCACCTTTAATAGACTGGTTGTGGAAACTGGATGGCCAGAAAACAAAAGGATCACATTGTTTCATCGAGGCCTGCGCGGAGAGCTTAAGGATGTTCTAGCTTAGATAGTAGATCCACCCCAGGTCTGCGCAGACTACATAGACTTGGTGGTTCAACTTGATCACAGACTTCAAAACAGAAAAGCAGATCGGTTCAAGTACGAAACCCGAGTACCGAACAAAACCCACGCTAACTCCAAGAGTACCGACGTATCCGAGCCTATGAAAATCGGCGGTGTTAAAGGACCATTAACGCAGAAGGAATGAGAGAGAAGGCGGCAAAAGCAACTTTGCCTGTATTGCGGGACTTCCGGTCACTTTCTTCGAAATTGTCCAGTTAAACCACCTAAGAAGGTGGTTGGAGCCACTGATAACGATTTATTGACACCTGATTCGGGAAACGACCTAGCCCGACAAGCGTAGGGGTCCGCTTGCCGAGCTTGAAAACAAACTCTTTGACCTCACATTTTGTCATGCCAATGGTGCTCGTGGACCCAAAACAGCCTCAGCTGTTGCATGCTATGAAAGCATACATCGACAGTGGAGCTATTGGAAATTACGTAGACCGTGAATTGGCTTCCAGGATTAAGCTCCCTCTCCGCCCGAAAGTAACCCAAAATGTCATTACTACAGTAGATGGAACCAAAATAGCCTCAGGGCCTGTAACACATTCCACTGTTGAAATGACACTGGTGGGTCAGGATGGACATCAGGAAGCAATCGTGTTTGATGTGATCAAGGCCCCACAATTTCAAGTAATTCTTGGAATTCCTTGGTTAGAAACACATAATCCCAGAATTGACTGGTGAGCAAAGAAGATAAGTTTTCCTGATTGTGAACCAACTTGTTACCCAAGAAATCCAGTTATGGGTCTAGCCTCAGCAACTTCCACCCCTGTACGGCTACCGTCAGAATACCAAGAATTCCAAGACGTTTTTCAGAAGGAACAGGCTAACACGTTACCTCCCCATCGGTCTTATGATTGCCAAATCGATCTGGTACCCAATGCTCAACTACCTTGTAGTAGGATTTATGCTCTTACGGAACCTGAGAACCTACATTTACGTCAGTATTTAGATCAGTACCTAGCCAATGGTTTTATTCGCCCGTCCAAGTCTCATGTCTCCTCAACTCTGTTCTTCGTCCCGAAAAAAGAGGGCGACCTTAGAACATGTATAGACTATCGCGCCCTAAATCAAACAACGATTAAAAATTGTTACCCTCTGCCCCTGATCCCTGAGCTTATCGACCAGGTGAAAGACGCTTGTGTGTACACCAAGTTAGATCTCTGAGGAGCTTATCACCTGGTGCGTATAAAAGAAGGCGACGAATGGAAGACTGCATTCCGCACCAAATTTGGGCTCTTCGAATATCAGGTGATGCCCTTCGGTTTGTGCAATGCACCTGCCGCCTTTCAGTACTTTATGAATGATGTTCTTCGGGAACTTATCGATGTCTGTGTCATTGTTTATATTGATGACATCCTGGTGTACTCTTCTTCAGAACCTGATCACAGAACACATGTTAGGGCAGTTCTTGAGAAATTGCGCCAGCACAGACTATTTGCAAAGCTCGAAAAATGCGTTTTTCATACCACAGAAGTGGAGTTTCTCGGATTCATCCTGACACCTCAAGGAGTCCGAATGGATTCGCGAAAGGTGGACGCCATCCTCAAATGGCCATCTCCTAGCTCGGTGAAGGGAGTTCAGAGCATGCTAGGCTTCGCCAATTTCTATCGAACATTCATCCCGGAATTTTCCCGAACAGTCCAACCCATCACAGCTCTCCTAAAGAAAAACAAACGCTTTGAATGGACTCTTGAGGCCGAACAAGCCTTTCAGGACCTGAAAACCAAATTCACCTCTGCACCTATATTGAAGCACCCGCACCCAGATCTCCCTTACATCGTGGAAACCGACGCATCCATTTCGGCCAAGGGAGCTGTCCTGTCGCAAAGAGACCCAGAAACTAACCAACTACACCCTGTGGCCTTTTGGTCCAGGAAATTTTCTCCTCCTGAAATCAACTACGCAATTACCGACAAAGAGTTACTGGCTATTAAATCTGCTTTCAAGGCTTGGCGTCACTACCTTCTCGGGGCAAGACACACCATTACCATAATTACGGACCACAGAAATTTACAGTATTTAAAGCCGGCCAAAGCTCAATCTTCACGACAACTCCGATGGGCTCTATTCTTTGCGGAATTTGATTTTGTAATTACCTATTGCCCTGGCTTCAAGAATGATAAAGCTTACGCCTTATCCCGGATTGGCATGGAAGAACCCAATTCGGGTTTAGAACCTGTGCCAATCATACCTGAATAAAGAATCTTAAGCCTAACTTCATTGCAAACTATTGAGGACATCCAAACGCAAGTAAAACAACTTCTAGACTCTTCAGCCTTACTGGAATGGAGTCAAAAGGCTCCTCATTATACCGTTAAGGATGACTTACCCTACTTCCAGGAGCGGTTGTTTCTGCCTAGTAAAGAATTGCAAGAACTTGTTATTGCCCATCATCATGAATCATTAATGGAAGGACACCCTGGTATCGCTAAAACGGAGGAAAAAATCAAACGCCACTTCTGGTGTCCTTCTTGGAGAAAAGACATAAAGTCTTTTGTATTGTCTTGCTGAATTTGTGCCCAAAACAAGGGTCATAAGAAAAGGCCAGCCGGCCTACTTCAACCCTTGGACATTCCACCGGCACCATGGCACACCTTGTCAATGGACTTTATAACTGACCTGCCTCCTTGTGCTGGTTACAACACTATCCTTGTAATTGTGGATCTATTCTCCAAAATGGCCCACTTTATCCCTTTAAAAGGTTTGCCTTCAGCTTCCACCTTGGCCAAGGAATTTCTGGAGAATATAGTTTGCATACATGGTTTCCCTTCCATATTATTCTCGGATCGTGGAAGTCAATTTATCTCCCATTTTTGGAAGAAGTGTAGACAACTAGCACAAATAGATGTGCGGCTATCCACCAGCCACCACCCCCAGACCGACGGACAAACCGAGAGAACCAATCAGACTCTGAAGCAATATCTTCGGTGCATGTTACACCAATCCAAGTTAAATTGGAAAGACATCCTTTGGATCGCAGAATATGCATACAACAATTCAGTGCATTCTGGAACCGGAAAAACTCCTTTTTATACTTTGTATGGTCACCATCCTCGGACCTCTGATCTAGATCCACCTCTGACCCTGGAAATGCCCGCAGTAAATCATCTGCATTCCACAATAACCCGAGCCTTCAAAGAAGCTGCAATTCATTTACAGCAAGCCAAGAAAAAGTATAAAGAAAACGCTGATTTGCATCGAAGTAAAACTCCTCCTTACCAAGTAGGAGATCAGGTATGGCTAGCAACGAAACATTTACCCCTCAAGGGCCCGCAAACCTGCAATCCCAGATTCATAGGCCCTTACCCCATCAAGGCTATAATCAATCCCGTGGCCTTTAAACTGGATTTACCGTCTAACGTGCGTATTCATCCAGTTTTTCATGCATCACTTTTGAAGCCAGTACAACCAGGGACCCGACTGTCCAAGCCTCCAGACCCAGTTCAAATTGAAGGGGAATTAGAATTCGAAGTTAAAGACATTTTAGACTCCAAGGTGTTAAAGTCCAAACTCTTCTATCTTGTTAACTGGAAGGGATATGGACCTCAGGAGAGATCGTGGGAGCCTAGTAACCATGTTCACGCACCTCGATTAATACAAAGGTTCCACCGGAGATTTCCGAAGAAGCCAAAACCCCCGGAGGGACCAACCTTGGGAGGGGCCTTGAGGGGGAGTACTGTCATGATGCCTACCTCCAAGGAGCCAGGTCCGACCCAGCAACCCCAGAGGCAGGCATCATTTCCCCCAGGGAAGTGCCAGCGGGCTCATGTTGGACCCCTGTCCTGGCATCTTAGGCGCCAGGCTCATAAAGCTAGACATGTGTTCAAGTGTTTTAATGTGCACTTACCTGATGCAGACCATGCTGCTACATCCAAGCCCTCTTGAGGCCTGAATGGAACTATTTTACCTGTGGGAGTACTTTCCCTGGGTGTGGTCGGGGAAGGATACATACCTGATCGGTGGAAAGATACATACCTGGAACTTCTTCCAAAGCTATTTAAACCACACCCGATCAGCAACTCACGCTTCGCGTTGTTCTGCTCCTCGAAGCTGGATGCTCACCGTGTCAGCTCCTGCTTCTGGACTTCAGCCACGCCTGTCAGCATCCTGGGTCACCTGCTAAGAGAGAATTTGGGAGAAAGAAGACCTTACCTGCTAAAGCAGCATCACGGAGACATCACACCGACAATCCTGAAAGGGAAGACATCATTTTAAAGGCATTTCGCTTCGATCGCTGCAGCGCTGCATTTCACTCACCTTTCCTGGGCACCTCCATCTTCAGCAGCGATCATCCAGATCCGCAGCCACTTCCCAGAGCCTAGAGAGAAAAAGACAAGAACACAAGGTGAGAGAAGGAAGGGAATAGGAAAAGCTCAGTTTCCTTCTAAGACTTACCTGTTGGATAATTCTCATTTCATTTCGGGTCCTGCCGCTTCCTGGCATTCCGGACCCCGGCCCCTATGGGGAAAAAAGACAAAGACATTGAATGAGCGAATGCCAAGA
Source organism: Ambystoma mexicanum (assembly GCF_040938575.1). Taxonomy (NCBI): domain Eukaryota; kingdom Metazoa; phylum Chordata; class Amphibia; order Caudata; family Ambystomatidae; genus Ambystoma; species Ambystoma mexicanum. The sequence goes on along the minus strand of NC_090939.1, from coordinate 433,200,700 downwards.
CATTACCCGAACGCTCATCCAGAACTTACCTGTCATTTACTGGAACTGCACGTTTCACTTCGGGTCGGCGCCATATCTCCGGCATTCCGAACCCCGGCCCCTAAGGGGAAAAAGACATAAGCGTTAGTGCTTGCTGCAATAAGAAAATGAACATTATTATTAAGCTTGAACTTTTGAACTTGCTACAGAACTCTTACAGCGCCTTACCTGAATAGTCAAGCTTATTTGAACTCCCATCAAACCTCAATCCAGTGAAGTAACTGGGTTTCAACACGCCCCTGCATCAGAAGCAGGATGGAGAGCTCATCCTTCCTGACCCTAAGGTGAGACTTCACAGGGAATCGAGGAAGGGTATTGTGGAGGGTTGGAAGGGAGTGGGAGGCTTGAGCATTATTCCGTCAGTAGGTAATACTCCCTTTTCACGCACAGGGGAATATTCCTGCGAGCCAGTGAGTCCATCTTCAGAGTCCGGCGCTTCACCATTGAAGAAGCATCAGCACTCGAAGCCAGACCTGCGCCTCCGTGAGAATCAGGTGAGCGTGACACATATTGGCTTTTCCTCAAATTTTACACAGACCTGCACCCCCTCCCTGAGCATATTTCTATAAGTTATCATGTCTCCAGCCTAAACACCGTACCACCAATATTCATAAATCCCGGGGTTCGGTCTCAGAACATCACACAAAGTTGAACTTAGTCTCAATTTGTAGGTACATTTTTCATCTAAAGAATCTCCAAATTGTAAATTTCTGTAAGCTTAATACAATATTTTATAAGCAATTAAATAAAACATACATTTGCCCTTACTGGAATTCACTTCTGAGTCTGGGTCCGCCCCCAGGAGCTTGGCTTGACTCAGAGATCAAATGTCTTCCTTCCCCCAGAGCAACTGTTGACAATTACACCTCAAATCAGCATATCCTATTCAGCTGAAGAGTCTATTGTGTTGCCTGAGGTCAGCAGAGCAGGGTGCCACTCTGCATATGGTTAACAGAAACCTGTGATCTCCTTGTGCTGTTGCTGGTAAGGGCAGGTGTGAATGCTTCCTGTGGACAGAGGCCTCTTGAACTTTTAATTAGATCAGACTGCCTTCTGATGTGGGGCCTGGGAACAGTAGGTGTTGAGAATTATCATTAACCAGCAAGTCTTTGAAGTTTCCAGGCCTCCTGTCAGAGTTTAGACCGCTAGCGCCGGTTAGTGTCGAGCGCGGTACTGCACCCCTTTTTGGGAGCTGTCTTGAATTAATGCATTTCGGATTTTCAACAGCACCATATTCCTTTGCGCTGATTTCACTCATGGCGCTTCTGGCCTATCACGCTCGCACTGGTGGGTGGCAGGTCAGGCGACCATTTTGGTGTGCACAAAAACTGCACGGCTTTCCTGGATTCTGGCGCAAATGTGGGCTTTTCAGCCATCTTGGATTTTCTAAGCCCACAGCACCAAATGTTGTAGCATAATAGTTCAAACGTGGGTCAAGACACCTAAAAATCCCCCCCCGCCCGACTGCACTTTGGTTTTGAGTCGAGGGTGAGTCGGTGCAAAGGATGTTTTGATCCATGCGCTGGGATGTCCGCATCATCTTCTTCTGATTCCGCAGATGGCACGGTTCAGCATCTTTTCTTCCATAAGGGTGGATCGATCAGTTCTCCTTGCCGGTCCTGATGGGAGTTTCGGGCGGTACCCCGGGCCCCTCGGATCTTTGCCCCTGGACCCTGGATCATCCTCCTTGGTCAGTCTCCATGGTTTATCTGTCCTAGGATGACAAAGCAAAGCGTCAGAAACATATTCATAGACATTTCCCCACCACTATTAATGGTGGGGCGAGCATATACATTGTATACATCAGGAGACATTTGCATTCAAGAATCATAGGATTTTGTAGGCTATATGTGGAATATTTCAGGGTTGGACTTGTATTACTGTGGAGCGGCCCCCTCTGGGATTGCAGAGGACCCCTCCAGTTGCTGCAGAGTGTGCCTGGGTTGACAACACTTTAGCTGATTTATATGGACGCTCTTGTTTTCCCCTTCCGCCAAACTACCCTTGGGGATGTGGATCTTGTAGGCGACTGGGGAGATCTTGTCTACAATTTCAAAAGGTCCCTTCCATGTAGGCAGAAATTTCAGCTGTTTGGCCTGGTTCCTTTGAAAATTGTACAGATAAACCCGGTCCCCTACATTGTATTCTTTCCTAGTAGTCTTCAAATCATAGTGTTTCTTCATGCTATCGGCTGATCTTTCTAGGTTTCGCTGAGCATGGGCAAAAGCATGTTGGAGGTGTTTCCTTAAATTTTCAACATACTCATGCGTTGTGGAGGCATTGATCAAGGTTTGCTCTTGGGTCCTGTAGAGCAAATGCTGGGGAAGCACCATCCTGCATCCAGTGATCAGCTCAAACGGTGACATTTTGTTTGCAGATGAAGGGGTAGATCTGATAGCCATTAGGACCAGAGGTAATCGGATATCCCAACTTGGCCCAGAATCTGCCGCAAACCTTTTTAATATGCTCACAATGATTCAGTTGTAACGTTCTACTGCACCAGAAGAGGCTGGCCAGTAAGCAATGTGTAGCTTCCTCTTAACCCCCAGCATCTCCCACATCTTTGTCATTACTTCGCTGGTGAAATGGCTACCTCTGTCTGACTCAATCCTTTGGGGTAGCCCAAAACGGGAAAAGATGTGGTTGATCATCAGGGCAGCTGCTGTCTCTGCCTTGCAGTTTGGGGCCGGGAGACATTCCACCCATTTAGTAAATAAGCATGTCACCATCAACATGTACTTATTTCCCCTAGAGGAGCGAATCACGGGGCCTATGAAGTCGACTTGCAAATCTGACCATCGCAGTGTCATCCCCCTCTTTTGGAGAGGCGCACAGTGTGTGAGGGATGTTGGCTGAAATTGTGCACACACAAGACACCCCTTCAAAGTACTGGTCGAGGTCCTGCCCCATGTGTGGCCAGTATACAACCTCTCTTAAGATCTCAAGTGTTGTATAAAACCCCCCTATGACTGGCTATTGCCGCATCATGGGCGTGACTTAACATCAGGCTTCGGAATGAGGTAGGAACCACCCACTGATCATGGCCAGCTTGGGATTTCCTTACCAACAAACCTTGGATTCGGAAAATTTTTGGACATTTCATCAACACTCTAAGGTCCTCTTTCCCAATGTAATCGGTATCCATCACAGGAAAGTTCTCAGGGTCCTCAATGTGTTGGTAAAACTTACCAATTTTTGGATACCCTTCTGAGCCGCTTGGTGGCTTGATACACAGCCCTCAACTCTGCCACCTGACTACTTCGGGGACCAATCTTGTATCCAGCGGAGGGTTCTGGGGACTCATTCACCCATGCATTCCCTTCGCCAGCCACCAGTTCTTTCTCCCCATTGTTGTCAACATGGTAAGAGCATCCGTCCACATAGACAATGGGCATTCCCTCACACTTGTCTTCTTCATAGACTTTATGTGGGGAATTAAGGTATGCCTCCATGTTGTCCTTGATTTTTAGACTTTCGTTTTCTCTGGCACAATCATGCAAGTCAGCATGACCTTGCGCGAAGGGACTCTTCTTGTTTTGGCCATATCTGACCTCCACAGGAAAGCCTTGCATTGACAGAATCCAGGAAGTAATTCGGGAATTACTGACATTTCCGGTCCGGATTCTGTCACTTTGGAGGTATTGCAGAGGCTGGTGTGGAGTCTCCACTATGATGTGTTCCCCCTGGATAAATGGGCAGTAATTCTTCAATGCCCACACCGTTGCCAGGAGTGCCTTCTCACAATCGTTGAATTTTTCCTCCACCGAGGATAAAGTTTTGCTCGCATAGGAGATTACCTTATTGACCTTGTCATGCTTTTGATATAATATTGCAGTCAAGCATGTATTAGAGAACCCTGTCTCCAAGAAAAACTCCTTTTTTCTGACAGGGTGGGCTAGGCAGGGCGCTAGTGACAGGCTTCTTTTGAGCTGTCTTACTGCCTGGGATTGTTCTGGACCCCATTCCCACTTGACCCCCCCCCTCCAAGAGATGAATCAGGGGTCTAGTGATCTCTGCGTAGCCCTCAATTAACTTTCTTCTGTAATTAGTCAGTCCAAGGAGGCTCCTTAGTTCCCGCAGAGTTGTGGGATCTTTTAGTTTCTGAAGTGCTTCCACTTTCTTTTCCTGGGGACAGAGACCCTGAGGAGTAATCTCATGCCCCAAGAAATTAACAGGGGTCCTACACCACTGTGCTTTCTGAAAGGAATGTTTTGCTCCGGCGGCCCTCAACTGTGTCAGAACATAATGGATCTCTGCTATGTGTTCCTCCACAGATGAACTTTTGATGACGACATCATCTACATAAGCCAGGTTACCCCTCGCACCTAGGTCGGGCATGGCCTTGTGTAGGAAAATGTTGAATTAATTGCCGGAGTTGAGATATCCGAAGGGAGTCTGGGTCTAGGTGTACTGCTGGCCCCAAAGGTAAAAGCCAGTTTGTATTGGTCCTCCCTACTGACAGGCACGATCCAGTATCCATTGGTCAGGTCTATTGAAGTGAATACCTGTGACCCCTAGATCTGGGCCAGCCCTTGGTCAATGTAGGAAAGAGGCCATCGGGAAGTATGGACCAGTTTGTTGAGCTCCCTAAGGTCAGCGCAGAGTCTCCACTAGCTGTTTGGCTTCAATATTCCCAGCACTGGATTATTGAAGGTGCTGTGGACTGGACAAATTATTCCCCGGGACTCAAGGTTCTTAATTATTTCAGTAAGGGACTCCATGGATGCGAGAGGCAAGCGATATTGCTTCACAAACACTGGAGTCATGCCAGGGTCCGTGGGAATTGTTGTTGTGTGGATGTCGGTGCGACCACAGTCATATGAGTCTACCGCAAAGAGATCTTGAAAATCCAAGAAAACTTGTTTCAACTTTTGCTTCTGTTCCAGAGTCACACAGGCATCAACTAGGTTGACTCTCTCTTCCACCATCTGCCTGAAGCCTGGAAAGACTTCTGGTTTTGCTATCTCAGCGGCCTCCACCAGCTGGGTGGAGAAGTCCTTGGTCAGAGTGCTGATTTGGACTGGATACTTCAGGTGGGAAAGGCAGCCCTCATGGACCTGGAAAATCACCTCATCCCTTCTGAAGTCACAAGTCACATCTTCCTTGCCATAGTGCAGGAAGTATACACCAGGAAGTTCCCCCGGGTAAAGATCCTGTCTGGTGTTGTATTGTTATCACTGTCACTGTCAAAACAGTCCTTGGGGATTGGTCCTAACAGTTAATTTCCTAAATCAATGGAAAGATGTCTGTAATCAACCGCCATTCCAGTAATGGTGCCTGCGGCTAGAGTAATACTCTTTAAGTTGCTGTTATCCACCTCTATTGGAATGGTGTCATGTTCTATGTTGACTAATGGTGTTGGGTTTACCCCCAACCCTTGCTGTTGGAGAGAAGCATTTAGATGAATATAAGCATCAGGGTCTTTCAATTTTTGTCCTCTTTTAACTTTCACTTCCAGGGAGAATTGTCGGGTCCTTTCTGGGATGGTGACTTCCTCTTTAATCTGAATTTCAACTGAATAAGGTAGCAAATGAGCTGACCTAAATGCTTTTTCTGGATCATCAAAGCCGATGGGATTATCCGCTAATCGGGACCAAGCTTTGAAGTTTATTAGGTCCAAACTGATGGCAAAGCGATTGAGAATATCACTGCCTAAGTAAAAGGCAGCAGTGACGTCTCACACGATCCAACAATTATGAACTATGCTCTTGTTTCCAATGGAGATTTTGAGCATACACCTGCTTGGCAGGAGATGTTTGGAGTTGGGAGCTTCCAGGTCCATTTCCCATTGGTCTATCAGTTTGAATGTGGGAATGGCTGGATCTTTTGGTAGTTGGCAGTACATGGCTTCGCTGATGAAGCTCTTAGCATTGTTCACACACACTCGGGCGAGAACAGAGTCCTTCCCATCATTTAACTGAACAGGGATGAACAACTGCTCTCCAATTTGCTGAATATCAGCCAGGCTCTGAGCTGATTTCACATCTTTCTGGACTATTGGGGTGGGAATGCCTGATTGTGGATTGGTAAAGAATTTCAGAGTGTTTCCTTCCAGTGTGGAATACCACCTTAAACTGGAAGGAAGGTTGATTTTCAGAAATAGAGAGGACCCGCCATCACCAGTCTGTTGTCCTACTGCTATTACTGTCACGTCTGGAATTTGGTTGTTCTGGAAGTGAAATTCTACTTGATCAGATTTTTGTTCAACCATGTGGCATGTGCCGTTTAAACTAACATGGTTGACACTCTGTTTTAATTTTATTGGTCGGCTAGTCTGGGTCGAGAGGACCTTGTTTACGCAATCTATTAGGGGTGGCAACCTTCTCAGGAGGTCATTCCCTAGTAAACAAAGGGTTCCCTTTGGAGTCACTACTATGACTGGGGTTTTCACCTTGTGTCGCCCAATTTTGATGTCCAAATCTGCAGTCCCCTCGACGGGAATTTCCTTCCCGTCAAAGTTCTGAAGTTGTCCAGGAAGAGAGGTGAGAGGAATACGGTAATTCTCCCCCTTCCTGCATTTAGTTCATCAAAGGCCCTTTTGGACAAAAGGGTAGCTTGGGATCCAGTGTCCACCAGTGCCAAAATTGTACCCTGCCCCTGTACTTGTACCGGGGCATAGTATCTTCCCTCCTTCTCCTTAGGGGGCACAGATAATGCACATTTTTGGACAACTGGTGGGCTAATTTTTTAGTTTTGGACATTGCGAGAGAAGAGATTTGGGCAGAATTCTGTGGAGAGTCATGGGAATCTGCAAGAAAAAGTTGGCAACTGGAAATCAGAGCCGTTGTGTGTTCCCCTGGTTCCGGTTCTGGGCCGCCCCCCCCCTTTTTGGAGGCAGTCACCAGGATGGGTTTGAACCAGGGGATTTTGATGCTGTTGGTTCTGGGATGAGATGATGGGCGGCGCTAGCTCAGTCCCCACATCTGCCCAGTCGGGATGTGAATCCCTTGGGACCCATCTTTCTTTGGGAGGAGTTCCCCCATCTCTGAAGGAGAAGATCCTTTTCCCGGATCCTTTGAGGATCCCTCTCCCTCAAATTGGAAGATCTGTACCTCCTCCACAAACTGGGTCTGTTTGGGTCATTTTTTTCTCCTACCTCCTCTCTGCTCCTTGGGTGGCAGACTTTCAGGGGTAGGAGATTTTGTTTCCAGTTCCTGGGTTTCCAGGGGCTGTTTACAAGTGGGGAAGGAAGCTTCCTCCAAGGCTTTACACCCCCTTTCCCCTTGTGCCTCCTCCCTGGGAACTGGTGGGTTATCGGGGTGCTGCCCCGTCATTGTTCTGGAGTACCAGGCCCAGAGTTTGGAGCATTCTGCGCCGGCATGCTCATCTGAGGATTCTGTCTAGCCCTCAGCATGTGACCCAGATCCCGTGCCATATTTTGCACCTGGCGCTCTAACTGTGAAACACGCTCAGGCTGATATGGGGTTCTATTTTCTCCCCTGGGCTGATCCCGGGAAGGGTAGCTATCCCTTCTCTGGTAGTAAACCGGCTAAGGAAGATTTGGGTACCCCTCCACCTTTGGCCTCCCCTCTCCCGGATTAGGTTGTCTGGACTCAGGGAATTGGGGAAAGAAGGACGGATGATTTTGGGGTTGGAAATTGGGTGGATACCTGGGAAAAAAGTTCTGCCCAGTATTTGGGGAATTTCTGCCTTCCTGTGGGAAGTTAGGAGGGAAGTTCCCTGGGTTAGGTGCTTGGCTGGATCCCCCCCTTGGGCTGGAGGAGTCCACACATAACCCGGGAGGTTTCGGTTTCCCTTGTAATGGGGACTTACGTAATCAGGGGAATGAGGGATCCCATTTGTGGGACTACCTGCTTGACTCCCTGTTAGTGACTGGCCCGAGGGCCTTCTGGGCTTAGAATTATTTTGCGCAGGCAAGTTTTTAAGCCCCCCCATCTCCAAATCTAAAACAGGGGCAACCTTTACCTCTGCCACCTTGGCAGCAGCACGGGTGCTGGTCGGTTGGGGCTTTTCTGGGCGTTATTTTTATTTTCTATGGGCTTCCAAATGTTGTAGCATAATAGTTCAAACGTGGGTCAAGACACCTGACAGAATACCTACTGGACCTTGTTACCTACAGCTGTTGGCCTACCTTACCCTCTCCTTTGGCCAAGCCCATTGGCCTGCACCTGCTCTGGAGAACCAGTCTGAGCGTGGATTATCCCTACCAGCTCCTGTGACACATGTCTGTCCTGCACGCAGATCCTTACCACTAGCTATTATGATTATTAGCATCATTATTATGGTATTGATTGAGCGGGGACCTAGCATTGAGGAGCAACAGAGCGATTTACAGAGGTATTCAACAATGCACATACACAGCACAGCGCTTTACAGAGGTATACGACAGTACAGATGTACGATGTAGCACTTTTCAAAGGTAACAACAAAACAGGGGGTAGGATACAGCAGGGCAGACATGAGGGGTACAGCTATGCAGGCTGGTGGGGAACAGAGGGGCAGACAGCATCTAGCAAGCCAGGTGGGGATGACATGATGGCCTAGGTGCTGAGGAAGAGAGGTTGGTCTTAAGTCTTTTTCTGAATAGTAGGAGCGTGGGTGAGTCTTTTGCTGATGAGGAAGAGTTTCCATAGTTTTGGGCGTAGCAAGAGAAGGCTTGTTTCCTGGTCCTTTCCTTTTTCCAGTGGCAGATTTCAAGTCTGCACATGTCCTGGCTTCTGGTGGTGTGTTTTATTTCAATTGCGGATTTTCCAGGCATCCAGTCTTCTCCAGTCTTCTTCAATTCTCTAACTTCTACAAATAGTGAGAATGAGAAGGCTGTATACCATTCATTTGATATCACATTGAGAAAGGTATTGAGGTATTAATTGAGGCATCTGCCTCTATGAGATTGCCTATCATGATTTGGTGAGGCAGGTGCTAGATTGCCCAGCATGATCTGTGAGGGTACCTATCATGACCCAGTGAGGCAGGTAGTTGGTTTTTCAGATGACTGATTTCTTGGGGTCAGGTTTGATTAATGATCTGCAGGTTAGCTCCAATGTCAGGTAGATCAGTATTACTCTTGATTTGAGGTAGAGGCAAATGACAATGGGCCTTATTGCAAGGTTAATGCTCCGACAATAACGGTACCGGTAAGGCAATACCGGCATCCATTACTGGGATGTTGTATTAGGACCCTAGATGCCGGTAAAACCTGCATCGACAAGGACGTGCTATGGCCGTGCACACCATACCGGCGTACGCGCAAGCGCATGGGCGTCGTGCCAGTAATATCGGCATGCCGCAAGGAAGAGGCCATTACGAGTCGCACGGATATGCACATACCAGCATCCAGATGCTGATAAGAAGGGCCACCATGATGCTGGATGTCAAGTCAATAGCTGTCATTCACGATATACTGAATATGAGCATGAATGATATACAGGCTGAGCACAAATGGAACAGAAGGAATACCCTTACACATACCTTATTGTGCTCCCATGCAGGTGATGCTGGCTCTCCCCTGAAGCCATGGCTCCTCACCCCTGTCAGGAATCCGTAGAACAGGCACGAAGAGGAATACAATCATACCCATACATGCACTTATGTATTCATAGAGCAGACGTTTGGCCTGCTGAAGGCACGGTTTCGCTTCCTCAGCAGATCGGGTGGTGCACTCATTTATGGTCCTGAGAAGGTGGGCAAGATCATCATGGTATGTGCCAAGCTGCACAACATGTGCATCCGGCGGAACGTTCCCCTGCCACCAGACATGGAGCAGCCATCACCAGGTGAAGATGAAGATGAGGAAGGAGAAGATGTTGCAACTCGGCCAGGCCATGATGCACATGAGGGACATGCTGTGCGCCAATCATTGATAAACCATTCTTTCCAAAGCACTGTTATGCAGAGGGTGACATGGATGTGGCACCCTGGGCACTGTGCAGGGTGAATATGGGCACTGGGTATGGGGATGAGTTCACACTGAACACTGTCATTCAATAAATTGACACACGCTGAATAAGCAAAGACCAGTCATGGGATTTTTCTAACACAACAGGTGTATTGTGCAGATTGAATTCACAACACATATGTACCCTCCACCTCCCACATACCCCAGCCCTCTCCCCCTAACACCCCAACACACGCCATCCGCTCTCTGCTCCAATACCCCACACCCCCCCTCTTCCTCCCCTCAACATCCCTGCTCACCCCCTCCCCCAACACCCCCCCACATCAAGTGCACTACATGTGTCCAGATGCTCTGTCAGTGAACACATCCATGGTTCCCCTGCCACTGCCGACCCCTCTTGGAGGTGTGGGTTGCATATCACTGTGCCACATGCTGCGCAGGGACCTGCGCAGAGGGCAGTCTGCATGGAGCTGGCAGGCATGGCAGGCAACGAAGTAGATGGCTGTGGCGCGGATGCTGCTGGATGCAGCTGCTCCATGGTGTTTACCATTCTCGATAGGATCTGGGCCACAGTGGCAAAGCCCTCATGGACCCACCTGGAATTCCTTTTCACGGCCCTTATGATGGCCACAGTGTTGTCCCTCATTGCATGGCGTGTTGCCTCGCCATCGGCAACATATTGCTTGATGAGGTTGTGCATCTCCTGTTGCCAGCCCTCCATCCTTAACAGACTTCCCTCGAGGTCCATTATTGCGGTGGAGATAGATGGCTCATTGGCTGGTGTTGATGTGGCCAATGCAGGGCTGTCCTCTGAAGTAGGCCACTCAGCATTTCTGCCCTCGCCTCAGGTTCATGCTGACGGGTGCCCTGTGGGGTGACCTGTGGGGTGTCCTATGGGCTGGGCTTACGTACGACGTCCCCCTCCCTTCATCTGTGGCTTCTTCATGGTCCTCGTCCTCATCCCCACTATGCAGTGCGCATGCAGCTGCCTCCCCAACAGAGCTATTGGCTGCCGACTGTGAGCCGTCGAGCTCAGTCTCCAGAGTTGTGGCCTCATCCTGTGAGACGTGTGTCTTCTGAGGTGCAGGGGCAGGTGTTTGCTTGTCATTTGTTGGGGGCAGTGCAGCTGGTTGGGCACTGGTGTGTGCCTTGTGCGGCACATGGATCAGCCTTGTGCCCCTGGATGTGGATGGCCTGGTTCCATCATCATGACCACTGGGCATTTTGGGTGGTGTCCTGGGCTGTGCACCAGCATCATGCCCATCGCTGTCTGCATCCGTGCCTGTGGGGGACAGAGAGAGGCAGGCCATCAGTGATGGGAGTATTTGCATCATGCTTGCATTGGTGTTTGTGCAGTTTGTGCCATGTGGCTTGTTGCATGCTTGTTGTGGCAGACAGGGTGCGTGCAAGATTGGGGGTGGTAGTATTGGCAGCCCTCAGCCGTTAACATGTTGGGCATGATTTCTGCTGTGTGGCATACATGTGTGTTTTGGCTTGCGTGCAGTGTGACATGTGCTTTTATTCTGTGCATCGGGTGTGTATTAGACATAGGAACGGCATGCAGCATGCAATATGATGTGACAGTGGTGGGGCCAGCATCTAGACAGGGATGTGTGGATATGTGTATGATAAGCCATCTAGTAGCTCTCATCAGATTCACATTTGTAGGGCAACATTTTCATGTGGATGTCTGTCAGATGTTTGTGGGGACTTGTGTTGTGTGCAAAGTGTCACTCAACTTAATCAGCCGATGATGAGACTCCATACTCCACTCTGCCTACTCCTTCGATGCCCTCCATAGCAATAGTGGAGCTGCACGCCCCTTCCCACCGTATCAATTTTATGGGGGATTGTGCCCCTCTGCCTATTCCCAACCCCTGGCTGCGATTGGCCGATATAATGTTGCATACTCGCAGGCGCAGGTCATCCCACCGCTCTTTGCAGTCCCTGACGGTGTGTGCGGTGGTGCCAAACGCACTGACCGTTTGCGCTACCTCCTCCCATATCTGTTTCTTCCTTAGCTGTGCTGGACTCCTCAGGTCAGCACACAATACGGTGTTGGCCTGCTCCACTAGGGTATCGGCTAACATGTTCAGCTCTCTGTCGCTGAATCTTGGTTTACGCAGGCGAGCAGAGGCTTTCTTGGTTGCCTTTGACATCTTCTTCAAGGTGTATTTGGAATTTAGGCTGTACAGGTTCTGTCTGCAGGGGATTGGAATGGATTGTGTTTTTGAAGATGGCCAGCGGAGCATTTCCCGTTCCTGCGCGATGACGTTATTTCCGGTTCCGGTTATCACAGACCCGGTAATAACGCTAATGTTATTAGTGGTGCTGATATTTAGGGGAATGATGATGGAGGAGGAGGTATAAGCGGCTTTCATGATGCCGCTATCAGGAGGTTTGTGGGTCCTTACCGGCATGCCGGTACATCTGTTACTGGCATGCTGGTATGCGTGTCCACAAGGACTCATAATCAGCCGCAGTTTGCGGCATCAAGGCTAACAGGACACGTTCATACCGGCATGCCGGTAATGCCTGATTTTTAGCTCCAAACTCGTAATGAGGACCAAGGTTTCATCTTTTCCATTAATGATGCATTGCATTTTTAAGTGTGTTGTGTATAGTGATTAAAATAATAGTTATGTTTCTTTATTACACATTTCGCCTAATTAAAATACTTATTTTTGCATGAGGGTGTAAGAAGCATTAATTGACTGTTCATTACTGAGTGACAAGTATTTGAACATGCATATTGAGTGTGGGACATCTATTTGAACTACAACTACTGTGTACTGATGTGTTATACAATGTACATGTATCTTAATACAGACCAAGGGTTAATGGATGGTGTGAGCAGTGGACTATCAAAATAAATATAATGTGACAATAGTAAACCTCTCCCGTGTTGGAAATTGAGAGCAGCTGACAACTGCAGGGGTTGGCGCCTGCTCTATTTACATGTACTGTTGCACAGTGACAGGTATATGCTTTTCCGTACCCCTATGCATACCAAAGACCCTGCTGGGGTTGGGTGGGTCTTAGACGCTCCTCTGTGGGTGGATGAAAGGCTCTGGAGGTAGGGGTGATACAACTGATGTCATTGCACCTGCTGCTGGACATGGATGCAGCGCTGAGCTCTTCCCTCTACTCTCACCATTACTGAGGGAATCCTGGTCAGTCACTTCCTCTCCGCTTAGTGTGACATTCAATAGCTTCCCACATCTGGTCTGGGCCATTCTGGGGGAGGAGAAGGCTGGGTCACTGGGTTTGGGGCTGTTGTTGATTTGACGGGGCATGGCACCTCTGGTGTTGTCAAGTGTGCACTGTTCCAATCTGCACCAAACCACACCTGGGGAGCGGAGTAGCTGCCTGATGGATGTGTTTACGAGGCCTACGTCTTAGGCCTATTCTGTGCCGGCAGCTCCGGGAAACCCTCAGAGAACCACATGTGGCACAACGAGCTGGCCTGGGGCAGGGGAATGTATGTTGAGTTGTTCTGCACACCACCACTTTCATCACCACTACCAGTTGTACTTTGTGTGCCAGGCTCACCTCAACCCACAAGGGGTGAAACGAGGAGGTCAGGAGGTGCTTGAAACAAGGAACTGCATGAGGTCCATAGATCCAGCGACAGTGCTGATCTGGACAAAAGGAACGGTGTCCCTATGACTGCCCCAGTTGCACCCCACGGATGGCTTTAGGGCAATTGATGTTGAAGCAACCTAAGATAGGCATACCCTTAGGTGGAACACGGGACAGCTAGGTGAGATTGACGTGTTGATGACAAATGTCTCCTACAAATCTCACTAATAAATCACAGTCAAAGCTGTGTTCTACTGTGAATTAGCAAATTCGGGGTACCAGGTGTAATGGGCGCTGTGGCTTAAAAGTCACAAATATGTGAGAGATATGGTTGTCAGCTGCACACTGTGGCAACACTAGGCCAATCGCTGTCTAGTGTTGTTTGAAAGTAACAAGGGAGTGTAAGAATCAATGTGCTGATACAAGAAAAAACAACTTGATTCAAATAAATGGCAATAAAGAAAAGCAATGTTATAAGGAAGGTAGTAATTTATTGTCTATTCCTTGATATGTTTTCTGTGCCAACACGTGTTTCGAACTTGGTGGTCTTTTTAAAGGCAGGTCAACAATATCTACGTATTAAATTATGATTAAACATGAACGTTGTAATTGTCACATTTCATCATTACATGGACATTTTAACATTATAAACAAAGACAAAAACCCATGACATACCAAGACATACCACGAAAATTGTCAATACAAATAAATCATTGATGCATGATGCCGGTGAAGCATTGAGGGAGGAAGATGGGAAATGGAAGAAGACACAAATATATACAAACATATGTGAGTGTCACAATTTGTTTGTTTTGCATTAATTTCATTTTTACTTATTATCACTGGGAGGAATGTTCTGTGCAAGGCCTTGAGACAACGCCAGGCTCCTCGCAGTGCCCATTTATCAGAGCCAAGCCATCAGCAGACCTCTAACCCACACCCAGCTTACCCAGAGCAATGGCCCACACCACTGACCTGGTCCACAAACCCCTGAATTCCATGATAGTGGGTGACCCCAGCCCCAACCATAAAAGTAAAGGCCATAAAAGATCTGAGCATGTATGGCCGTTTCACATCTCCACATAAATACATCCTTTGTAGTGCGAGATACAGGGAGGGATAAATTAAAGACCAAAACAAGGTTGGAGACCTTGGGTGCAAGGGGTGCGATATCAACAAAGTACAGAATGTGTGTGTCAGCGTGAGTGTATTTCTTCCTCCCTTCCCCCTGGCCCCAGCCCCCGAGCCTCCCAGGTTCATGCCACAGTGATGTCTTGGGAGGATAGCTCAGGGGCAAAGTGCTCACCTTGGAAGCAAGACGACACAGAGTAACACAGGTTCGATCCCCGGGTCCACGCTTAGAAAGCCCTGGGTACTAGGCGCATTATAAATAACCAATCAAATATCATGTAGTAGTAGTGTATCATAGCAGTCTCGATATTGTATTTTACAAGGAACCTAACCTTCAATTGTATCTTGACATTCCCTATGGAGCAGGCCCATGTATAGGGTCTCACCAACCAGCGACACTTGTTTTTACTGTATAGTTATGATGATGTACTGCCTTTTGAGCTTCTGTTTGTATTACATTTGTCCAGAATGTTCTCGAGCAGCAGAGTTCTTGGCCTTTTTCCCTTGAAGTTTGTATTCTTTCTGGCATGAGCATAAGCAGGGGCTTGCCTTCATTTGGTGACGTTTGCCGACATGACCCCAGCGCCCCCTGTAGCTGCAGAGCGGCCTCTCCAGAAGGACCATACCCACCTACAGTGACCAGCACCTAAACACGTTGCGCTGAGTGGCTCTGTGGGAGCCATCTTTGCAGAATCCTTCCTGCTCTTTGGAGCGGGGTGCAACCCCAAGGAAAGGTGCAGGATGGTGTTGGAACCCCGTGAACGGAGGAGTTTAGGTGAAAATATGCACATGAGTATAGCCTGCAGGGGATAACAAAGTAGCGGCAGATGTTTGGAGCAGAGTGAACAGTGTGAACACGCAGTAATTGAAATTGAGACTGTGGCATATTTGTGGAGTGTGTTGATTTCTTTTTTTTTTTAATTAATTTTTTAAGGATATTAAGGAAAAGGAAGACAGAAGAGAGGAAACCTCCCAGAGTGAGGGGGGAAGGTTGTGCCACATGCCTTGTTTAAACAGAGCCGGTAAAACACAAAGATAAAAATAGGAGCTGTGTATAATTAAAGAGCTCTGGAATAGTAGTAGGTGTTGTTTTAGCTTGTTATTTTAGGTTGTTTTATTAGCGTATTTTATGGTGCAAGAAGGAGGTCAAGGAGGGGCATGTATGTGTTGTGTGTGGATGTATGAGGAGAGTGTGAGGTGTGGATGTAGTTACAGAGCTTTAACTGGGTTTAGAGAGGTGGGGGAATTGGACAGATGATTTTTATATTGGGATTTAGTTCTTGACAACATCAAATTGCACTGTTGACAAAATTGAACTGTACATGTTTGAATGAGTTATTACATAACCACTGAAGCGCAGAAGCATAGGCACAGCCCAGTACTAGACACACGGGAGACGCAACTATGGGGGTAGAAATGCCCCTAGAACACATGTGCAAGGCCCTGATGTTGTATTGTGAAAAGATCAAGAAGTATCACAATCAATGGGTGACGGAGACAAGAGCAGGGGGAATGTCCCACTCCTGGCCAGATCAGGGATCTTTTGACCGAAGCCTTTTGAAACATGTCTACCTTTCTGACTGTAAAATATAAGGGGAGACCACTGCAGAATAAAAGGGAAGTATTGAACCTCTGGAAAATGCTTGAGGACACAGAGGTTCCAAAGGAGGAAGGGGAGACACATGACAGTAGTTAAGAGACAGACCTTGGAGAACATGGGAAGAAAGAGGAGGGGAAAAAGGAATATATCCACTGGCCACTCGCCCAGCCGAAGGGTATACTAATCCAATATATGTATCAGCTGGCAAGATGGTGGCAGCACCAGCCACAACCCCACCCCACCATATGTCTCACCCCCAGAGGTTACTGCCCACACTGAGGGGAGCGCAAGAGACCTAGAAATAGCGCTGGCTTCAATACAGACAGAGTTAGCCAGGCCAGGCTAAGGGCAGCTTCAAGGCTGTTACACCCATGCCACATATGGGGGCAGCGGTGCAACCAGTGGGAGATGAGTGTAAGTCGGGAGATTTCTTATTCAGAATAGACAACGCACCCATAAGAATCGTTCATGTTGAGCGTGACAGAGAGACAGACAGCTGATGCTATGAGAACGTAGGGTCTCAGAGAGGAGATGAGGAAGACTGGTGTGAATTTTATGAGACTGAAGACGATGGGGAAGGGGAAGCAGAACAAGCACCCCAGCACAAACCGAGATTGCAAAGCTTGTGGGATGGAAGATTGAGATAGAGATTTGGCAGGATAGCCTTAGCAAGAAAATAGGGAGGTATGACTAAAGGCAGAAAAAGCAAGAAGGAAATGCAAAAGCCACTAATGTACATGGGAGCAGGGAGGCCTCACTATGTACCCTGGACACAAATGGACAAAAATAACCTCCTTAAGTCACTTCTATCACTCATGGCGGGGAAGTGGATGTATGCTTTTGAAAAGAACACAGCAGGGGTGCCCTTAGCAATAGAAGACATTAAAAGCTTGTTAGTAGCTGCAGTTGGGGACCAAGCTGAAAATGTGTGGGTGAAAGCGGGGTATCACTGAGCAATGATGTCCGTGATTGAGCCTCATTCAACAAGGTCAGGGCCAGGGTATGAGATGCATTGTTGCGGGCAATCCCAGACACTCCAGATTTACAATCCATCATGCAGTGTACCATGGGGGATGATGAAGATGCTGGGCAGTATATTCTCAGGGCCCAAGAGATGGGGAGAGGGTCAAATATATGGGGAGGGCAGAAGTGGGCAACATCTGGGACCAATAAAACCCATTTATTTGATTTTATAGTGAAACAGGGCCTACTCAAAGAATGCATAAGGCACTTGACAAAATAGCGGGGTTAGAGGCAAAAGTATGGCCCAAAAATTCAAAGCATTATAGTTCACCATTGTAGAAGGATAAACGAGCACGAGAAAGAAACGATTCAGAGGTGACAGGCTGAGGAAACAAAACTGGTCCAGAATAAGTTAGTGAAGGTAGCTAAGGTGGTGACAGGGCCAGCACCGGCACAGGCAGAGGAGGGAGGGTACCCCCCCCTAATGCAGCAAATACATGAATGGCGGCACTGTGGGCTGAAGGAGGATAAAGACAGTGGGGCAGAAGCCCACAATTCTCGGGGCTTCAGTGGCAAGGAGGACAGCAACAAGGGCAAGCTGGGTTCTGAGGGTCAACAGGGAGTGGGTTTGGGGTCCTGGGTCAAGAGGAGGGAGAACAGGAAAGTGCTGGACATGTGGGATGTCGGGGCACTTCTCCAGAGAATGTCAGAGTAGACAGGGTGTGGATACAACTACAATCAGCAGAATTGTGGCCCTCCACACCAGGGGAATACCCAGGGGCCACTGACCAGAATTACCTCAATACCCTATGAGATCCATCAGGCTTAGACACTGCTACCCCCACAGGCTCCCAGTCCCTTCCATCTGCGACACCCACAGCAGGAAGTTCAGCATTATCAACCCTGCACTAACCTGCAGAAAGTAGAGAACAGAAACACCTTCAGAAGTGCACCCAATGGCACAGTGGCACTGTACCAAGGTGCTATAGTGGTAGGGGAAACCCTTTCTCGTTCCCTGGGACAGACACATACCCTGACTAGGACAGCCCACAGAGAGCACTTGGGTGTCCAGTCCTGTAAATTACCCTAAATCCAGAAGAGGAACCATTGGTGGGGGTAGAGATAGGAACAAAGAATTCATCTTTGTGATGGACTCAGGAGCCGAGAAGTCGTGCATCAGTGAAGGTGACTTCCTGTTATCAGGCAAAACTCTTGACACACAGGGAATCTGTGGGGCTGTTTTAACGGTTCTGTACACAAAAGACTTAGATGTAAAGGTGGGAGAGAAAGTTCTAAGGGCCCCCATCATATCCTCTGAGAGCTCTCCTGTCAACTTTCTAGGTAGGGATCTGCTGAGCAAGCTGAACATGACAATCTCATTCACAGACAGTGATATCATCTGCACCAAACCTGCCATGTGTTCAATGAGGGCAATGCTTGTGATACATGCCATGGTACATGATATAGAGGTACGAGTCATCCCCGTCAACCCCAACATGTTTATTTACGGCATTACAGTGCTCACACAAGCTGTGCCCCAGATTACCCTAACTTGCTGAAGAGTACCCATTGATTTAATTTTTCAGCCCGTGTAGTCCCCAGATTTAGTTGCAGGAACAATACTCTACTTGGACCTAGAGGGTCTGCTGGTATTAGCCAAAAGTGTTGTAGTGTTAGGCACTGACCTTCAGGGATGCTAGTGGCACACCATTCTGTGCATTGATACTACTATGCCCCTTATAGAATTGACAGATGCTTTAGGATGAAAACAATGATGGGGAAATCATCCTCTAAATGTGCATACCCTGTGAGATCATGGCACAGTAACGAAGAGTTCAAAGAGCCCTCATAGCTGTTGTCACACCACCCCCATTCAGCCAGGCAGACCTACAACAGGTTCCCACACATTTATGGACAACCAACCCACATGATGTAGGGATGTTGAAGGAAGGTACCCCAGTAAGAATCACACTAAAGTTACAAAGTGCAGAAAGAGTTTCCACTTGTCCCCAACCTAACCTCCATTTTATGCAGTATCACCAAAAGATACTGATTGATCTGAAGAATGCCTTATTTTCAGTACCCCTGCACCCAGACTTGCAGTACCTCACATCATTTGCCCTGGGCGGTAAGCGCTATGAACACACTTGTTTACCCCAAGGGCACTACGAAAGCCCCAGTATATTCAACAGGATGCTGCATGAAGACTTAGGTAACATCCAGGTGCCCAGCACAATATTTCATTGCGCAGATGATTTATTGTGTAGAGGTGGAGCCAAGTACCCCCATGCAAAACTACTCCCCATGATGCCTATATCTTGGGAGCCAGAGTGTGAGACACGTGCAGTACCGGTGAAAATACCAATACCGAAAAGAATCTTGGAAGTAAGGTTCCCATTGAGGAAACCATACATGCATTCACGACAATATGATGGCCATTTGAATGAAATCCCGAAGGAAGTGTGAAAACTGAGCAAAAGAGAAGCCTGACATCATAAAGGGCAGAGCTGATGCTCTCAGAAGAAGAGTCGGAAGGGTATAGACATTCTATAAGCTTTAAAGAGGAGGTGTTAAAGATGAGCAACATTTTGGGCTCGAGATGAAGATGCTCTTGCTACAGAAATAATGAAGAAGATATTACGTCATTTTACAATTGTGCAGATGCAGTAATGCAAGTAGACAAAGTATTCATAAAGGCTAGCTATATAGTGAAAAGATTGCAGCGATGCGCCAATGTATATGCATAGGAATGTATGGACTATGGATGATTCCACAACGATATTAGCAAAGCTAGATTCAGTGCAAAGAAAGGCTCTCAGTGTGTCACAGTTGGAAAACCAATCGACATTCAGAGGTGAATCGAAGGCCCAGCACCTGGAAGTCAAGGCCACCGTGAACTATATGTTCATAGAGTAGTTACAGAACATGTGAAAAGAACAAAACTCCTGTCTTAGATGAGGAGTGAGAACATTGAAGACATCAGAGGTTCATAATTTAATAGTATTTCAAATGCAGAAAGACTCTAAAACATGGTCTGCAGTCACGTGGTTGGATGAAAGTAGACACTGGGATGAGCTGTATCAAAACCAAGAGACAGAATATGCCTATACTCCCTATTATTCTCAGGCTCAGAGAACATTTCCAAGGACAACGTTCAAAGGGCTAATTGACTGGCAGACTGCAAGAGTGATGACTGATGACAGACTAATTGGTGGGAAGCTATGGTTATGACCAGCCCACCAGCAGCTGGATGTTAGCCTGCATGCTGCTTGAATAGGTGGAAAATTACAGAGGGGTTCAAGGGTGCCAACCAATAATAGTGGGACACATAATAGAGTCCTATAGTTTGTATCACCAATGGGATGTCATATATTTGATGATGTTCGTAGTGACCTGCACTAGGGGAGGGCTTTGTTGCCCCACCTGATGATAGAGACCCAATCACCTTCCCGCACAAGTATGAAACATATAGCTAGATGTTCCCTGGATTCCTATCACATCCCAAGTAGGTTTTTGTAGTTTGCAACGTAGATTGACGTCAATGATGATGAGTTTTTAGTATATAAACTATGTTTTTTAGGAAATGTATTGAGTGAGAAGATTGAGCGTGATTCGTTTATGTTTGTTATGCCCCCTGTTTTAGATAATTGATATTAAAACAGACGCACTTTGCCAACTTCCTGAGTCAGTTTGATTATTGATGTTTGAGTATTTTCGGCATCCCCATCTATCTCAAAGTATTGTTAACTTGTCTTAAAAGGCTTGTGCCGGGTATATGAGTTCACCTGGTAGCAGAGAGAAGATGGTTGAAAATCCATCAAAGTAGTAAGCTTTGGGGTCCCGAAAATATCGGACGTCCTCTGCCATTTCGCTGGAGGAACGTGAAGCTCCCTGTGGATAGTGGCCATTGGTTTAAAAACCTTGCAAGGATAGGTGGGACGGGTCCCTTGTTTTCAAGCGGAATCCTCTCCCGACTTCTACAGGAAGCTGAGCGGACCGAAGGCTGAAGATGCTGGTTGAGGATGAGATGATCCCGTGGGTTGGAAGTTGACAAAGCCAATGGTGAGTAAGCTGAGTGAGGTGTCAAACTCAATGAGCACTGAATGGTGATGAGTGACAACGGGGAAAGAGTAACGCAGGGTTGGTAGGGGTAATTTCTTTCTTTATTTATTTTAATTTTGATTTTATCAAGTTTTGACATGGCATACAAGAACAATTTAACAGTGACATGTATCGGAACATTGCATTGGAAAGCCATGGTAATCAACATACTTAATTACTCCCGAAGTACAGAACCATAGTCCAAAACCAACTTGTCCCTCACCCTCCCCCCACTGCCCTCCTCAGTACAGTGTTTACTTACGTGAATCACACATTTGATCTTAATTCACAGATTACTCCATGTATTCAGCTTTGTGGCCACACTCCAGATTATAGTATGGCGGTCAAGCAAAGCTCAAGGACGCTCTCGAGAATACCATCCCACATTTGACAGCCATGCTCAACGTCCTGCCCCATAGTGTCACAAATCTCTCCCCTTCTCACCTGTTTATCTTGTTTGCTTGTGACCTTCTTTGGTGACTTCTTTCGCACAGTCCGGGATTTATATAAGCCTGTGTGCTGGTCTTCAGATTCCAGTGTGAAAAAGATGTTTCAACTCCAGGATACGTTCAGAAGTCCAGGACAGAACCAGGAAGGAATAGTGTCTGGGCTCGGATGCATGGAACGGCTTGACTCGAGCACGGGTGAAAATCCAGGAAGTTCGGAGGTAAGTTAGAGGGAAGGAAGGAAGGAGGGGGATTCAAGAAACTGGAAAACAGGAGTGAGGAAAAAGCCCTTAGCGAACTCCGGCAACACACGTCCAACTACAGCGAGCGTTAGCGTTGAGACGCAGTGCTCTGCGGGGGCTTGTCTCTTTAGTAGTGTGCAAAGTGTGGAGCGCAAAGACTGGCAGGCTGCGTTCCGTATCAGGCGGCCATATTGGGAGGATTACTGCATTCAGTCCTCTATGGGTCAGGGACCACGAAGTCCACAAATTATGGAGACCTCGTATTCGAGTTGGTCCTTGACAATCACTGGGGTAGATCTTGGAACAGTTCGAGAGGGCTGAACGTATGGTTTCAACAGAGAAGTGTGGAAGACTGGATGGATCCTCTTCCATGATTCTGGCAGACGGAGTCGAAAGGCCACTGGATTGACAATTTCTTTTATAGAAAAGGATCCATAAAACCTGGGAGCCAATTTATGTGGCTGTAGGTGACGTGGTAGGAGTTTTGAAGCTAACCAGACCTTATCGCCTATTGAATAGGAAGGTCCTGGTCTTCTTTTGGAGTCGTCATAATGTATAACATCTCTTTGGGCCCTTTCTAGGTGTTCTTTAGCTTCCTTGTGCACATTGATTAATGTCTCAATCCAGGAATCAACTGCGGGAACTGGGGTAGGGTGAGGAAGAATGGACGGCAGTCCTGAAGGATGAAATCCTTGACTACAGAAGAAAAGAATAGTCTTGATAGCTGAATGATCCAAATTGTTGTATGCGAACTCGGCCACAGGTATTAGGAGTGACCAATCATCCTGGACCTTGGTGGCGAAGCAACGAAGATATTGCTCCAGGGTTTGGTTTACTCGTTCAGTAACTCCATTGGTCTGTGGGTGATAAACCGAAGACAAGGCACGTTGGATTCCCAGTATACGACATAACTGTTTCCAGAACTGGGATATGTACTGGGGTCCTCGGTCAGAAATGATCTTGGAAGGTAGTCCATGAAGCCGGAATATGTGTTCTAGGAAAATTCCAGCAAGTTCAGATGAGGATGGTAGCTTGTTACAGGTGTAAACTGAGCCAGATGTGTGAACAGATCTATGGTAACCATTATGGTTGTGTAGCCTCTGGAAGACGGTAGTTCCATGATGAAATCTGTGGCGATGATTTCCCAGGGTCTTGTTGGTATTGCCGGTTGGAGCAGGAGACCTGCTGGTCTTTTATTGTCATGTTTGTTCTGGTTACAGACTGCACAAGTCTGGACGTGGACCTTTATATCGTTCTTCATCCTTGACCACCAAAACTGTCTTTGTATTAGATAGAGGGTGTTGGTGATGCCACAGTGTCCTGAATGGAAGGTATCATGACATAAACTTGTGATCTTTTGTCTCAATCCAGGAGTAGGGATAACCAATCGATTATCCTTGAATAGATATCCGTCTTTTGTTTTGAGTTTCCATCGGTTGTGTCTCCTAAACTCCTTCCAAGTTTCCGAGGACTGAGTTTGGAATCGGATATCCTCCAGGAGAGTAATTGCTTGAGCAACACATATAGTGTTGGGAAAGATCTTAGGAAAGGTCCGGTCTTCAAGGGTTTCATAATCAGGACGTCTGGACAAGGCATCGGCTATAATGTTATGTGTTCCAGGGAAATGGTGTATTTGAAATTGGTATTGGGCAAAAAAGAAAGCCCAACAGGCTTGACGACTGTTTCTGCATTCTATGGATTGTAGGACTTGAAGGTTCCGATGGTCCGTGCGGACTTGTACTGGATGTTTGGCTCCTAGAAGGAGATGACGCCAATCAGTGAAGGCCTGACGGATGGCTAACAATTCCTTCTCCAGGCCGGTATAATGAGTTTCACTGCGAGTCAAGGTGCGGGAAAGATAGGCTATGGGGTGTTCTTACTTGTCAGCAAGTTCCTGTTTCAGGACTGCCCCAATGGCGTAGTTGGAGGCATCAATTTCAACAATGAAGGGTCGGTCAGTTCGGGTTGAGCAAGGATGGGAGCTTGTGTGAACTCCGACTTCAACCGTTGAAACGCCGAATCTTGGGCTGAGGTCCACTGAAAAAGAGTGTCTTTCTTTATTAATGTAACTATAGGATGCATGATCTCAAAAAAAGTTGGAATGAATTTTCTGTAGAAGTTAGCAAGCCCCAGGAAGGATTGAATTTGCTTTACAGTAGTGGGAACAGGCCAAGAAAGAATGGAATCAACCTTCGAAGAGTCCATTCCAATCCCCTTTTGGGTAAGAACGAATCTGAGGTAGTGAACAGTAGGTACATGGAAAAGGCACTTCTCAGGTTTGGCCAGGAGTTTGTGTTCACGTAGACGTTGTAAGACTGCCCTTACGTGTTTTTCATGTTTTGTATGGTCCTTGAAGTAGATTAGTATGTCGTCTAGATATACAAAGACAAAGAGGAACAGCATGTCAGAAAATACCCGATCCATAAAACGTTGGAAGACTGCTGGTGCATTAGCAAGTCCAAAGGGCATAACCAGGTATTCAAAATGGCTGAAGGGTGTTCTAAAGGCTGTTTTCCATTCATCACCCTCCTTTATATGAATAAGATGGTAGGCACCCCTGAGATCTAATTTTGTGAAGATGACTGCACCTCTGACCGCTTCCAGGATGTCCGAGATGAGAGGCAATGGATAACGGTCATTGAGAGTGCATTGGTTAAGGCCGCGGTAATCCAGACATGGCCTAAGCTCCTAGGAATCCTTCTTGGGAACAAAAATCAGAGAAGCGCCCACCGGGGATTTGGATGGGCGAATAGTTACATTTTCCAAATTGGTATCCAGGTATTCCCGGAGGGCCCTTTTTTCAGGTTCTGACAAAATATACATTCTTCCGAAAGGAATAACTGCCGAAGGTTCAGTATCGATGGCGCAATTCTCAGGTCTGTGGGGTTGTAAGGCTTGAACAATGGCTGTGGAAAACACATCTGTGTAAGCCTGGTAGGCCCTGGGAATCTGGATGACGTTAGAGACGGTGACTGGTGCTTGCTGAGTTTCTTGAAAGTCATCAGGGGGCTTTGGTAAGGTGTTTAGGGACAAACAGTGGGACGTGCAATGTTCCGAACCAAGAAACAAAGAGCCTGCTGTCTCTTTGTTGAGCTGAGCGTGGGAGAGCGGTCGCCGGTAGCCCTGAGGGATCTGCAAGCCAAGGAAGCCCTGCCTGGCCCTAGCGGACCTCCGTGAGTTGAATTGTGTTTGTAACTGAATTTTTTTTGTTTTTGCATCCGCGCTCTGAGCGCGTTGTTGTGCCTTCTCTCCCCTCCCACTTCCTGGTCCTCCTCTCCCTCCCGCCTCAATGCCCGCCCACCCTCCCCTCTGATTGGCTGTCTGGCTGCATCCCTTCTGGGCTACTCGACGCCCGCTCCCCCTGCTCGCTTCTTTGTTCAGCTGAGCATGGGAGAGCAGTCGCCGGTAGCCCTGAGGGATCTGCAGGCAGGCCAAGGAAGCACGGCCTGGCCCTAGCGGACCTCCGTGAGTTGAATTGTGTTTGTAACTGATTTTTTTTTTTTTTTTTTGCATCAGTGCTCTGAGC
Organism: Ambystoma mexicanum; assembly: GCF_040938575.1. Lineage (NCBI taxonomy): Eukaryota > Metazoa > Chordata > Amphibia > Caudata > Ambystomatidae > Ambystoma > Ambystoma mexicanum. Next base: position 433,175,214 of record NC_090939.1, on the reverse strand, counting down.
ACGTTGTTGTGCCTGCTCTCCCCTCCCACTTCCTGGTCCTCCTCTCCCTCCCGCCTCCCTGCCCGCCCACACCCCCCTCCCCTTCCTCTCCTCCCTCTTCCTATAACCACCCCCCTCCTGGGCAGCCCTCTGCCCAGCAGCCCCCTGCGGCTAAGGGCCCCAAGGCCAAGGCCGACTCCTACAGTTGTGGCTCCAGTTGTGTCTGCAGGTGTCCGCAGGGGACGCAAGGCGCAAGTTCAATTTGTCATCTCCACCTTCTCCCGGCCCACCCCACCTACACCTGGCCACTGCATTCGCATGGTGTCTTCACCTCACTGTGTTCCACAGCTGTGGTAAACTAGGGTTGTTTCTCCCCTCGCAGGATTCTCAAACTTAGTTGGCCTCTCCACTGTGTACCTAATACGCATTACTGTTGTTGTTCTGAAATGTGGTAAACCTGTGCTTGCCGCTCTCTTCCTGTCTGCGTGCTCTCGCATCGTCTGTCTCCCCCCCACTCCCTCCTACTCCATGGTGCTCTCTATCTCGCCTATCTTCTCTAACTGCTTCTCTATTGACTATCCTGCTCTCCTGACTAAATCTGGTAGGAAAAAGTTTAAAAAGGACATCCTGGTCTCCAACCCAGGCCTACCTATCGCTGACACCTACACTAGTGCCTGCTCTAAGGAAACTCTCACTGACATCCTCTTTTTCATGCCTTCGCCTGATCTATGGACCCTTCATATGGTCTCTGTGCTCTCTCCTTTTTCCGCTTCTCCCATTAATGGTGGCACCCATTGGGATGTCCTCCTGGCCCCCTTCCGCTCCTCTAAGGCCATCATTAATGTCTACGCTAATGGGACCGTCTTGGTCCAAGGCCCTCAGGCCAACCTTCACCTGTTTGATAGACGCTTCCCTCGCCTCAACTTCCTTTCCTCTCCTGCTGTCCCCCCTCCTCTGTCCTCGGCTACCTTGCCTCTACCCTCCCTCCCTGCCCCCTCTCGTACTCCTTCTTCATTCACCTCCTTCTTCTACACCTCCGCAGGGCGTACCTCTGATCTGTACCCCTCCCCGGAAGTCCTTCAAGGATGGCAACCTTATCCACATTGCCACTCTTAACTCTCGCTCTGCCATCAAGCATTCCTCTGATATCTGTCGCCTTCTTGAGGAACTGGACCTTGACGTCCTCGGTCTCACTGAGACATGGTTCACAGCCAGCTCTGTCACCAGCTTTGACACACTCCTACCTGACGGTTACAAGATCCTCTCCGTGCCCAGGCCCAACCGTGCAGGGGGGGTGTTGCCCTTATCTTCCCTGAGTGGATTCCTGCCACTGTCACCCCTACGCAGACCTACTCCTCTTTTGAATGTCTTGTCTGCCGACTCTCTCTCTCTCCTAGCCATTCCCTTACCGTGGCTACTATCTATCGGCCACCTGGTCAAATATCCTCCTTCCGCTCTGAGTGGGCCGACCTCTCCTCCTCACTCTTGTCCTCTACCACTCAACTCCTCTTTCTTGGTGACTTCAACATCCACCTGGATTCCTCTTGTCCCCCCACTGGACTCTTTCGTGACCTCTGCGACTCTCTCTCACTCTCTATTCTCCCGTCTGGGCCTACTCATTCTGCAGGGCACACTCTTGATGCTCTGATCTCTTCTGACCTTCCCCTCTCCGTCCCTCTCTCCACTCCTCTCTCCTGGAGTGATCACTTTCTCCTATCCTCCCACCTCACCCTCCCTACCCCGCAGCCAAAGCCACCCTCATCATTGCCACCCACCTTCTCGGTCATCCGACCCATGAAGCGTGTGTCAGATGAGGCTTTTGCTGCCACCTTCTTGTCCCCCCTCACCCTTCGGGTGACTCCCACCCTGACACAGCCCTCTCCATGCTCCACTCTGCTATATCTGATACTCTTGATATCCTTGCCCCTGTCATGAGAATCCGCCTGAAGCCCAAAGCCAAATGTAACTCCTGGTATGACTCTGATCTCGTCACCCTAAAACGCAAGTGCAGGGTGGCAGAGAGGAAATGGCGTGCTTCATGTTCATCCTCTGACAAACTGGCCTGCCGCCTGCTCCAAAGGCAATACTGTCTCTCCGTTTTCACCAAGAAGAGAGCCCTTATCCAAGCCCGCATCTCAGCGGCATCTAACAACTCGGCTGAACTCTTTAAAATCTGCAAGGAGCTTGCCAACCCTGCTGCAGTTTCTACCTCTCCTGTCCTCTCCCAGGCCCTCTACACTGCACTGGCCTCTCACTTCATCTGTAAAACTCAGGACATCCTGTCCTCACTCTCCTCCTATGACCTCCCTCCCTCTCTTCCCGGCTTTTCCTTTGTCCCTTCTGCAGCCACCCCTCCTCCCTCCTTCTCTGCCTTTCCCCTTTTTTCTGCTGATGAGGTTTCCAGACAAGTCTGATGTATGAAAGTCTCATCTAAACAGGTTTACCCCTGTTCCTCCAAAACTATCAAGGACCACATCGACTCCCTGGCTCCTGCCCTGGCTGACTTTTGCAACCACTCCTTCGCCTCTGGAGTCTTCCCAACCCCCCTCAAGCACTCCCTTGTGCAGCCTTTTCTTAAAAAACCCTCTTCCGACCCCTCCTGCCCGGCTAACTATCGCCCAATCTCCATCACTCCCTTCCTGGGCAAGCTCCTGGAGAAACTGGCCATCTATCAGCTTAACCTCCATGCTGAATCTGTTGGTAGTCTTCATGACCATCAATCTGGCTTCAAAGCGGCCAGAAGCACGGAAACTGCTCTCCTGAACATCAGTGATGACCTGCTCCTGAACCTCGACTCCAACACTCCGTGTGTTCTCATTCTGCTCGATCTCTGTTCTGCCTTTGACACTGTCAACCATGCCATCCTGCTCAACCGTCTCTGTGATAACCTGGGTATCACTGGTCAGGCTCTGGAGTGGCTGACCTCTTTCCTTTCCAATCGACCCTCCCAGGTCCAACTTGGGTCCTTCCTCTCTGACATCTTTTTCTCCACCTGTGGTGTTCCCCAGGGATCTAATCTCTCTCCGTAGCTGTTCAACCAGTATCTGGCACTCCTTGCCCACCGCATCGCCGCCCTCTGCCCCAACTTTCAGTGCTATACGGACGATACCCAGCTCATTTTCAGGCTACCCTCGCCTCCTCCTCTCCTTCCCTCATCTCTGACTGTCTGTCTGCTATGCAGGAATGGTGTGCCGCCAATAACCTCTGCCTTAATGCCAGTAAGACTGAGATTCTACTCATCGGCACACCCACTCCCTCCTTCCCTGCAGCTCTCTTGCCAGCCTCTCGTGGCTCTCTTCCTGCTCCTACCTGCAAGGCAAAAAACCTCAGGGTCATCTTCGACTCCACACTCTCCTTCTCTCCTCATATATCTGACGTCTCTAAGAAGTCACACTACCAGCTGCACCTCCTCAGAGGTATTCTTCCCTTCCTCTCCTTCCCCCAGAAGCTCACTGTCTCCCGAGCCCTGGTTCTCTTGAAGCTGGACTACTGTAACAGCCTATATCTTAATCTGCCTGCCTCCACTCTCCGCCCTCTGCAACTCATCCAGAACAGAACTGCAAGACTTGTCCTTGGCCTCAAGCCCAGGGACCGTATCTTTCCAGGACTGAAATCTCTACACTGGCTCCCAGTGGCTGCGAGGATTAAGTTCAAAACCCTCTGCATTGTCCACAAGGCCTTCTGGGGCCTGGGGCCTAAATACCTTCAACTCTCTCTTCCTAAATATCTTCCTTCCCGAGCCCTTCACTCATCCGTCTCCAACTCCCTCAGGGTCAGCCGCTTCTCGAAGCAACGAGCTGGGGGTAGATCTCTCACCGCGGCAGGGGCCTCCCTCTGGAACAGCCTTCCTGCCTCCCTGAAACTTGAGGAGAACCATCTCCGGTTCCGGAAGCACCTCAAAACCTTCCTCTTTGCTTCTGCTTTCTCTCTCCCTCTCCCCTGCTAAATTCCTCACTGAAACTGCACTGAATCTGCTACTGGTCCACTCTCACCGACCTCGGTCCTGGGCCCAGCCACTCTCCACTTGCACTGCCTCCCTGGCAACCCCTGCACTGCCGGACTGTCTCTGTATCCCTACAGCCCCCCCTTCCCAGCACTTGTCTGCACTTACCTTGCACTTGCCACCAGCTGGCCCTATTTATTTATGTTTTACTCTACTTACTTTGTACTGCACTTCCCCCCTCCCCTTCCCCTTGCACTTTTCCCTTCCCCCTACCCCTGCACTTGCGCGGTCTGAATGACACCTGGCCTAGTAGGATCGTTGTCTGTCTTCCCCTTGTTCCCCCCTCCCTGCCTCGTCGCGCCTTGAAACACTTGTGTATAGGCGCGTTACAAATGCCATATCATATCATATCATATCATAATTGATGTAGGGTTTGGTCTTCTGTAACCAGGGCATGCCTAGAACCATAGGATAGTGGGCAGATCTTATAATATCAAATGTAATCCTCTCTTGGTGGTGGTTAATGGAAAGAAGAAGCTCCTTGGTTTGAAGGGTTATGGGTCCTGAAGACAGGGGTCTCCGATCGATAGCTTCAACAGGCTGCATAGTCTCTCGTGTTTCGTATGGAATGTGATGAGTAGTGACCCAATCATGATCTATGAATATGCCCATAGCTCCACAATCCACTAATGCCATGATGGGGTAGGATTCTCTCTTGCAAGGCGATAGGAATGCCTGCAGAATCACAAGGTTGTTTTGTCCTGGAGAGTTCAAGGAAGGAATTGATGTGGAGCAGACACCACTCTCCCGAAACTCTGCCCCATCTAGGATCGGGAGCTGGCATTTCCCGAATGTCGTGGGGGAGTGATAGGGCACTCCCTCACAAGATGTTTATCGGAGGCGCAATACATGCAGAGACCAGTGTGAATATGGTGCATCCTTTCTTGTGGGGTAATGGGTCTATGGAAGGCCCCCAGTTGCATGGGTTCTGAATCCGAGGTCGGAGAGACCGCAGGCTCTGGACTGGAAGGATGGTCTATGGCAGTTTTTTAGAATGAAAAATTTAGACTTTAGATTTAGAAGTTCTTTTTCTCGGGCCTTCTTTCATGGATTCGAAAGTCGATTTGCAGGGAAAGGTCCAAAAGGGCCTGGAAGGAATTTTGGCGAGCTACCCTGGCTAACTCCTCCTTTATTTCTTCATTCAGGCCTCTTCAAAAGAGGGTGAAGCTGGCCTCTTGGGACCTATCAGCTTCCTTCATAAGTTGTTTGAAACGAGTCACAAAGGTAAGCATATCCTGGGATCCTTGTCGAAAATCAAGTAGATGTTCTTGAGCGCTGTAAACCTGTTCAGGGCGATCAAACATGGCTTTTTGGGCTTCCAAGAACCCATTGTAATCATCCAGGAGGGCGTTGCCCAAATTGGCTAGGGGGTTACACAGGTCAAGGCGTTACCAGTGAGGTGTGATATCATAAACCCCACTTTTGCTATAGGAGTGGAAAAGTAGTAGGGCTTGAAGGTGAAATGTACCAAACATGAATCAAGGAAGGCATGAAGGGTCTTTGGAGATCCATCATATTTGTCCACTACTCCACCCAACAACACACTTTCCTTAGTAGCATAATCACGAGACAGGACTAGCTGCTTTAAAGCAGCATTCTCTGCCTTAAGATTTTGAACTTCTGTGGTGAGTTCCTGCATGCCTCGCATGAGATCTTGGACTGCGGCTTCCATCTCTGTATCTGTATGGTTCTTTAGGCGTCTCAATCTGTCACAAGTCTCTCCCCTTCTCACCTGTTTTTCTTCTTTGCTTGTGACCTTCTTTAGTGACTTCTTTCACACGGTCCGGGATTTATATAAGCCTGTGTGCTGGTCTTGGGATTCCAGCGTGAGAAAGATGTTTCAACTCCAGGGTACGTTCAGAAGTCCATGACGGAACCAGGAAGGAATAGTGACCGGGCTAAGAGGCACAGAACGCTGTGACTTGAGCGCGGGCGAACATCCAGGAAGTTCGGAGGTAAGTTAGAGGGAAGGAAGGAAGGAAGGAGGGGGATTCAAGGAACTGGGAAAAAGGAGTGAGGAAAAATCCCCGAGCAAACTCCGGCAACACACAGCCAACTATAGTGAGTGGTAGCGTAGAGCCGTGGAGCGCCGCTGGAGCATGTCTGTTTAGTAGTGTGCAAAGCGTGGAGCGCAAAGACTGGCAGGCTGCGTTCTGTATCAGGCGACCATGTTGGGAGGATTACTGCATTCAGTCCTCTATGGGTCAGGGACCACGAAGTCCAGAATGGACGCAGGCGACGGTTCATGACACATTGTGCCCATACTTCTCCGTTTAGATCTGCCTTGATGGTTTGCTATCGAATTCTGCACCAATTTTGGTCTAGGGGACTGGATCATACCTATCAGTGAAGTCTTTCCATAATGTTTCATATTGTGAGGATCTCCCATGTAAACTCGTTCCCTTAAACTGAAATCCCTTCAACCAACCAATCAGCTCTGATTTCCTGTGCTAGAGGTTCAAGCGGCAAGGCAAACAATATGGCTGACAGAGGGCAGCCCTGTCTAGTCCCCCTACCAAGAGTGAACCATCTTGAATAGTCGGAGTTGACCGACACTGAGGCTTTGGGGGAAGTGTAAATTGCTTTAACTCTTCTCCTAAATCTTTCTCCAAGCCGTACTTTGGTCAAAACAGCTTCCAGGAATCCCCACTCAACCCTGTTGAATGCATTTTCTGCGTCAATGGACAGGAGGACTGGTTCTCCTGCCATAGCCTTGGATTCATGTATCAGGTGCAAGATCTTGCACATGGTGTCCAACTCTTGCCTCCCCAAGATAAATCCTACCTGGTCTGGGTGTATGAGCTGAGGCATATATGTCTCTAACCGCGCTACCAAAATTCTCGCATAGACCTTGGCGTCTATATTGAGCAAGGATATTGTGTAATAAGATCTGCAGTGTTTGGGGTCCCTTCCTTCCTTTGGGATAACCGAGATTAGGGCCTCTGAAAAGGAGTCCGGTACTACACCTGTCGCCAAGATATCATTAAACAACTGCACTAAGAAGGGTAGGAGGGCAGATAGGAAGGTTTTATAAAAGCTTTCAGTGTAGCTGTCATTTCAGGGTGCTTTTCCCAGTGGTAACCTTTTTATTGCAGCCTCAACCTCCTCTGAGGTGATTGGGGCGTCCATCGCATCCGTCTCTACACCTGTTAATCCCAGCATCTCTATTTCAGCCAAGTATTTATCTATTTCTAGCTTATCTTGTTTCATTTCAGATTCATAAAGTGTTGATAGAACTGCGCAAATGCTTCTGGGATGTTCCTGCCTTGTAGACCCTGGGGATCTCCCTTTCCTGTGTCTATGGATGCCACCTATCTTTCCTCCCTTTGCCCACGTAGCCTGGCTGCTAATAAAGCATCTGCCTTATCCCCTCTCTAATAATGTTTTTTTTGAGGATTTTCTAATTACCCGAGCCGCCTCAAGAAGGCGAAGTTTGTCTCTTTTCTGCCTGGCCAAAGCAATCTTCTCCACCCTTCCCTCAGTGGCAGTCCGGGCCACCCAATCTAAATGTGTTATTTCCACCCTCAGTTTGTTTTCTATCAGGGCCTTTTCTTATTGGCATCCTCTCTAATCAATATCCTCCTCCAGGTCACTTTCCCTGCGTCCCATAGTGTTTTTTTGGGCACCTCGCCTGTGTCATTCACCTTGAGGTATTCTTCTTTATCAGTCACCATTTCTGCCCAGACGACGGGGTCTTTCCATCAAGAATCATTGCACAGCCATTTGTTCATTCGGTGTGGAAGTGCTCCCAAATCTAGGCCTACGGAGACCATATCATGATGAAACCAGGTGATGGGCTCAATTTCTGAGCTGGCCTTCACCTCAGTCAATTAATCTGAGATGTAAATGTAGTCAATTCTCGTGTATGTGCCATGAGGTGGAGAGTAGAAGATATAACCCGTGGCGTCTGAATGTAGGGCCACCATATGTCACTTAGTCTGTATGTTTGCATCATCCCGGCTACTGCTGTTCTATTGGCATCTGCCGGTTCCAACCGATCAAGGGTTGTCGATTGCCTATCCTTACTAGTGTCCGCCCAGAGATTGAAATTGTCTACAATTATCACATGACCTTCAGCCTCAAGCATTATTTCAGATATTGTGTGCTGTCTGAACTCAGCCTGTCTCACATTTGGAGCATACAGCGTCGCCATCCTGATCTTTAGACCCCTCATGGTACACACCAGCATTAGGGCTCTCCCTTCCACATCCATCCACTCCTTTGAAATCATGAATTCCATCCCTTTCTTAACCAAGATCCCCACACCCGATTTCTTCAGTGGGCCAGGCCCCCAATATTCCAACCCCAGCCTGGGCTGTATCACACTAAGTTTTTTGCTTTGGGCATAGTTGGTCTCCTGCAGGAAGAGCACATCTATCCCAGACCTTCTGAATTTCCTCTGCACCATAAACCTTTTTCGTAGGGGAGTGCACTCTTGACATTAAGAGTGCAGGTTCGCGTGAGAGCACCCCTTGACATGTTAGAGGCGGCAGCCATCATCTATCCGGAGTTTGTCGCAAGTATGCATGGACCCACAGAAAAACTGAATTTCTTCCAAGACCATAAAGATTGTACCTCTCCTCTTTGCACAGCACTGTATGCCTATTCCCCTCCCCTTCCCCCACACCCCCTTGAATCCCAGACGGCGTCTGAGCCAGTCTGGTCAGTTCCTCTCAGCCGGTATCAGACCACCAGTGAGGCCGGAATTACCCCGGTCCCTTCTCAAAACAAACATTTAACAAATAGGCCCCCTTACTGATCTCCCACCCCATCACCTCTTAGGACCTCTAGATCAACATCTTCTTTCAGTATGCCAATAATGTTCATGGCCCATCCCTGAGCTTCTCTTGTTGCCATGTCAAAACTTTATTAAGTTTTGACATGGAATACAAGAACAATATAACAGTGTCATGTATCAGAACATTCCATTAGAAAGGCATGGTAATCAATATACTTAATTACTCCCGAAGTACAGAACCATAGTCCAAAACCAACTTGTCCCTGACCCTACATCACCACTCCCCAGTACAGTGTTTGCTTAAGTGAATCGCACATTAGCTCTTAATTCACAGATTACTACATGTATTCAGCTTTGGGGCTACACTCCAGATTATAGTATGGCGGTCAAGCAAAGCTCAAGGACGCTCTCGAGAATACCATCCCGCATTTGACATTCATGCTCAATGTCCTGCCCCATAGTGCCTATACAGCTCCGTTAAGATCTGCCTCAACGGTTTGCTATCGAGTTCTGCACCAATTTTGGTCTAGGGGCCTGGATCATACTTATCAGTGAAGTCTTTCCATAATGTTTCATATTGTGGGGATCTCCCAAGTAAATCCGCAATGATCCTTTCCATCACCCAAATTCTAGTAACCATATTCTCCCACTGCTTCTTGCTCGGGGTCACAGCTTCCTTTCAATTAATAACTATACATGCTCGCATGGCTAGTAGTGAGGGGGCGATCAACCCCGTTGTCCTCATATACATATCCTCAATCTTCTCTATCACATACAATACTAGCAGAGGTGTTCTCTCCCATTGAATCCCTCCTATATCCTTGATCCATCCAAGGACTTCATCCCAAAAGACTCTCACTCTGGGGCATCCCCACCACATGTGTTAATAAGTAGTGCTATGACCACACTGACTCCAACACAGGGGACTCATTATTTGGAACATCTTGGACAGTCTATGGGGGTCATATTTCCACCTGTAGAGAAGTTTTGTAGCATGCAACTTATACTGGAAAGCTATCGATACCCTTGAGGTCCCCATACATATCTTAGACCATAGTTCTGGGGTAACTTACATATTCAAATCAGTCTCCCAGCTCTCTCTGAGTTTAGCTGTGGACCCCTTTCCTGCATCTATCAGAGCTCTATAGATGGCTGAAATTAAACCTTTAGTATCGGTGAGTGTATCAAGGAGCTTTTCAAAGGGGGTGAGCACCCTTTGTAACTTCTCTTTCCATGGTTCCCTCATTAGCGTACCCTTGAGTTGGAGAAAGTGGAAAACCAGCAGTTTCCTTATTCCATGTGTGCTTTTGAGGTCAGTGATTGTAATAAAGCTCCGTCCCTTCCAGAGTTGACCCACCCTCTCCAAGCCTGCTTCGAACAAAGTCTGGAACCTTGCATGATCTGGGATTTCTTCCCTGATTCCCGGTGCCCAGATGTGGCTCAGGGGGGATGGCCATGTCGTAAAGCCTTGCATATCCAGACTTTCCCTCCAAATTTCCCAGATTGTGCTCATAATCGGATGCTGCCGTATCCTACGTGTCAGTTTATCCTTTGAGACCCAGAGCAACTCCGTGAGAGTTGCGGGGCAAAATAGAGGTTATTAACGCAAAGCCATTGTAAGTGTGTTTGATTCCTCAGGTGTGGTATCAATATTCTGAGTTGTGCTGCTGTATAATACTTCTCAAGATCCGGTAAACCCACTCCCCCCTTTCCTTTGGGCAGCATCAATACATCATATGCAATTCTCTGTTTTTTCCCTTGCCACAGGAATTGCAAAACAGCTTTTTTTCACTTCTCTAAAAAATTATTTTGGCATCTTGATCAGCGGCTTCTGGAAAGGTTATAGGAATTGTGGGAGACATAGCATCTTAATTGCAGTCACCCTATCTATCCAAGAGACCGTAAGATTCTGCAATTCATTTAAATCAGATTGGAATTTCTTGAGCAGGTGGGAGAAATTGGCTTCATAAAGGGCACCTAGGTGTCTTACCAGGTTAATCCCCAAGTAATGCAAAGTGGCACCCCCAATGGTGAGTCCCAGATCGGCATACCCCTCCTTGTCACTCTGTGTGGTTTTGTGTAGGGGAACAGGATGGATTTGCTCTTATTAATTTTAAAAGCAGAGAGAAGGCCATAGCGTTCTATCAGTTGGATTACCCTGTGGACAGATGTTAGCGGGTTTGTGATATGCAACAGTAAGTCATCATCATATAATGATGCCTTAAAATCGTTCCCCTGCACTGAGATCCCTTCAACAAACCAATCGGCTCTGATTTCCTGTGCTAGAGGTTCAAGCGGCAAGGCAAAAAATATGGCTGACAGAGGGCAGCCCTGTCTAGTCCCCCTACCGAGAGTGAACCATCTTCAATAGTCGGAATTGACCGACACTGAGGCTTTGGGGGAAGTGTGGATCGCTTTAACTCCTCTCCTAAATCTTTCTCCAAGCCGTACTTTGGTCAAGGCAGCTTCCAGGAATCCCCACTCAACCCTGTTCAATGCATTCTCTGCGTCAATGGACAGGAGGACTGGTTTGCCTGCCATAGCCTTGGATTCATGTATGAGGTGCAAGATCTTGTGCATAGTGTCCGACCGTTGCCTCCCCAAGATAAATCCTACCTGGTCTGGGTGTATGAGCCAAGGCATATATGTCTCTAACCGCGCTACCAAAATTCTCGCATAGACTTTGGCATCTATATTGAGAAAGGATATTGGGCAATACGATCCGCAGTGTTTGGGGTACCTTCCTTCCGTCGGGATAACCAAGATCAGAGCCTCTGAAAAGAAGTCCGGTGCTACACCTGTCTCCAAGATATCATTAAACAACTGCACTAAGAAGGGTAGGAGGGGATCTAGGAAGGTTTTATAAAAGCTGTCAGTGTAGCCGTCATTTCTGGGTGCTTTTCCCAGTGGTATCCTTTTCACTGCAGCCTCAACCTCCTCTGCCAGCATTGTGGCATCCATCGTGTCCGTCTCTACGCCTGTTAATCCCAGGATCTCTATTTCAGCCAAGTATTTATCTATTTCTAGCTTATCTTGTTTCATTTCGGATTCATATAAGTGTTGATAGAACTGCGCAAATGCTTCTGGGATGTTCCTGCTTGTAGACCCTGGTGATCTCCCTCTCCTGTGTCCATGGATGCCACCTATCTTTCCTTCCTTTGCCCATTTAGCCTGGCTGCTAATAAAGCATCTGCCTTATCCCCTCTCTCATAATGTTTTTGTTTGAGGAGTTGAAGTTTCCTAATTACACGAGCCTCCTCAAAAAGGCAAAGATTGTCTCTTTTCTGCCTGGCCAAAGCAATCTTCTCCACCCTTCCCTCAGTGGCAGTGCGGGCCGCCCAATCTAAGTGTTTTATTTCCACCCTCAGTTTGTTTTCTATCACGGTCCTCTCCCTTTTCTTATTGGCATCCTCTCTAATCAATATCCTCCTCCAGGTCGCTTTCCCTGCGTCCCACATTGTTTTTTTGGGCACCTCGCTGTGTTATTCACCTTGAGGTATTCTTCTTTATCGGTCACCATTTCTGCCCAGAAGATGGGGTCTTTCCATAAAGAATCATTGCATCGCCATTTGTTCATTCGGCGTGGAAGTGCTCCCAAATCTAGCCTATGGAGATCATATCATGATCAGACCGGGTGATGGGCTCAATTTCTGAGCTGGACTTCACCTCAGTCAATTCCTGTGAGGTGTAAATGTAGTCAATTCTCATGATGTCTTAAACTCGTTCCCCTACACTGAGATCCCTTCAACCAACCAATCTGCTCTGATTTCCTGTGCTAGAGGTTAAAGCGGCAAGGCAAACAATATGGCTGACAGAGGGCAGCCCTGTCTAGTCCCCCTACCGAGAGTGAACCATCTTTAATAGTCGGAATTGACCGACACAGATGCTTTGGGGGAAGTGTGAATCGCTTTAAATCCTCTCCTAAATCTTTCTCCAAGCCGTACTTTGGTCAAGACAGCTTCCAGGAATTCCCACTCAACCCTGTTCAATGCATTGTCTGCGTCAATGGACAGGAGGACTGGTTCGCCTGCCATAGCCTTGGATTCATGTATCAGGTGCAAAATCTTGTGCATAGTGTCCGACCCTTGCCTCCCCAAGATAAATCCTACCTGGTCTGGGTGTATGAGCCAAGGCATATATATCTCTAACCGTGCTACCAAAATTCTCTCACAGACCTTGGCATCTATATTGAGAAAGGATATTGGGCAATACGATCCGCAGTGTTTGGGGTCCCTTCCTTCCGTCGGGATAACCGAGATCAGAGCCTCTGAAAAGGAGTCCGGTGCTACACCTGTCTCCAAGATATCATTAACCAACTGCACTAATATGGGTAGGAGGGGATCTAGGAAGGTTTTATAAAAGCTGTCAGTGTAGCCGTCATTTCTGGGTGCTTTTCTCAGTAGTATTCTTTTCACTGCAGCCTCAACCTCCTCTGCCGGCATTGGGGCATTGATCGTGTCAGTCTCTACGCCTGTTAATCCCAGGATCTCTATTTCAGCCAAGTATTTATCTATTTCTAGCTTATCTTGTTTCATTTCGGATTCATATAAGTGTTGATAGAACTGCGCAAATGCTTCTGGGATGTTCCTGCTTGTAGACCCTGGGGATCTCCCTCTCCTATGTCTATGGATGCCACCTATCTTTCCTCCCTTTGCCCATTTAGCCTGGCTGCTAATAAAGCATCTGCCTTATCCCCTCTCTCATAATGTTTTTGTTTGAGGAGTTGAAGTTTCCTAATTACATGAGCCTCCTCAAAAAGGCAAAGATTGTCTCTTTTCTGCCTGGCCAAAGCAATCTTCTCCACCCTTCCCTCAGTGGCAGTGCGGACCGCCCAATCTAAGTGTGTTATTTCCACCATCAGTTTGCTTTCTATCACGGTCCTCGCCCTTTTCTTATTGCCATCCTCTCCAATCAATATCCTCCTCCAGGTCGCTTTCCTTGCGTCCCATATTGTTTTTTTGGGCACCTCGCCTGTGTTATTCACCTTGAGGTATTCTTCTTTATCGGTCTCCATTTCTGCCCAGAAGATGGGGTCTTTCCATAAAGAATCATTGCATCGCCATTTGTTCATTCGGCGTGGAAGTGCTCCCAAATCTAGGCCTATGGAGACCATATCATGATCAGACCGGGTGATGGGCTCAGTTTCTGAGCTGGCCTTCACCTCAGTCAATTCCTCTGAGGTGTAAATGTAGTCAATTCTCATATATGTGCCATGAGGTGGAGAGTAGGAGATATAACCCGTGGGATCTGGTTGTAGGGACTTCCATATGTCACGTAGTCTGTATGTTTGCATCATCCCTGCTACCGGTGTTCTTCCGGCATCTGACGGTTCCGACCGATCAAGGGTCGCCGATTGTCTATCCTTACTAGTGTCCGCCCAGAGATTGAAATTGTCTACAATTATCACATGACCTTCAGCCTCAAACATTATTTTAGATATTGTGTGCTGTCTGAACTCAGCCTGTCTCACATTTGGAGCATACAGCATTGCAAACATGATCTTTAGACCCCTCATGGTACCCACCAGCATAAGGGCTCTCCCTTCCACATCCACCCACTCCTTTGAAATCATGAATTCCATCCCTTTCTTAACCAAAATCCCCATACCCGATTTCTTCAGTGGACCAGACCACCAATATTCCAACCCCAGCCTCGGCTGTATCACACTACGTTCTTCTCTTCGGGCATACTTGGTGTCCCGCAGGAAGAGCACGTCTATCCCAGACCTTCTGAATTCCCTCTGCACCATAGACCTTTTCGTAGGGGAGTTCAGCCCCTTGACATTAAGAGTGCAGGTTCTCGTGAGAGCACCCCCTGACATGTTAGAGGCAACAGACATCATCTATCCAGAGTTTGTCGCAAGTATGCATGGAACCACAGCAAACCTGAATTTCTTCCAAGACTATAAAGATTGTATCTCTCCTGTTCGCACAGCGCTGTATACCTATTCCCCTCCCCCATCTTCCACCCCCATTGAACCTCCGACAGCGTCTGAGCCAGCCAGGTTAGTTCCTTTTGGCCGGTATCGGACCACCAGTGAGGCCGGAATTACCCCGGTCCCTTCTCAAAACAAACATTTAACCAATGAGCCCCCTTTCTGATCCCCCACCCCATCACCTCTTAGGACCTCTACATCAACATCTTCTTTCAGTATGCCAATAATGTTCCTGGTCCGTCCCTGAGCTTCTCGTGTTCGCCAATGGTAGCTCAGGTGTCTACTGCCATGGATGCCCAGTTAATAGTGAATCCTCCAGGTATCTTTTCCGCCTTGTGTCGACCAATCAGGGGGTCATATTTTGGCGTCCGGGGATGCGTTCATTCTCCCGAATTTCCTCAAGCTCAGGATCCGTCTCTGTTTTGGGCATTTGATGCGCCGTTGGCTATTATCCTCGCCTCTTTCTGACTGACTCGGTTCTTCTTGATGGTCTCCTAGTAAGTCGGATGTACAGTTCCGAATGTCCTTCTCAGATTTCTATTTTATTGTATTTCCTTCCCACTCGAAGGTGAGAGAGAAGGGATAAGCCCACCTATATGGCACTCCCTTGTCCTTCAGCCACTTGGTGAGTCGGATGCATTTCCTTCTCATAGCTAATATGAGAGACGACAGGTCCACAATCCACAGATTCCAGAGCAATCTGTGGATTGTGTTTGGCCCTTTCAAGAACCCTGGCCTTGTCGGTGAAGTTATGTAACCATGGCAAGAAGATCTTTGGCTCTCCTGCGGTACCACCTGCTCTGTGTATGCGATCTAGTTTTGGTTCATTGATGGAGTCATCCTCAAAGAGTAGTTTCATAAGTGAGTGGAGGGTTCTCTTCAAGTCTTGTTCAGTTTCGCCTTCTCTCTCTGGGACACCAAAAATGCGTATTTTATTGGGCCTTTCACGGTTTTCCAAATCATCCATTTTCATGCAAGTTTCTTCCTCCTTGGCTTCAATCTCTGTGATTCTCTGGTCCATATGGGTTTCCAATGTGGTGAGAGAGGTCTGCTTATGTTCCACCTACTCTATCCTCTCTTCCATCTTGTCTATCCTCTGTGTTATTTTATTCACTTTGGCACCTATATTGGCTGTCATACATTTTATTTCACTCAACAGGTCTGCCACATCGGCTCTGGTTGCGGCCGTCTGTGCTCCTGGGGTTGCCATTGTGAGGTCTGGGAGAGGGTCAGTGAGGGGGGTGTCAAGGGAGAGCCTATATGGTGCAAGTCTTTCTTGGATGTTCATGCGTCAGTGACACAGGATTGTTCAGGCAAGCGCATCCGTTGTAGCGTTGTCTCTTTTTGGGATCCTGCGCAAGTTAAAGAGGGCACTCAACTCCTGTAGGTGTTGAATGAGGCACGCCCCTTGAGTGGGGGTCTATCCTCCTCCTCTACTAATGACAGGTTCAGTCTAACGGCGGGCGTCTGCAGTCTAGGAGCAATACTTGAAAGGAGGCAATTGGAGTGATACAGTGTTTCGATTGCCACTCAGCCTAGACCGTCCCCTAGGTATGGATAGGTTCAAGTGGGTATAGCTCGCAGAGAGCAGTGTGTCCTGAAAGTGAGGTCACTCACTTGCTCTACTGGGATGCATGGTGTTGAGGAGGGCACACGCCCTGCTATGCAGGGGCCCGACCCTCTGGTGTCTGCTTCAAACCACAAGTCTCTTTCGTCGATAGTAGTGTGTGGGATCTGTTTACTGCCCTCGAGGTACCGCTTCCCGTCCTCGTACGGGGTTATCACATGTGCCCTCAGTGGGGTAGAATGAGTACTGGCATACTCTCGAGGGAGTGAGGCATCGCACTTCACTCAGGGGAGTCCCACCTCTGATATCCACCAACGTTGTAGAAGGATATTGGGTCTGGCGTTAAACTGCAGGGGAAGTCCCATCTGGTGTGCTCTGCTTCATAATGTCGGTCACCATGGAGTTGTGAGTTCCACAGATCTGCACGTTACCTTTGCACTTGGTACCGCGTATAGAGTTCCAACTATGTTTCCGAACAAGATCAATGCTCACTGCAGATGATTTCATGATGATTCCAGGCACTGAAGGTGGTTCTACATTTCCTCGCTTCACCCAGGGCTCACCATACAGCTGTGCTGGTCCCTCACTCATAGTATCTCAATATGGGTGGGGAATTCCTAATATGTCTGGTGCAGATTTTCCCCTGTCGCATGCTTCAGGGTTCCGATTGAATGAAGCAGCTGCTCTGTGTTCGGGCGCATGGCCGGCTGAACGACATAAAACCTTGTTCGTAATATATTGAGCCTGGGATTGGGAGGAGGTGACTAGTTAGGATTTATTTGTGGCGAGTGGGAGGGAACAACAATGTACCGGCAGAGCCGGCATATCATAATGGTCGTGCAGCTTCAGAACCAGACCTCATCAATGTTTCCTCGAGGTCTGAGCCAGGACATAGGGTGCCGCGTAGCAAAGTTTGCTCCGTAGATGGGCGGCGACACCATCGGAGCTGCGCTGCCTTGGGAGGACCATGCCCTGGGCTCCCCATACATGCTGCCCCAATTTGACACCTCCGTGTGCGGAGGACTTGCGAACCTCATCAGAAGTGGTTGGGGAGGGGGAGGGAGGGCCACTTCAGCAAGGCAGTGGGCACCGCTCATCCACCAGCGTTATGTGCTCCTCCTCGAAGCAGTTCGTATCACCCGGACTTGCTCGCCCCCCAAGCCAAAGTGTTCGGTACTGCTGAATGGTGCCCCTGTGGGTTTGGGGGCATGAGCAGCCAATGTTTTTACGAGCTTGCCTTTACTGGAGCTGGTTCCTCCTCACAATGCAGCCGCAGCATGTTCTATGACCCAACAGTGGCACACGTTCGTTCCGTTCCGATCAGCACTGGAGCACTTAGCAGCACGACAGGGAATCCTAGTTTGCTTCCCTCCGAGTTCAGTCGGGATCTTCTCACTTGAATCACAGGACTCAGCCCCTCTCTGGCTCAGCTGTAGTTCACGTGGAGCCGGAGCACATTACGCAGCTGGGCAGTAAACCGAACAAGACAATTTACTCAATGAATTTGCATGCGATTTTGTATGTCTTTTTTCTCGTTTCACGCCGGGCACCTTCCCATAGCATATTCGGTCGATTGCTCTTGGGAGGGGGGCCTGTGTTGTGGGCTCAACCCACTTTTCAGGGACCTTGGGTCGGAGCTCACACAGAGGAGTTATTCATCTGTGAGCCCCCTGGTGGCCAGTGGTATTTTATTATTTGGTTTAAGACGAAGAGCGTCATGGTTTATTATGAAGAGCGTCATAGTTTAATACGAAGAGCATCATAGTTTAAGGTATATAGACGAGGAGCAATCTATATGATATGCCCGGAATCCTACATCAAGGACGTTTTGAAGGAACTTGTCCGAAATTCCAAGTGGACGTACCTAGGTTACGAACAATCAAGGATTGTTAAAGAGGACAGTTCATACTCTGATCGCAGTCATTATAAGGGGCAGGAATAGTCACGAGGAGCGTTGACAGAGATTTATGTGGGCCAGCCAGTCTGTCAGTTTGTCTGTCTGTCTGT
Organism: Ambystoma mexicanum; assembly: GCF_040938575.1. Classification (NCBI taxonomy): domain Eukaryota; kingdom Metazoa; phylum Chordata; class Amphibia; order Caudata; family Ambystomatidae; genus Ambystoma; species Ambystoma mexicanum. Next base: position 433,156,985 of record NC_090939.1, on the reverse strand, counting down.
ATATTAAATATGATATATGTGGTAAAAGAAATGAAGTATTGAAGAAATAGATTAGAGTAGAGAACATTGAAATGTAACTATTTATTTATGAATTGACAGATGATGTGTATTGAATAGGTAGATTGAGGTAAAACGTGACATAGATGTTTGGAGCTGCGCTAAGTGGTGCACGCTCATATTGTATTATTTTTCTGGAAAGCATTTATTTGTGTAAAATAACGGTAAGTAGTGATAGTCAAATGTGACTAACTGCCTCATCACGGGTTTGGCGGTAACACTTAAATGCGGCGGTAACGCTATTACCATTGCATTTAAGGACCCGCCAAATCACGGGTTTGGAAAGATTTACCCCCAGCCCAGTGCTGGGCATATATCTGTCATGAATTTGCCAATTTCCGGTGCTATTACAGTGCGCTAATACTGCTGATGGTAGTAGCGCTGAAAATTCCCAATTGGGCACAATGGGGAATGGGAATTCCTGAATGGGCCCAATGGGTAATGGGGAATTACGGTTCTGCCAAACCCGTGATCCGGCGTTAATAGCGCCGGGGTTTAGTGGTAACACTAATAGCCCCGGCAGTATCCCGGCGGTATTACCACCTGGATACTGCCCAACTCGTGATGAGGCCCTAAGTCATGATGGAGGATATTACTTTGCTTATACACTTGTGCAGACAGTTGCCAAAACCTTCACCCAAGCTCAAGCAGTACAGTGCAGAATGTGTTAAGGGCACGGCAGACAAGATGTTCATGCCATGGCCACAATGGCGATCACTGCCTAAAGCATTTTTGCAGCACATGATGACATAATTGCATGCAGCATACACGGGAAACAAGTTAGAAAAAAGGTTAGCTAGCTTAGAGCTTTGTAAGATGTACCAGGATGAACAGGATGACTCCTCCTGAAGACTGGATGCTTAACCAATGTAAAGAGGGGGCTGTTTAGCCTTCTGCTTCCCCTCATGTGCCTGAAGTAAATTGTGATAGTACGAAGGATGAAGGATTATATCCCTTAAAAGAGCCTAAGGCAGCAACATGGTATAATAACCCGATATATAAGTCGCCTGCATTTAGCACCGACGAGAGCCAGAAAAGACTCCAAAAAGATATGTGATCCCTAAAGTCCCATGGAACAAGGGCAAAGTGATCAACCAGGTATGTCTCTAGATGTAGAGCGAGAAATAAAGATATGCAAAGGAGAAAAAGACAAAGCTGACAAGGTAGTCAGGTGGATAGGTGGTCAGATATTGCTCAAACTTGATGGAAAGAGCATTGAGGAAGTAAGGCAAAAGGAAGACCAGGATGCGCAAGATAATAAAGACAAGGAACGAGAGAAATGATTGAAAGAAGATGAAGCTAAAAGAAAGAGTAGACAAATACGAGAACAACTGTATCAAGATGAACAGTTAAGAAAAGAGGAAAGAGCAAGAAAAGTATGATAACAGGCAGAGAGCAATCGAAGAACTGCATAAGCTAGAAAAGAAAAGAGAAGAAGAGGAGGTATAGAAATGAAGAGATAAAAGAATGCAAAGACGCAGAGATGAAGAAGTGCGTAAGGCAAACGGGAGAACAGAGGTGAAAATACAGGAAGAGGAAAGCGTCAGGGCGGAAGCAAGGAAACGAAGAGAGTTTGACGAGGAAATGGAACGAAAGAGAAGGTGAAGGGCATGCATAATGATTGTATTGGGAAAGAGTTAATGGAACTAAATCTAGTAGTAGCATGGGAGGACATAGAAAAATTCTTCCCGACACATGAACCATTGCCAGGACCGTGTAGAGCAGATCTAGAGAATCATTTTGATATAAGAAGCATTGGAGAAAAAATCAATGAGGTTTATCATGAAATGAAGACCAAAAGTGAATATAAAAAAATAAAGGAAAACATTATCGATTTGAAGGTGCTCAGACACAAGGCAAAAAGGGAGGTTTGTTAAGCCTCGAGCCCAGAGCTTTGTCTTTGGTCGAACTGACATTAAACAGAGATGAGAATGAGGGAAGCCACACTAGTTTGGGACAAGATATGTTAGACGAAGACAGAGAAACCTTCCATGGGGAGGAGGAAGCTTGTGGTACTGAGGGGTGTTCTCCAACAGACAGGGAAGTTAGATGGTCAGATCTGGACCTACCTAAACCAAGGACACCAGAGCCCCTGGCGCGGCCAGATCGACCTAAAGGCCGATCCCATAGTGTGAGGTGGGACTTGCCACCTTATTGTTGAGTACATTTATCCGCCCAGCAGAACTCCCATACATCACCAAACCACATCTCAGCAGTCACCAGCAGAACGGATGCGCTGGCTCTGTTGAGTATGATTGCCTTGCATTAAAACTGCGTTGGCATTCACCAAAATAATGGCTGCGCTGTCTACCAGCCACACATGGGGCAAGATGAAACACAGAACACCCTGAGAATTGCTGCCAGTATTTTCTTAATTTGCACCAGAGAAAAGAAGTCAAAGGCAGCGTTGCTATGCTTCCAGTTTAAAATCTTTCACTGAAAAAAGAAAATATTCTGCCTTTTAAAATGACTATCCCCTGATGCTTTTCCGTTTTGTTCCAGTAAAATACAGCTATGTTCATCCATATTCATGTTGTGCTCCAGCAAATGGGGGCATTTCTCTTTGAATGACAAGCTGTGTCAGGCATGATCTGTGAAATATCAAAGAACTTCACTCCAAGCCATATGCAAAACACTTTACTTTTTCAAAAAAAATATCACAGATAAACTCTTTTCAAAAAGACCTCTCTCTTTCCTAGCTCATGTAGCTCATGTCAGTTTCAAAGGACCTTTTATTTGAACAGATGCCTGTGTATTAGAAACATGACTGGGGCTTCGGAAAGGTTCAGAAAATGGATGAGAGAAAGGCCACATTGTAAAGTGATAGTCAACTAAAATTAACCACGTGTAAAATGGTGCTTTTTACAAACAAGAAAATGGGCCTCATTATGAGCATGGCGGTAGCTGTCCCTGTATGGCAGGCACGGCTACCGGCATTCTCGGTAACAGCACCGCATCCCACGATTGGGCAATAACCGGCCCATTACGAGATGAGTGGGCCGGTAATTGCCCATTCGCGGGAGGCCATAATGCAGGGCTCCCGATCCCCATTCTGCTGTATAGGGCAGAATAGGCGTGGAAAGCATGCTTGCACCAGAATCGTTGATAAAGGTGCTGGTGCAATCACGAGTTCTGCTAGCGGGTGCCGCACAGCCCGCCAGGTAAAACCTGGCGGGCTGTCAGGATCCCGCAAGCAGAACTCATAATGCGGCAGCCCGGTATGAACGGCACCGTTCATACAGCGGCCGCCAGCTTCATAATGAGGCCCAATGTCACTTTAAAAGTAAATTGTTTAAATTAAGGCCCTGTCCTTGCATAGAAATGTGATGGGGGTTTGTTTTTAAAACATATAGAGGATATTTAATTCCAATAGACTTGCTTTCTGGTTCAGGAAAGAAAAATAAATAAATAAATACATTTCCTGTGAGGCCAGCAGAACAGGTTTTTTGCAGGCCCTGGCTTCAAAGGATCTTGCTTTATGGGAACAGGATCTAACTCCCCCCAAGTGGGCAGCCCCTGGGGCATATGCATAGGCAAGGGTGGAGGATCTTGCAACCTCGTCAGACAAAGCGGCAGTGCTCCAGCCTGGGACAACGGATTTCCAGGACACATAGGTGTGACTTTCTGAGCTTTAAATGCAACTCCATGGCAACACTGGACTAAAGTTGACTAGAGCCTGACAGTTGGCTGTGGCCTGAAAAGGAATGCCCTTATTTGGAAGACAAAGCCAGCCCATTTGGGGCAAAAGACTGTTCTTATTTAATACACTTTAAGACTTTTATTTCTTCAATTGGAAAACACAGTAATGTGAAGGTTTAACAGTTTAAATGTAATTTTGGTGTCATTAAAATAAATCATTGCAGCTTTCCATACTATGTTGGGGGGGGCAAACGGCAGGAAAATGTAATTCATGGGAAAAGTAAACAGGGTACAACTTTGAATGTTAATCCAAACATTCTCTGTGAAAATAGGTATACATACATATAATTGTAGAATTTTAGGTGAATCGCTTCCCACTAGAAATCGCAAAAGATTATTAGAACGACTAAATAACATTGTAGAAATTTGGGAGTTGGAATGACAGGTTCAGTGTAAAATATGGAATCTGCCTATGTGATTTTCAAAATCAAAAGCACCACAATTCTAAACATGTGCCTTTTGTGTCATATCTGATTTTGCAAATGCAACTGTGAGAGGGCCATGGGCATTGTAAGCACACACCATAAAACTGATGTCATGTCCCTGAAGCCTAATCGGCTGACAGGAAGGTGATGACTGCCACCCCTGATCAATCTAGTTGTTAGAGGCATGTCAGGCCAAAGGTCTGCCCCCATAGTAAATCCTGGGATGTCATCTGCCTTATAAAAGGTGGCGGCTCAGAGAGACGAAGGACTGACTCTCCTGACTTCCAGATTCAGCATATCCCGGGATCCAGATAATTTATGCTCACCCTGCAAGATTCCAGATTCCACTGCCAGGAAAGGGATAGCTGATCAAGACCCTCCTATCCAGCAGAACCCCCCTTCAGAATTAAACCCCACAAAAATCCCACTAATTCAGGGAGAAAGGGGAAAGGTGGCTGAATCCTCATTGGGATTATCCAGTGCTACCTGCTTGCCCTACTACTTGCTTTATCCAGCTGATGTTCTGCTGTGCCATGACCAGACCCTTACCCAGCTGTTCAGATACCCAGTTGGCGGTCCAAAATCCCATATTCAAGTGCTTATTGTAAGAATCACCCCATCCCATAGCAAAACGTAGCATATCCCATTTTGATACCTTGCCTGTGTTCCACCCTATAAGTAATCCTGAAAGTACAGTATTAATTGTTTCAATTATCAGAACCCTCTGTATATTTTGTTCCTTTATTTCCATGTGTTAGCACCATTCTTTGCTATCATTTTAGCCCATTGCATAAGTCCTTAGTCATATTTGGAATAAATGAATTCAATTCCCATCTAAAGAGACACACAACGTGAATGGGTTACACTTGCAAAGTAACCTGTGTCGGGGGTAGCAGTCGTCTTTTCTAGCCACTAAAATATAGTTTCAGTAAAACTTGTCATTTCCTTTCCAAACCGATTTTGCCTGTTCACTGCGTTCACTTTTGAAACCAAATGTCCTTTCCCATTAAGAATTTCATCCTGTCAGTCCTTTAGTGTTACCCTTTAACTTTCCTATTATTCCTGTGATGTGTATTTCTCCCTAGCACCAAAACCACATTCCAATTTTGTCTATTGAACCTGTTTTTCAAGCGGTTTTGACATTTAAACCCGCGAAAATAAGAAAATTCAATTTCTTCATGTGCGATCTAGCTGCATTCTCTTTTTCCTTCCCAAATCGATTTTCTGAATTGCATGCCCGTTGTTAGGACATTACTTGGTAGTTGAGAGTGTTCTTACATCTCTGATACTGTTATACTCATTTGTGCCTTTTTCATTCAACCGTGTATGGAAAATAAACATTTAGTAATTTTGCGGGCTGTTTTGCTCCGTTTTCGGGGAGCTAAATCTGTTTTCTTGCCTCCCATTCAGTGTGAGTAAGTCGGATTTTCATTCTGATAGTTGCATAGTGTACCTGACTCCTTGTTACATCTTCCCATCCGCACAATCAGGTTTTGAGGGAGTGTTGCAGGGGCAATGATTAACTGCGATACAATTTAAAATCCCCTCAAAAGTTCATTTTGCTTTCTTTCAAGTGTGTAGTGTTTATCGTACAAGAAAAGGTCCAACTAAGTGTATTACATCATGTTTCCATGTAATTATCACTGCATTGGTGATTGCTGCCCAAAATGACATGTGTGTGATTTCCTTTGAATTTTAAATTAAATAAATATTGTATCACCACTAACTGGCCTGGTTCATGGTCCATTGTGCCCCGGGGTATTTGTAAAAGGGTTTGTGAGATGGGTTGGGTGCCATCTCAATCTGAATTCTTAGTAAATAAAGTAAAAGTGTTTTAATTGTGCGCTGCATCCTAGGCCAGTAGCAAGAGTCCTGGTCTGGGGTGTTACGCCACTTTAGAATCCTGAGCAGATTGGGGACTCCTCTGGTATTGTGAAAGTGTTTCCACCTGTGACAGCTTAAAACAGCAGGCTAACCTTCAAGGTAGTAATACTTTGTGGGGTTGGAAAGCTGGGTTACACTGTAGAAGCGCAAAGTGAGTTTGTTAAAACAAGTTCAAAAGGATATGGAGTGGTATTCTTTATGGCCTGGGTCGGCAAGGAGAGGGAAGATTTATGGAGGTGAAATACTCTCTGCTGCCAGGCCTTGAGCTGGGCCGCGGCTGTGTCAATGAGGTAAGACGGAAGACAGGAGATACAGTACAAAGTTTGTTGCATTGCAGTCTTCCATGAGAACCAGATTGCTGCAGAGAAGACAGAGGGGAGGAGGTGGGGGCAGTAGCTTGTTCACTGGCATGCCTTGAGAGGAGAGCTGCGTCAGGGGCACAGAAAATGGAGTGTTGACGGGTTTTGGTCTGGGTTGGCCTTGAGCGCCAAATTCTCTGATGGCATTCCTGCACGTTTGCCCTGTGGCCGAGGCCCTGTACCCAAAGCAGCAATGCCAAAATACAACCAGGAAGTGTGTATTGACTCGGAATACATGGGGGGTGGTTCCGGGACCCCCTCCTTCCACTCAATTCCCTGAATACTGTAATTTCCCCAAACTCTTGCGTTCTTCTTCCTCAGCTACTGCTTCATCCCATGTGGGAGTTCCTATTATAGGCATCCATGCTCTACACCCTGCCCTGAGGCTCTCCCCCCCTTCTAGCATACTCATCAGGTGTACAGGTCATGTTGATACAGCTCCCATCTCCCTCCAGTTCCACCCACGCTTCCTTATACCATTGCAATTTCCTCGGTTCCTTTATGGTTGTGTGATACAAATGATCTACTATGTAGCCGGTATTGTATATTGTGGTCTTTCTATATTTCGGCTCTGATGCTTCTCCTTTTTGCACTTATGCTTCATGCATTATTTGCATCATTCCATTTGCACAGCCCATTGTCACCATCATTAACGCACCATTAGGTACTGCATCGGCGCAGCACCTTAGACTTAATTGGCACACACATAAAATGAGGAGTAAGAAAACAATGAGGGGTATCAGTAATTTAACAGTCATTCCGAGCCAGGATGGGACCCAAGATAAAAGATTGTCGAACAAGGTGCTGGGCTGTGCTCCTCCCTTGTCCTTCATGCGTTCTCCCAGGTTGTGCACTGCTGTTATAACATGTGAAAGGGACCTGTTATTGGCGTCTGCAGAAGGTATCAATGTGCAGAATGCGCTCCCGATTTTTCAGTTCCCATCTGGTAATCTGAAGCCATTTTGCATTCGCTCTTGCCTGGATGCTGGGAACTAGAGATGCGAAGAATGTCTCGACAGAGCTGAACAACTGGAATCGATCGGGGATCTGTGCTGGAAGTTCTGATGATTTAGCAGAGAAATAGTTAGATGACCTTTTCTTCCTCAGTGTGCTTTGTAAGCTTTCCTCAGCTAAGACATACACCGGGACTTCTTCAGGCGGTGTTGGGGACAGTTCGCTTGGTGCCGCCACTTGCGGTTTTGACGTTCTGGGATCACCATCAGGGCAGAATGCAACATTGCCAGGGAGCATGTGCCCCTCCATGATTGCGGGAGGTGCAAGTACGCCAGGTTGCCGCAAACTCAGTAGGTATCCATCATTGCCGCTGTTCCTTTCTTCATGTCAGGTATTATGAGATTTTTACTGCAGTTTCTGTTTTCTCTCATGTTATTTTTTCCTTCCCCACGAAAGCAGAGTTCATATGGAATGTCTTTTTGCAATTTGAAGTTTTTTTTTTCAATGGCAGTAACCAAAGTGAGTTTCGTTATGTGTTCAGTTCATATGGGAGTGCATGGCCTCGGTACCAATGAAAGTTTTTCTTCAGACAGTCCTCGCAATGCTTCTGCTTTGCATAGTATCTGCTCATTCTGCCACTTATTGTCTGAATGTAATGTTCCTTTTACCACCAAAAAAGGTTCCTTCACACAAATCACCCCTTGCAGCCTGGAGTTACATGTCCGCTCGTTCTGTAGCACCTGAAATGAAACAGTGTGTGCTTGAAAAGTGTTTTTGATTCTGCATAGTGCGAGATGTAGGAGGCATTGTGACTCTGCAAATGGAATTTCTTGTGGTAGCAGCAACTTAGGGGTGCCTGAGGCATGAGGTATAAGAGGGCACACGTAACAACTTTAGTTCGTTGTTTGTTTTGCCATGTTGCTCATGTCAGCATACCATTTGTTTGTCTGATGTGGGTGCTGCGGATCATCCACTGTGTCAAGACCGAATTTATAATGCTCTTCCCAATTTTCTTGTGGTGCCCCCCTCCTTTTCCTTCTGTTGCCACCCGCCTGTTATCCTGAAGAACCTTGTCATTCCCTTTTTCCTCCCATTCTGTGTACAATCTAATACAGTGGTCGGCCATTTGTTTGTTACGGCTGTCCTCCTGTTTGATCACTATAATATCTGGTGATGATATCTCTGCAGGTGGTATTGCAGTTGGATATGGGTGATTCTGAACACACGTGAGTTCAGAAGGCGTTCTGTCATTCATTGAATAAACACTAAAATCAGATTTATTAAAGTGGTTGGGGATTGGGGTGGCAAGGGTACTCATATTGTTTGTGTTATTATTGTTATGTGATTCATTCTTATGGTTCCCATGCACCCAGATCAGCCTGACGCCATCCCATATTAGGTGGTTGAGTTTTTTAATTGTTTTCATTCCTTCACCCCCTGGCTCATATCAATTGAAATAAAAGCGAGGGCCCAGTACAGCACCAGGCCAAACAATGAGGAAAAGAATACTACTGTACATAAAAACACCACACATTCATATGAATAACTAGTATAGGCCCTAGTTCTTCTTCTATTTCTATCTACTCTGTTGTCTTTTGCCATTGGGGCTTCTTCCATGCCCATGGTAGCTCCTATTAAATAAGATGTAGGCATTTGTTAAGCATACACGTCATATCTTAGTTACTCACACATTTAATTTGTAACACTCCTGCTCTTTGTACTTATTTCCATACCTTAATGTAGGCGTCTATTTTCCATCCTTCCTTTCCCCCTCCCCATACCTTGAGCATGAGGAAGGGGAATCGAGGGAGGTGAGTTATCAACAAATTAAAACCAACAGAGAGGAAGATTGAGAGAGAGAGAGAGAGAGAGAGAGAGAGAGCGATAGAGAGAGGGAGAGAGAGAGAGAGAGAGAGAGAGAGAGAGAGAGAGAGAGAGAGAGCATAGAGTATGTTTATCTTTTTCATTGTACAATTATTTACATTTAGCAGTGTCTGTTCATTTTGTATACCGCATCGGACCTTTGCACCCTCAAGGTTGTACATTGTTGCTAACAATCTCTCTCATTATGCACCTATTCCTTTTTATACTTGCAGCCATTTCCTGTATTTTGCTTCATCATTTATTACGTTTGTGCACTGTGTTCATCGCTATCATTTTCTTGGTCTGCACAGTCTGTGCTCCCGTGAGCCTTGCAGACAACTGTTAGGTGCACCCAATACCTCAGGCACTTTTACTGCTGTGGGCGTGCAGTATATTACCTTATATGGACATTGGAACCTGGGTCTGTTCCACCTTCGCACAAAACTTCTCACATATACCATGTCATCTGTCATCAACTGGCAGTCTGGGCTATCTCTGGCTGGAGTAGTCGTGTCTGTGGCTATCTCTTGTGTGAATGAGGGTGTTATTTGCTTTTCTATGGCTTGTGCTGCTTTTGTGAGGTTTCTGAGATACTCATGGAACTCTTCTCCTCATATTGTGGCACGTTGGTGTGCATCTGACTGTCTGTGCAAGGGTGAATGACCTGTGTGCATCCTCCTACCTGTCACAATCTCATGGGGTGACAAGTGGTGGTCTTTGTGGGTTGGTTTCTCATCTCGAAAAGGGCTAAGGGTAAACAATAAACCCAGTTATTCTTTAGCGTATGGCACAACTTTGACAATCTGCTTTTGAGTAATCCGTTCATTTTTTCTACAACACTGATCGATTGCGGATGATAAATCTTACAGAGTTTGTGAGTTAATTGCAAATTGCGGTACCGTTATTAGCTACTTCCCCATTCCCATTGAGCCCTATGGAGGCTCAAATGGGAATGGGGAATGGTTCTCAGAATGGGGATTTACCGGGTCCTCCAAGGTTGGAATGACCCAGTAAGTACCCATTCCGAGAACCCGGACCCGGCATACGGTAAGGGGGTAGCCATGGTGCTAGTAGCATCATGGCTACCTCCTAACTCGTAATGAGGCACATTTTGTCTTTTATCTCCTTTTCTGCCTCCCTGGATAGGGGAAATTGCTATACCTGGGGTAAAATGGTCCCGTGTTTGAGTTTTATCTTTACAGGTGTTACTTTGTGTAGCAGCCCTACATTGTGGGGTGCCTGTGGTCCACAACTGCTGCAGCACTTGGGACATGTATTCCACGAAATGTGATGATGGGACCTTGACGACCGCTATGAGGGGTAGTGGCACTTCTCTTTTTTTGAATCATTACGTTACAGGGGATTGCAATTTCCATCACTATTTCTCCATCATCATCTGAGTCACTAAAGAGCTCCTTGTCTGTTAGGTTCCGCAGGGCCATATTGGCGTTGATGCACAGCACTGTTCTCCACTGGCACCCCTGCATGTCCATAGCAATCACTGCTATTCTGTGTGATGACACATGTACTGCATGTATGTCTAGAGACACTATTGATCCTGGCACTATCTCTGGGTCTGTAATTGGGCAAATAATAAATGCTGAGGGGACTCTCCATTATTTTCTTCTCAATTCTGGCACAACTCTCGCTAGTATCCTTAGCCCTTGTATGAACATGTCTGGATCTGTTGGGATGCCATGTGTTTGTGTCCATTTGCTTGAGTGTGTATCACTAGCATGGCACAAATTGCACATATTCCGGGTTTAGAGCACACTATTCCTCTCTCAGTGAAAGAGATGGTCATGTTAAGCTTGCTGAGAAGATCCCTTCCCAGCAAATTAATGAGTGATTCTTCATAATACAACAGGGGTGCACGCACAGTTTTCCCTCCCACTGTTATGTCTAATTATTCAGTGTATTGAACCTCGACCACTGCCGCAGAGAACCCTTGCGTTTCCAAAGTCTGATTTGAAAGCGGGAACCTGACTTCTTTAAGCATGATTTTTCCACTCCCAAATCTACCATGAAAATGAACTGTTTGTTTCCTATCGCCGCTGCTACCAGTGGTTCCTCTGCTGAGTTAAGTGTTGTCGACAGTACTCGACACGCAAGTGCTCCCTGTGGGATGTCCTATGCTGAGTACCTTGGGTGTTCATCAGTATCGAAAACATTTCATTTTACCACAGTCGTCCCTCTGCACGAGGTAGGAGCTCCATTTGCTGTGGTGGCATATGTATTTCCGTGGGTGGGGTTGTACGCTCATGACACTGTGGGTGTTGTGGTATGTGCTGTGTTGCGTATTGTGGGGGCGTTTGGTGCTCACTCATGTTCCTCGGGTCAGGCTGATCTTCCCTTCTATTTCCACCCATCGGTAATCCATATGGGCTTCAAGGGTGGGGTTGTCCATACTGTTGCTCATTTGAGTAGGAGTTAGTGGGCCTGCTCTGACACTCTAACATGAAATGTCACCTCTTCCTGCAATTTGAACATTGCCCTTGTCCTCCTCCTCGGGGTCCTCCGTAACCGGCAACCCCTCTCCTTGATCTCCTAAATCCTCCTCTATTACCTCAGCCGCCCCTTATCTGCCATTGTGGCCCCTCATACTTATTTTCCTCTGACCATGAGTCTAGACTATTACCTGACCAGTTTGCTGCCATTTGCATCCGTGTTCCCATTTTATGTTCATCTTCCTCCCGCTCTCTTCCTGACGTGTTAGTATCTGCTACTGCACTGACCTTCAAAAGTTTGCTTTGTACTAGTTTAGCCTCATCTGCTAGCCGCCGCTGAGCTATCTCCTTCTCTTTCTCATTGATCCTTTTGCAATGGTGTACTATTATGCTTTGAATTTCTGGGGATCCCATGGCTTCTACCCCAGCTATTTTATCAAGGGCCTTCTGTACTTCCTCTGAGAGTCCCCTTTTTATAATGAAGTAAAACTGGGATGTTGATTGGTCCCAGGCCGTGCCTGTTTCTGCTCTCCACATATCCTGCACCCGGAGAATGAAAGATATTGCGTCTTCTTCATCTCCCATTATACACTGCATTACCGACTGTAAATCTGTTGTGCCTGGAAATGTTTCCCTTAAGGCATCCCATACCCTCGTTCGTACTGTGTTGAACGAGGCCCCATCATGGTGGTCACAATCCAATGTCATTGCGGGGAACCCCGCCTTCACCCAGACCTTGTTTGCCTGGTCTCCCACTGCAGATACCAGCAAGCTCTTAACATCCCCCACTGCCAAGGGCACTCCAGCCGTGTGTTTTTCAAATGCATATATCCATTTACTGGCACCTCCGGACAGTGGTGGTAATTGTTTGAGCAAGTTAGCTTTGTCCATTTGGGCCCACGGTATGTAATTTGGCCTTCCCGCCCCCTTGTGGATTAATGGCGGCTGTCGATTTTTCCCCCCTTTCTTGGTACTCACCTTTTTTACTTTCTTCCCTACCACCGCCATGCGTCGTGTTCTATTCCTTAACCTCCCTCTCCATTCTTCCATGGGAGACAATCCCTCCCCAAATGAGACCCCTCCAGTAGCAGTTCCCAACCTCCTTTCTTCTTCCTCCTTTTCCTCTATGTCATACCAGTATTCTTCCTCCCTGTCCGATGCTATCCCTCCCTCTTTTACTTCAAATTCGCTACCAGCTGTGGTCATTTCTATGATCCTTGTGGGGGTATCGTTTATCCAAAATAGTATCTCTCCTTTTTTCTGCCCATCCTCTGCCATCCCTTCACTAAATTGGGGCGTTGTAACTCGTTCTGACCTAGGGATAGGTGGCCCTCCTTGTTCTCCCATGGCCCTCAGGCGTGACAGCTTTGTTGGAGCCATAGTTCATCGCAAATCTAGATCTTGTGTGAGTTTTTTAATGTCTATCGTGGGGGTGCTTGCCTGTCCCATTATTCCTTGGCTCTCGTACGGAGGTGGCGCTGTGGCAGATGGCCTAGGTGCAGATGATGATGTGGACTGTGCTACATATACAGGGTCGCTATAGCCTTCTGCAGGCACTGGCCTTGTTAATATGGGGTATATGCGTGTAACCTCAATCTTGTTCTCATTTTGTTCTGTAGGCCTTTCACTGCCAGTTTTTGTCAGTGGAAATGCAGCACACCCACCACTTTTACCTTGGGGGATTTCTTCAAAAAGCCTCCACAAATCTAGTATTTCTCTCTGGTTTTGTAATTGCTTAGCTTTATATGTAAAGAACAAACAAGTCGCAACCATGTCTAATGCGGCCTTATCAAATGATCCTCCTTGTGGTCAAACCTGGGGTAAACCTTCCCCTTTCAACTCTGTTACCCACTGATCGTAGTACTTGACAATCTTGTCTACATACCCTGGCAGCGTCCTACAAATATCAGCAAAAGGTGTCTCCGCACCCATTGTATTGGACCGTGAATGTTTTTTACTGAGCAATATCATGTCAACTTTACACCTCTTTGATAACCACTATACGATCACAGCCTTGGGTTTTAAGCTTGTTTTTTCAAACCTTAATTTTTTGCAACCTGTGTCAATGCACAAATCTTTTCAAAACATTTTATAACAGTTTAGTTAGTATTGACAGACATAAACAACACCTTGAAACATAATACATAGCGCATGCAACAAATAGGCACAAACAACATGAACCCCCACCCCCCTTTTTCCCTTATACTACCTATCACCCGTATCTTCTGTCTATATCTCTTCTTGATTCCCCAATACCTTTAAGGAATACTCCCCCTACACCTTATACTTGCCCAGGCTTTAAGGAAGGAAGAGGAAGAAAAAAGTAGGGAAAAATGGTTTCTAAAATACAACTCCGAGTCTCCCTTTGAGACCCCCACATTTTCACCTTATTTCTCCATATATTTTTAACCTGTACTAGTCAAGATAGCACTATGCGGCGCTGCCTTCCGCCCGCCAACAGAGATAGGAACCCCTTATCCTTTTTTCGCCTTTTACTTCCGTCACTGTCCTAATGGCCATATGCGATAGAAAAAAGAATAGGATGGAATGTCCCCCTTGTGTCTAACGACCTCCCTTCTTATATACCTCTGCTGGTTTTCTACTTCCCAAACCTCCTATTCTGACTCCCACCCTCCTTTCAATATCATCCGCAGTTGATACTCGCGTGCCCACCTTGATCCGAGACCCTCCAGACCAAATCGGTCAGGGCGCCGCCCCTCATTCAAAGACCATACCCGGCTCCGGCGAGTGGTATGGTGGGTTTTGTAAAGGGGGACCCCGTTCCCTTTCGACTACTGCATGCACATGTTTAGGTGTATCGGTTGCCGTTGGCGGGTAGCTCTTGAGGGAGTGTGCTCCGGGTCGTGACGGGGGGACATCTTGTGCCAAAAGGAACAAAAAGAAACGCTATCGCATGGGGGTCACCAATGAAAGTGAGAGGTCCCCAATTTGCACTTAAACACTCCCAATAGGAGTTAAACAGGACACATCCCGGAGGGAATGAGACCAAGACCAAGTGCTTGTGATATAAAAAATTGTTTATCTAAAATAGGGCAAGCAGAATCTACTCTGCTCACGCTGAGAGCGCTCTGCAGAAAACATGTTACAATTCATTTTTATACAGCTTTTGCGTCATCCAGGAGAGGGGAGCCCTAAGGGGCACATAAAGAGTTGGGATTGGTCACTGGGGACGGGCACCTATAGGTGCTGTAGGATCGATGCGCTGTAATTGGTGCGGATTCACGTGATGCAGTGGTCATGCTTTTCAGGTCAATCGGTCAGCTGGGCTCATCAGTTGGGCATGTGGTGTCAGGCAACTTTCAGGTTGTTACATATTGATAAACACTTGACATTTGCTCTTGTGGCCACGCATTCCCATTCATCCAATAACACAGTTTGTCTTGTCTGGCAGATTCTAAGACCTGTGGATCTTGACCCCAAAGGAAAGACATTTCTCAAATGTAGGTTAATTGTCATTTGGCGTAGGTCATAGTGCATTTGTTAAGCTCAGCGTTGAATCTATTAATGAGCAGCTTAACTGTGTGTTAGTATAATACAAGATATACTGTTTAAGGGGGCACGACTTTGAGATTATTGTGTGGTCTGGAATGTCCATCTGGTACACAACAAAGAGAGCACTACATTTTAGGGCTGGATTACACGTGGAAGGGATGGGTCAGAAAAGGCACACACCACAATGGTCGTGTTTTCCTGTAGAGGTTAGAGGCAGGTTGTCTAAACATCATTATTAAGTGCCTCCTAGTCTGCACTGGCACCATGAGGGCTGGGGGAGGAATCGAAACACTTCCAAGGCGCAGTCCTGTAGTGTATGGGGAGATGGGATCTCTTGAGACATTCTTTTCATAAACGTTTTTGTGCATAAATATTGCATTGCGGTTATGACCATCTAGAACGTGTTATCCTATCTATATATTTGGGTGCTCTCATCGTTATAAACCTCGTAGTGATAAATCGTGTATATACATGTTATTTTCCATATTAAGTTAAACAGTTGATTACTATATTCTTTACATGCAGGCCTTAACACATACTATTACAATGGGGTCATACTAGTTATGGCTTATAATTGCTAAATTGCTTTTACACGATGCTCTGCATATATTTACATTGAGCTCAGAATTAGATAGCTTTGTGTTGGCATGTGCAGTATTATGTAACATGGTACATCTTGTTGTTACAATCCTTTTCTGTTAAAATTCATGTTATACTTTAATATGCATCACACTTATATAAGTATTGACACACTTATATAAGTGGGACCTAATGTCAGCACTTAGATTATACACATTTTGTGCAACACTAATAGGTTTGTTATTTACTGCAATCCTCTCAATATTTTGCATGCGATGGAAACAGTTCATAAGCAACCCATTCTAATTTAGTGAAGAAAGGCACTTCTATTTTCTTATACTTAAGCGCGAACAAACATTACATACTCGAGGGTCATTCTGAGTTTGTTAAAACAAGTTCAAAAGGACATGGGGGTGGTATTCTTTTTGGCTGGGTCTGCATGGGGACGGCAGATTTATAGAGATGAACTACTCTCTGCTGCCAGGCCTTGAGCTGGGCCGCGGCTGGGTCAATGAGGTAAAATGGAAGACCGGAGATACAGTGCAAAGTTTGGTGCATCTGTGCAGACAGTCTCCCCTGAGAACCGGTCGGCTGCAGAGAAGACAGAGGGGAGGAGGTGGGGGGAGTAGCTTGTTCGCTGTGCGCACCTTGAGAGGAGAGCTGCAGGCCTGCGTTCTAATTTCATGGCTGGCCTGCCATTATGAGAAAACAAAATGGAGTTGGTGGGCACACAAAATGGAGTGCTGACAGGTTTTGGTCTGGGCTGGCCTTGAGGGCCACAATTCTCTGGTGGCATTCCCACATGGGTGCCCTGTGGCTGGGGCCCTGTGCCCAAAGCAGCCGTGCCAAAATACAACCAGGAAGTGTGTATTGACTCAGAATGCATGGGGGGGTTCCGGGACCCCTTCCTTCCACTCACTTGTTACATCAAGCCTTGAGTGAACTGTATGTGACTCCAGGCATTAAGGAGGAACAGATTAAAATAGTCCGATTCACAGCCTACATGTATCTCCACATGGGGATTATGCAGGAGAAAGCTGAAGAAAATGTAGCCCTTGCAAAAAACCAGTCTGCACTATTAAACCAATTCCAGAGGGAATTGAACCTAGTGGAAGGGAAATTGCAAGAGAGCCAAGATTCTGAGGTCAAAGTTGAGAACTATATCAAACAGCTAAAAGAGGATGTGGCTTTACAACAACAACAACATAATTCAGACCAAGAGGCCCAATTAAATGCATTAAGAGTGGAGTGTCAAGAAAAGGTTGACTCTTTGGAAGAGGATCAACCGAAATTAAAACAATACGTGAGATACAATGACATCAGACAAGAGCAAATAGTCACTTTACAGAATCAGATAAAAAAAACTTGGAAGAGGAAAGTAATACATTAATTATTTCCCCCTTAAGGGCCAATGGCGAGGTGTCTCGTCCTTGGCACTTAAGGGGTTAATGAAACAGAAAAGGTTAGAAGCCATTGAATGGCAAAATACCAAAATCACCAAAAAAGGCCTTGGCACTGGGGGGAAACCCCATGGCAGTTAAAAGGTTAAAGAACTCCACTTTCAATCAGAATTTGATGAAGAGTGCCAGAAATTAGGCGCCATAATGCAACAAAGGGATGACCTGGCTGAACAAAGGGGCACTCTTTATAGGAGAAAGAGGCCCTATACCAGGAAGTGTGCAAATTAAGTACCAATCTGCAGAGAAGGGAGTCAGACCATCAGGGACTGACTGGAATAATAAAAGAATGTGAAAAATGTATGGGACATAGGAGACAGATGGAACTCGAGTTAGAGCAAGCTGTAGAGACTCAAAATATGAAGAAAAAGGAGGTTCACCTCCTGCCACAGAAATTGTCTCAGTGATCTCAGACCATAGAAGCAGCGCAAAGAGACAATGAGACCATATGTGAGGAGAATAATCTACTCCACAAGTAGGCAGCAGCTCAAGAGCGGGTTATAGAGGCCAGTCAAGCCCTGATAGCAGAGCAAAAGGATAAGACCTTTGCCTACTATCAAGCGGTAGGGGCTGAGATGGAGAAACTAGGGAGGTTGGATAAAGAGTAGGCTAGGCTGAATCCAAACTTGAGGGACCACAAACAAGTAGAGAAGGACAGGGCAACCCCTGATCACAGTGTGATGCCCTGTGTACTACTTTGTAGGTGCAAGGAACTGCTGACTTCATGTCTACTGGTCCACATGAGCCAGAAACCATGAGGCCGTCAGAATTCAATAGGCGTAGATTGATTGAGCTGACAGGTCAGCGCCCCTCAGAAATTGATGGACGGGCATCCCTGTATAGACACAAAAATATTATGGCTGATGTCTCTGACCAGGAAGCCTCCTATGAGGAGAAAGTCAGGGAATTAGACCTGCAGAAGCACTATCTCCAAAGTGACCATTTGGTTCGATTTGCAGAAAAACAGCATGAAATGAGGCCCCAAAATAGCATTCAAAAACCCCCACCCAATCAGGACAGTGGGGGAGATCTTCCCCTAATCGTGGAAGCAGAGAGGAGTCAGAAGACTACTCTCCTGTGCGCCACATGGGAGAAGAAACTAGACGCCACCATTCTGAGAGCCACTCACTAGCTCAAAGAATCAGGGAGAGCTTTGAAGATAATGAGGGGACTTCAAACAGTAGCAGCTCTGAGTTTGAGGGCGTGTGGACTCGGGTGACTCAGCAAAAGAAGGCAGATAAACAAAAGAGAGCTTTTTTGAAAGGCCCCATTAGACAGATTAAGCTGTTAGGAATTTCATAACACTGTACCACAAAAATGCAAAATATCTGTCTGGGAGCATCTGGAATTATATGAACAGATGATGGACACTGTTCACATCAAAGACCAGAACTGCATAGATGCCAAATGGACGTTCTCTCCGGAGTACTCCAGCTTCTTTGCTGGACTGGAAGACCAAAATCATTCAAGGTGGTCCACCTACAAGGCGGCCATCTTGAAGCACTTTTCTGCCCACAGAAACCCCCTGGAGGCTCACAAAGCAGCCTACAATTTGCAATGCTGAGAAGATCTGGCCCCAAGAGAATTTGTGCAAGCTAAAACGCACCTTTGCACAAACTACCAGGAGGGTGTGCACGAATAGTAGAGAGTTTATTACCACCTATTTTCATGTGCTCCCAAAATACATTATGACCCAGCTGGTGAGGGATTTTCATGACAAAAGGACCCTGAACTGGGTAATAGAACAGGCTACCGAGATCTATGAAGTCCAAAAACCTGCAGGAAATAAAAACCAGACAAAAAACCCCAAACCAACCAACACCCCTGCTGCTGCTAAGGTGGCAGAGGTGAAGGTTGCCCCCATTTTAAACCTAGAAATGGGGGGGCTAAAAACAAACCTCCCCAAAACAAGCCAAATCAGAGGCAAAGGAGGCCATCTGATCAATTAGCAGGAGGTGGCAGTCAGGTAGGAAATCCCACCAATGGGACCCCTAACTCTCCTGATTACATCAGTCCCAGATACAAGGGCAACAGACCTATCTTGGGGTAGGTATGGACTCCTCCAGCCAAAGGGGGGGTTCCAACCAGGTGAGTACTGCCCCAGGAAACATCCACCTAACTTCACCAATGAGGGCAGTAATCCCCAAATCCAGGCACAGAAAAATGTCTAAAACCCCACCGTGTCGGATTCCAAAATAAAGAAATTGACCTCGCAGCTTGCCCCAAATGCACATTTCCTTTGCCCTCTGGAGGAGAAGGAGGGGGGATTCTATGCTCCCAAATGAGTGAAAGGGCAATGTGCATTTTCAGCACTGGTGGACACCGGATCGCAAGCCACTCTTCTGTCTAAAAGGTATTTTCAGCAGCTAAATTCAGGTAGGGGGGAGAGACACCAGATCCCTCTCACCCCTCTTCCTGGACAACTCCAGAACTTAGACAGGAATTAAATTCCTGTTGAGGGGACTGTAGATCTGGAAATTAAAATTGGATGACATAAGGTGAACGCCCGGTCATATTCATGACTCCAGAGGGAACCCCCTGTCTATTAGGGAATCCTATTAGGGGAGACTTTGCAGGTTGTCTCCCCTAATAGACTGTGTGAACAAGGACCGCTGGACTCAAACTAACTGGCCAATAAAATTGAAACAAAGTGTCAACCATGTTAGCTAAATGACAAATGCCACATGGTTGAACAAAAATCTCATTTTTTTGGGGGGTGTTACATTGGCTTGTTCCCAAGCGCCCACAGATTACTGAAAAGGATGACAAATGACTCCCTTTTCATTACTACCTACTGTGCTGATAACATAGTCTTGAGGAAAATTATAAAGAAAAATTAGCATTTACTTGATTTGGACCTGAATGTGAAGAAATACATTGATGACACCCCAACCATAATTTACAAATGGGCAAGAACAATTAAAAACGTTTTGAGTCCTTCACTCCTTCCAGAGGTAAAAAAGGACAATACAGTAACATGGCTCCCAACGCTTCCACAAGAGATGGTACCTGCACAATGTGCAGGAATGCATTGGACAATTCAACAACTTTCAAGGACAGGTATGGCATTACACAAAAGATTGAAGATTACATGAATTGCAAGATGAAATATGTGCTATATGCCATCATTTGCCAACGTGGAGAGATATATACTGGCAGCACCATTAGGGAACTTAGAATTAGAATACGGAACACCTATCGACCATTGGAAGTCAAGAAACAAACCTACCAGTAGCCCAACATTGGCAGAAGAAGCACCAGATGGACGATAAAGAAGCGCTGAGGTTCGTTGGCCTCAAAAAAGTGACCTTAGGCCCCAGAGGCGGGGACCAAGAATTAAAACTTAGACAACAAGAAGCGGAACTAATTTGCAAATTTTGAGCTGTAGTGAAAGGCCTTAACACAGATAATGAGATGGCCGCCTTTTTGTGAACAATGTGTGTCTTATTACTAGTTACAAAAATAACACTGAGGAATTGTTGGAAACCTGAACTGGTCAACTTGCGGATTGTGAATAAGTATGACTTATTAATTAGAAAGTGTGCAAATGTGAAACTGCTTTGTATTAATCATAAATATAGACTTAGTGTATATATTCATCTGTTTGTATTAAATAAGATAGAACTATAATAATCCGGAGCAGATATAGTAAGGGACATATGGTATCAGGGAAGAAAAATGTGCAACAAGACAAGCTCTCACACATTGACAGAATAGGGTTGATCTAAAACCCATCTAAAACAAATCAGAAGCCGAACGCAATAGGGACTAGAACTGACAAACCTTATTAAATAACACTGTAACTTTTAGCGGCCCAAAACATGGCCGCGGTACCAGTAATAGAGAAAGGACCATAGACTACGCGGTACCATTTAGCATAATGAATCCATTAAAAGAGAAATTTCTGGAAACTTTTAGTTTATTTTTGAGGTAATAAGTGGTGAATTGTTTATGATATTCAAGTTTTTTTAAAAAAAAAAACTGGCACTCATTTCAATTACGAGTATCATGGGATATACCAAGGTTAAAATAGTAACTGAACACTATACATCAGATCTCTTTTTGCAACTAAACGACAAACTCAGGATCGGAACCATGGGTAAATATGTGAACGTAGCTAGCCATTCCCATTCCAACATGGCCGTGGGCACAAGCGTTGGAACTGGACTGGGTTGCTAGGCAACCTCAATGTAGCATAATAGCAGTCTGGCGGGGACGCCACAGTTATGAGGAAAGTTTGGCACAGGACGAAGTACAGGACGAAGTATGAAAAGGTGTGCCCACACGGGGGCCTAAAAGATTAAGGGTCTGATCTATCTAGCCCACGCAGCAAAACGTGGAGCATTTCTAACAATTACAAGTTAAATCGGAAAAATATGTGCGATCAAAACACGAGAGAACCGAAGTTTGTAGATTTAACGCTTTCCATTTGCTGCGATTACCGCCATGGAAAGTCAACAAAATAATTCTCACAGAACATTTTTTCGACCGTTTAAGGACTCCTACTCTTATGTTATGGGAAGCATGTGAATTTAGAAACATGAGCCAACACAATTCAGTCAACTAAACCTGAAAGATATAAAAGAGGAGGAACATTCTTTCAAACAACAAATCCCTTTGTTTTTTGTAGATGGATCTGGGATTTCACCCATGAAATTATTCACAAGACTTTAAGAATACTAGTGGGAAACAGTACAACTAGGTAAGGTCGTGAGCTCACTACCTGATACCATAAAAATTAAAAATATTAAAAATATAAAATACAAAATAAGACTTACATGGACTATTACATAAATATCTGTGTGATCACTATTGAAAAATATTAGGCACATTTAATCTCATGTTATTTTGTGTTATAATTTACGATTTTCTCTTTCTCTCCCCAAATTGTTTTTCTTTAATCCGTAACACTCCTACCCTTTACCCCTCCTGAAAATGGCCATTCTTTATTTTACTTATTTTACATATTTTGTGTGTTTTTGATTTAAAAAATCTTTTACTTGAATGTTCTTACTTGACAAATCAATGACTTCCATATGATGTTAATATGGGAATAGCATGGTGCGTGTCTAACATGTGTGAATTATAAAATTTCTATGTAACACTAACAGCCCTGATTTGAAAAAGATGAGTTAGTAATCGAAACACGTGTAATCACAAAGGGCACTAGAATATCTTATAATAAACCACAAGATGTGGAGATTTTGAACACTGAAAAGGGAGTCATTTGTCATCCTATTCAGTAATCTGTGGGCGCTTGGGAACAAGCCAATGTAACACCCCCCAAAAAAAGTTTCATTTTCCAAAACAGAGTTAAGGAACCAAGTAATCCATTGTTAATTTCCCATGCGACCCTGAAAAGTCAAACCAGTAACATAACCAAGGGCGCTGAGGTCCAGCAATAGGATAACCCCACCCCAAAGTTCCTCAAAAGACATACTAAAAATCTGATCATATTGAGTTTCATTTCCAAAATAATAAAATACTTGACGTTACAGTAATTGCTGTAGGACAACAAACTGGTGATGGGAACTCCTCTCTATTCCTGAAAATCAACCTTCCTTCCAGTTTTAAGTGGCATTCCACACTAGAAGGAAATACTTTGACATTTTATACCAATTTACAATCTGAAAATCCCAATTCTATAGTCAAAAGTGATGAAAAACCAGCTCAAAGTTCAAGGGTTAACTAATGCCAGATATAATAAGGATCTGTCGAATTGCTATTCTACCAATTCCAGGGGAGTTAGTATTTTATTTAGGAAAGGGTTAGAATATAAAATTACAAAGGTGGCAATGGATGGAGAAGGCCGTATGAATTTTGCTGATGTGGTGTATAAGGGAAGTTTGATCACTTTAGGATGTGTGTATGGTCCGTGTGCATCGGGTAAAAGTTTCTTTGATGATGTCGCTGAACTTTTGAGGGGCATGAATGGTGAGACTGTCATTTTCGGAGGCGATTTCAACTTTGTTCGGGATTACAAACTTGATATAATTAGTTTATATAGGTTCACTAAAGTGTGTGCTTGTAAGGAGTTTAATCTCTTTCTTGATAGGGTTGGTTTACTTGATATATGGAGGGAACTACATCCGTCGGAATAGAGTTTACTTTTTACTCCCCAGTGCATGATTCTTACTCTAGATTGGATTACTTGCTCATTTCAGAACAGTTAATGGGCAAGACGCTTGATGTTAATATTAGAGAAAGGGGAATCTCTGATCATGCACTGGTTGATCTTTGTTTAGAGTTAGATGAGGTGGATCTGTTTTATAAAAAATGGAGGTTAAAAACGGAAGAAAATGATGTCTTGGAGGATATTAGGTTGTGAATGACTCCGTTTTTTTAGAATAACTAGGGTTCGGCTAGTCAGAGGATTATATGGGACAGTTTTAAAGCTACAATAAGGAGTCATATGATTGACTGGACTTCTCGCCTTCGGAAGTGATCTGTAAAGGAATTGCATTACTTGGAAGCAAAATTGTCAAATCTACAGCAAACATATGCTCGGACAGGAAGAAATGACGTTAGAACTGAGATGAATATGGTGAGGGACAAATTGGTGAGTGTTACTAATTTGATGGCGGAGCAGGGTATATTTTTTGCAAGGCACAAATATTGGAAGAATGGTGACAAACGTGGTCGACTTTTAGCTAATAGGCTGAAAGGTTTGAATGAGATATCCTATGTCCAGAGTATTGAAGATAAAGATGACCGATTAGTGTGGAACAACACTGAGATTTGTTCAGGGTTTCAGAATTATTATAGGACTCTATATACCGAGGGAGAATTTACTTCAAGGCAGGATTTAGAGTGTTTGTTTGAAAGTGTTGATATTTCAAGATTGCCCATTGGAGGATGCTTGTTTGTTAGATGCGGATATTGAGATAGAGGAGGTATTGTCAGCAATCGGACAACTCCAACTGGGAAAATCTCGGGGCTTGGATGGATTGCCTATTGAGATTTATAGGAAGTCTGATACCCTTCTGGCTCCAATTTTGTGTAGGTTGTTTAACTCCTTTCTACAAGGAGAGGGCTTGTGTCAATCAATGACTCAGGCTATGATCACAGTGATACCAAAAGAAGGGAAGGATGGTAGGAAATGTAGAAATTATAGACCAATTTCGTTGTTAAATGTGGATGTGAAGTTCTTTGCGAAAATAATGGCAAATAGGCTGAGGGACAGTATTGGTAAAATTGTACATAAATCCCAGGTTGGGTTCATGAAGGGAAGATTCGGGTATGATAATATAAGAACACTAGTGGATTTGTTAAGTATTCATAGTAATAAATCGACTAATGCTGCTTTGGTTTTTATGGATGCTGAGAAAGCGTTCGACAGAGTAAATTTGGTATTTTTAGATTTTACATTGGAGAAAATGGGATTTGGTGATACATTTCGGAGGATGATTTGTTTATTTCAGGGCTCCGCTAAAGAGCGTGTTTGGGTTAATGGTGAATTTTCTGATTCCTTTAATCTCTCTGGGGGGACAAGCAGGGGTGTCCCTGGTCGCCTTTTTTATTCAACATTGCTCTGAAACCCCTATTTGCAATAATTAGGAATGAGCAGAGGCTTCAGGGACTGAAATTTGGGTCAAGAGAGGTGAAAGTATTATTTTATGTGGATGATATGGTAGTAGTACTCTCGGATCTGGAGAAGGGTAGTGCCGTTCTCATGTAAATTCTAGAGAGAGTTGGTATGTTTTCAGGTTATAAGATTAACTGGGAAAAAACTGAGGTGTTTCCATTCCCAACAGCTGTAAGGAGAGGTGACTTTATAGACTGGCACTGTAACTGGTCGGCGATGCATGTGAAATATTTGGGGTTCCTCCTTATGAGTGATATAAAGAAAATGGTTCAATTCAATGTGAATAAGTTGTTGGAAACCCTACGGAGAGATGTAAGGGAGTGGTTGAGATTAGATTTGGGATATGGGCAAAGGCTAACACGATTAAGATGCTGCTTCTGCCAAAGGTTTTGTATGTTATGCAGTATATACCTCTTGCATTCACTAAGAGACAACTTAAGGAAATTGATCGGGTCTTCTTGGATTTTCTCTGGGGTGAGAAAAAGGCCATAGTTCATCTTACAACGGGGCATAAAGGATGGGGGTTTTGGTTATCCGAATTTGGGAAAGTATTACAGGGGATTTATTTTGAAGAAGGCGGCTTTGTATGGCTTGGCAGAAACAGAGGAAGAGCCAGTGTGATTGTCAATTGAGAGGGAGGCAGTGTTACAATTTCGATTAGATAATGTTTTTTTCTATGGGGAAGCTACCAAAGGGTTCTGCTAAACTACAAACTGTTAAACTTCCTAAAGATATGATGTTATGGTGGTTGCTTAACTTTGATGGGAATGTCTTTTTGAACTATAAGGCATCTGTTTGGAATAATCCTGCAATACAACTTGATAATCGATCGTTTTGTTGGAGAAGTTGGATTTCGAGGGGGATTTTGTCATGGGGGATTTGATGCAGGATCGGCATTTAAAAACTTTTCAGGAGCTTCAGACCTCGTTCAAGCTAGGACGGAAAGAGATAAGTAGATATAAAGATCTAAAATGTCTTTTGCTCAGGGTGTTTGGTATCTTATCCAAACCAGTAGAGCAGGAACCCGCCGGATGGAATGTGTTTTGTCTATCATCACAGAATGTTTCTACGTATTTAAAGCTTATGCCAGAAAATGATTCTTTTTTAGATTCCTGGAATGTTCTGAAACGGAAATAGGAATCGGATTTGGCTGTGTTATTGCTGATAGGGTATGGAAAGTTATGTGTTGTGCTGGCCATAGTAGTAAAATGGACCTTAAATTGCGATGAATCCCTCAGAAAGTTTTGGGGAGATTATATTGGACTCCTGAGCGTATGTGTGCCTCAGGATTGGTTACTGATGATATGTGTTGGGGATGTGGGAGGGGAAAAGGGAGCTTGCTTCATATGTTGTGGAATTTTCCCAGGGTAATTACCTTTTGGTGTGAAGTCCTTGACAGATTAGATTTGACCCTTTCTATTAAATTTCCAAGAGGACTGTTGCGGGTCTTGCTTCTGCCAAATACTGGTTGGTGTGTAACAGCTTGTTTATATGTTTCATGGATAAATCACATTTTGGTAATTGCAGTGAAACAGATTTTGACAGTTTGGAAGAAGCAGAAGAAACCAACGGTGGAAGAACGGATCAATGATGTAGTGATATTATCTGATTTTGCATTTGTTATGTATAAGAGGAAGGGTAAGGAGGAAGCTCATTGGATTTTCTGGAAATCTTTTATTGAATTATATGGTAATAGTTCATTACCTACATGACCACCTTTTCTAGGTGAATAAATATTTGTATTAGTGTATTAGTGTTTGTCTTGTCTGCTGTTTGTGATTAAATGATTAATTGTTTAGTTTTTGGTGTATTGTTATTTGTTGAGTCTTGTTTTGTGTTCATATGTTAGGGAGTTGGGTTCATTTTGTTTTATTGACTTATTATTGTTAGGAAATGTTTTCTGATTCCATTGTATATAAGTTTTTTGATTTTTTTATACATATTTTTTATTTGATTCATTGGGATATGGTGATTTTAATGGATGTGTGTGTTATGATATGCTATATTTCATGTTGATCTTGGTTGTATTTTATCTTGCATGTACTTGGTTGAATAAGATAAAGTTCATTTAAAAAAAAGAAAATTAAAGAACAGCTGTTCCTCCCTATTCAGTTAAATGAGGGGAAAAAGTCTGTTTTCGCCAAAGTGTGCCTGAACAACAGAAAGCGCTTCATCAGCAAAGCCATCTTAAGAAAGCTCCCAAAAGATCCAAACATTCCCACATTTAAATTGATTGATAAGTGGGAAATGGGCCTGGAAATTCCCAATTCCAAATATCTCCTGCCTAGCAGGTGTATGCTCAAAATGTCTATAGGTGACAAAAGCACAGGACATAATAGTTGGATTGTGCGAGATGTCCCTGCTGCATTCTATTCAGGCAGTGACATTCTCAATCCGTTTGCAATTAATTTGGACCTGATAAATTACAAGGCCTGGTCCTGACTAGGGGGCAATCCCATGGACTTTGATGATTCAGAAAAAGGATTTTGGTCAGCCCAATTGCTGCTGTATGTGGTTGAAGATCAAATTGGAGAGGAAGTCAAAATCCCCAGCCAATTCCCACTTGACTTAAAAATTAAAAGAGGACAGAAACTGCTAAATCCTGATGCCTATGTACATCTCAATGCCCAACTCCAAAAGCAGGGGTTGGGGGTAAACCCAACATCATTAGTCATTGTAGAACACACAATACCATTCCAATATTGATGGATAACAGTGACCCTACGAGTATCACTCTGGGTGCAGGCACCATTATTGGAATGGCGGTTGATGACCAACATTTTTCCATGGATCTAGCAAATGAACTGATAGGGCCAATCCCCAATGACTGCTATGACAATGACAATGACAATGAAATACCACCAGAAAGAACCTTAACATGGCAAGGGGGGAATTTCCTGGTGTACTCTTCCTGCCCTTACGGGAAGGAAGAGGTGACCTGTGACATCAGGCAGAATGAGGTGATATTCCAGGTCCACAATAACTGCCTCACCTACCTAAAACCCTCTGTCCGTGTCAATACTCTAACCAGAGAACTCTCCACCCAGCTGAAGAAGGCCGCTGAGATAGTGAAAACCAAAATCTTCCAGGCCTCAGGCAAATGGTTGAAGAGCTGGTCAACCTCGGTGATGCCTGTGAAACTGGGGAGCAAAAGCAAAAGTTGAAACAGGTGTTCTTAGATTTCCAAGATATCTTTGTTGTGGACTCGTACAACTGTGGTCGCAAAGAGATACATACTACCACAATTCCCACAGACCCTGGAATTACTCCTGTACTTGTAAAGCAATATTGCTTGCCTCTCGCATCTATGGAGTCCCTGACAGAAATGATCAGAAACCTTGTGTCCCATGGGATAATTCGTCCAGTCCACAGCACCTTTAATAATCCGGTGCTGTGGATTATAAAACCAAATGGCCAATGGAAACATTGCGCAGACCTGAGGGAGCTGAACAAATAGGTCCACATGTCCCAATGCCCTCTTCCCTATATTGACCAAGGGCTGTCCCAGATCCTGGGGTAAAAATATATACCGCTATTGACCTGACAAATGGATACTGGACCGTGCCCTTCAGTAGAGAGGACCAATACAAGCTGGCCTTTACCTTCGGGGGGGCAGCAATACATATGGACCCAGACTCCCTTTGGATACATAAACTCCAACAACCTATTCAACATCTTCTTACACAAGGGATGCCCGACTTGGGTGAAAGGGGTAACCTGGCCTATGTGGATGATGTCCTGATAAAAAACGTAACTGTGGAGGAACATATAGTAGAAATCCGTTATGTTCTGACCCAGTTGAGGGTTACTAGAGAAAAACTGTCCTTCCAGAAGGCACAGTAGTGCAGGACCTGTGTCAACTTCTTGGGACATGAAATAACTCCTTAGGGTCTGTGTCACCAGGAGAAGACAGTGGAAGCACTATTAAAACTGAAAGACCCCACAACTCTGTGTGAGCTAAGAAGCCTCCTTGGATTGACTAATTACAGTAGAAAGTTCATTGTGGATTATGCAGAGGTCACAAGACCCCTGATCTATCTGTTGCCTTGTCTAGCTTACCCTGTCAGAAACAAGGAGTTCTTCTTGGAGACAGGGTTCTCAAATACATGATTGACAGCAGTATTATATCAAAAGCATGACAAGGTCAATAAAGTAATCTCCTATGCAAGCAAGACTTTATCCTCTGTGGAGGAAAAATTCATCGATTGTGAGAAGGCACTACTGGCAACGCTGTGGGCATTGAAAATTTACCACCCATTCATCCAGGGGGAACACACATCATAGTGGAGACTCCACACCAGCCTTTGTAATACCTCCAAAGAATCTGGTCCTGAAATATGAGTAATTCCAGAATTACTTCCTGGATATTGTCCATGCAAGGCTTTCCTGTTTTGGTCAGATATAGCCAAAACAAGAAGAGTCCCCTTGCGCAAGGTCTGGCTGACTTATATGATTGTGCCTGAGGAAACTGTCTCGAGGATGAAAGTCTGAAATCCCAGGACAACATGGAGGCGTACCTGAATTCCATGCACAAACTCTATGAAGAAGACAAGTGTAAGGGAATGCCCACAGTTTATGTGGATGGGCGCTCCTCCCATGATGACAACAACAGGGAAAAGGAACTGGTAACCAGGGTTAGAATTGCCTCAAGTAAATGATGCCCCAGAACCCTCCACTGGGTACAAAATCGGTCCCGCACTAGTCATGTGATGGAGTTGATGACAGTTCATCAGGCCATTCTCACAGCCGTCCAACACCAACTGCATGAACTGGCCATAATCACTAATTCAGATTATGTCCGGAATGGGTTCGTGGAGCACCTGGTTAATTAGAAAACCAGAGGCATGCTGTGTGCTAATAACAAACCACTTAAACATGGCAAGCTAATACAAAATATTGATGGTCTGGTCACCGCTAATTGGATGACCATCTATTGGAAAAAGATTAAGGGTCATTCCAGAACAAGATGGCCAAAACTAGAGCCATCCAGTGGGATCTCCTTGTTGGGGGAAATCCCAACTGTCTCCCTGTTGGGGGAAATCCAGGTCACTGCTCTAACTAGGTCCCAGACAAATGCTCACAATGAACTCTCAACTGCCCAGTGCAGTAGGGAGTCCCCAGATGCTGATTTAATCATGGCACAAAAGGGGGCTCCGATTATTGGGAAATGTTATCAACACATTGAGGACCCTGAGAACTTTCCTCTGATGGATACCCATTAAATTGGGACAGAGGATCTCAGGGTGCGGATGAAGTGTCCCAAAATGTTCTGAATCCAAGACGGTTTGTTGGTAAGGAGATCCATCTCTGGATGCGACCAGTGGGTGGTACCTACCTCATTCTGAAGCCTGATGCTATGTTATGCCTATAATGCGGCCACAGCCGGTCATCAGGGGTTTCATACAACTCTACAAATCTTGTGGGAGGTTGCAAACTCGCCACACATGGAGCAGGGCCTCGACCAATATTTGAAGGGGTGTCCTGTGTGTGCACAATTTCAGCCAAGCTCACTCACACACCAAGGTCCCCTCCAGAAGAGGGGGATGACAGTGGCTGATTTACAAAAAGATTTCATTGGACCCGTGACTCGCTCCTCTAGGGGGAAAAAGTACTTGTTAACATTAACATGCTTGTTTACCAAATGGGTGCAATGTCTCCCGGCCCCAAATTGCAAGGCAGAAACAGCAGCTGCCCTGATGATCAACTTCATCTCCTCGTGTTTTGGCGTACCCCAAAGGATTGAGTCAAACCGAGGAAGTCACTTCACCAGTGAAGTGATGACAAAGATGCGGGAGATACTTGGGGGAAAAAGGCAACTTCACATTGCATACTGTTGCTCCTCTAATGGGGGACTTGAGAGGTACAATAAAACAATTGTGAGCATTCTAAAAATGTTTGTGGCAGATACTGGGCAAAGTTGGGACACCTCCGATTACCTCTTGTCCTGATGGCCATCAGATCTACACCATCTTCTGCGACCAAAATGTCACCATTTGAGCTAATGACTGGATGAAGGATGGTGCTACCTCAGCATCTGCGCTATAGAACACAAGAGAAGACGCTGATCTACACCTCCACAACACATGAATATTTTGAGAATCTAAGAAAACACCTTCTGCATGCTTTTGCGCATGCTCAGCGTAATCTGGAAAAATCAGCAGAGGTGATGAAGACTCAATAAGACTTAAAAACAACCAAAAAAGAATACCACATAGGGATAGGGTCTACTTATACTATTTTCAAAGGAACCAGACTAAGGAGAAAAAATATCTCCCCTCCTGGTGCTGTCCTTTTCAAATTGTATATAAAATGTCACCTGCCGCCTAGAGAATCCACATCCCCAAAGGAGAGCTGTCAGAGGAGAAATGGGTCCACATTAATCAGATAAAGAGTTGTCACCTCAGGCACGCTTTGCAGCTGATTGAGGAGCCAAGAGAAAGTCAAATAGAGGAGAAATCTGGAGAATGAGAACACGAAAAAGATGAACCACAAGGAAATAGGTGGGTCCATAGGTAAACCTTTCTAAGAGGGAATACTTTTCTTCATTATCAGTGCAAAAAGGTATCATAAAACCATGGTGTAAATATCAATAGTTATCTGTGCCTTGTTAAGGAATGATTTGCTGATATTGTTCGAGTACTGTAATTAATGTAATGTATGTTGTCCCACTGATATCAACCTTCTGGGAAGACAGTCAGTGGAAAAATGTTGTAACCTGTCTTTATCTATCCACTAGTCAGTACTGATTCTATTCCTTTATAGACTTAGGAGGACATCCCAGGGGACCCGGAAAGGGAAGGAAGGAAAGGGGTTGGCGCTCCACACTTCAATGAAAGACAAAGGGAGGATGGTGGCGTACCGCTCCCTGATGGAAGAAGAACTCCAACCGATGAACCCCACTGCGCCCTACTTTACCTCAACAAGAAGTCTTGGAGAACCAGGGGGATCTGTGGGTTACATTTATCTGCCCAGCAGAACTCCCCAACATCACTAAACCACATCTCAACAGTCACCAGTAGAATGGCTGCGCTGGCTCTGTTGAGCACAGTTGCCTTGCATTAAAAATGCGTTGGCAGTCACCAAAATAATGGCTGCACTGTCTACCAGCCACACATGGGGCAATATGAAACACAGAACACCCCGAGAATTGCTACCAGTATGTCCTTCATTTGCACCAGAGAAAAGAAGTCAAAGGCAGCGCCGCTATGCAGCCAGTTCAAAATCTTTCACTGAAAAAAGAAAATATTCTGCCTTTTAAAATGACTGAGCCCTGATGCTCTTTGTAATCAGTAACAGTACACAATTTTGTTCCAGTAAGATACAGCTATGTTCATCCATATTCAGGTTGTGCTCCAGCAAATGGGAGCATTCAGGCTGTGTCAGGCAGGATCTGTGAAATAACAATGAACATCACTCCAAGCCGTACGCAAAATGCTTTACTTTTGCAACAAAATATCACAGATAAACACTTTACAAAAAGCCCTCTCTCTCTCGCTATTCATGTTAGTTTCAAAGGGCCTTTTATTTGAACAGATGCCTGTGCATTAGAAACATGACTGGGGCTTTGGAAAGGTTCCAAAATGGATGAGAATAAGGCCGCATTGTAAAGTGACATCCAAGGAAAATTAACCACGTGTAAAATGTGCTTTTTACAAACAAGAAAATGCCTGTTTAAAAGTAAATTGTTGAATTTAGGCCCCATCCTTGCCTAGAAATGTGATGAGCATTTGTTTTAAAACATTTATAGGATATTTAATTCCAACAGACTTGCTTTGTGATCCAGGAAAGATAAATAAATACATTTGCTGTGAGGCCAGCAGAACAGCTTTTTTTGCAGGCCCTGGCTTCAAAGGATCTTGCATACTGGGAACAGGATCTGGGGCATATGAATAGGCAAGGGTGGAGGATCTTGAACCTCCTCAGAAAAAGCAGCACTGCTCCACCCTGGGTCAAGTGATTTCCAGGAAACATAGGTGTGATTTTCTGGTAGCACCTCCACTCAACTCAAACTAAAGGCAACTCCATGGCAACACTGGACTAAGGTTGGATAGAGCCTGACAGTTGAATGTGGCCTGGAAAGGAATGCCCTTATTTCTAAGGCAAAGCCAGCCCATTTGGGGCAAAATACTATTCTTACTAACTTTAAGACTTATATTTCTGCAACCGGAAAATGCAGTATTGCGAAGTTTAACAGTTTAAATGTAATTTTGGTGTCATTAAAATAAGACATTGTAGTTTTCCCTAGTATGTAGGGGACGCAAACAGGAAAAGGATACATGGTACAACTTTGCAAATTAATACAAACATGCTCTATGATAATAGGTATACATCCATAAAATTGTAGAATTTTATGTGAAGCGGTTGCCATTAGAAATTGCAAAAGATTATTCGAATGACTAAATAACATCAGAGAAATTTGGGAGTTGGAATGACAGGTTCGGCTTAAAATATTGACCATGCCTGTGTAATTTTCAAAAGCACCACAACTGTAAAAATGTGCATTTTGTGTTGTATCTGATTTTGGCAAATGCACCTGTGGGAGGGTCATGGGCATTGGAAGTACACAACATAAAACTGATGTCATGTCCCTGAAGTCCAACCGGCTGACAGGAAGGTGGTGACTGCCACCCCTGACCAATCCATTTGTTAGAGGCATTTCAGGCCAAAGGTCTGCCCCTATAGTAAATCCTGTGATGTCATCTCCCTTATAAAAGGTGGAGGCTCAGAGAGACAAAGGACTGACTCTCCTGACTTCCAGCTTCAGCATATCCCGAGATCCAGACATTTCATACTCACCCTGTGAGATTCCAGATTCCACTGTCAGGAAAGGGATAGCTGATCCAGACCCTCCTATGCAGGCAGAACCACCCGTCAGAAGTAAACCCCACAAATATCCCACTAATTCAGGGAGAAAGGGGAAAGGTGGCTGAATACTCATCGGGATTATCCAGCACTACCTGCTTGCCCTGCTACCTGCTTTATCCAGCTGATGCGCCGCTGTGCCATGACCAGACCCTTGCCCCGCTATTCAGATACCTGGTTGGCTGTCCAGAATCTCATATTCTAGTGCTTATTTTAAGTATCACCCCATCCCATAGCAAAACATAGCATATCCCATTGTTATACCTTGCCTATGTTCTACCCTATAAGTGATCTTAAATGACACTAATAACTGTGTAAATTATCAGAACACTCTGTGTATTCTGTTCCTTTATTTCCATTTGTTATCACTATTCTTTCCTATCCTTTTAGCCCATTGTATAAGTCCTTAGTCATATTTGGAATAAATTAATCAAATTCCCATCTAAAGAGACACACAGCGTGAAAGGGTTCCACTTGCAAAGAAACCTGTGTCATGGGCGGCATCCCTCTTTTCGAGCCACTAAAATATAGTTTCAGTAAAAGTTGTCATTTCCTTTCCAAACCAATTTTCCCTGTCCACTGCATTCACTTTTACAACGAAATGTCCTTTCCCATGAAGAATCTCATACTGTCAGTCATTTAGAGTTACCCTTTTACTTTCTTATTATTCATGTGATGTGTATCTGTCCCTTAGCACCAAAATCACATTCCGATTTTGTCTATTGAACCTTTTTTTAAAGCTGTTTGGCATTTAAACCCATGAAAATAAGAAAATGCAATTTCTCCATGTGTGATTTATTTGCACTGTGTTTTTCCATCCCAAGTTGATTTTCTGAATTGCATGCCCGTTGTTAGGACATTGCTTGGTAGTTGGTAGTGTTCTTATGTCTCTGATACTGTTATACTCATTTGTGCCTTTTCCATTCAACTGCGCATGTTAAATAAACATTTAGTAATTTAGCAGGCTGTTTTGCTCAGTTTTCAGGGGAGCTAAATACACCTCCTATCCAGTGGGGTTAAATCATATTTTCATTCCAATTGTTGCATAGTGTACCTGACTCCTTGTTCCATCTCCCCATCCACAAACATTTAGCTTAATCAGGGTTTGATGGAGTTTTGCAGGAGGAATTATTAACTGTGATACAATTTAAAATCCATTCAAAAGCTAATTTTGCTTCCTTTCAAGTGTGAAGTGTTCATCTTACATGAAACGGTTCAACCAAGTGTATTCCATCATGTTTCCGTGTAATTATCACTGCATTGGTGATTGCTGCCCAATATTGAATTTGTGTGATTTCCTTTGAATTTTAAAATAAATAAATATTGTATTACCACCCACTGTCCTGGTTCATGGTCCCTTGTGGACCACAGTATTTTTAAAAGGGGGTGTGAGACGGGTTGGGTGCCATCTCAATCTGAATTCTTAGTAAATAAAATAAAAATGTTTTAATTGTATGCTGCATCCTAGGCCAGTAGCAAGAGTCCGGGTCTGGTGTGTGACGCCACTTTAGAATCCTCAAGAGTATGTAAGCTGACTAAGGTCACTACCGGGAAGAAGACGGTGTGGAACCATTGTTCCTGCTATGGATAGGCAGACAATGGGAGACAAGTGCGATTTTGGGATCTCAAGGTTCCCGTTGTTAGAAAAAGGAGGGGTCAGACCACAGTATATACCATGGCCCCAAATGGATAAGGATAATCTAAGGTGTAAACTCCTGAGTCTGACGTCGGGCGCCAGAAAATGGATCTATGAATTAGATAAAATGACAGGAGGAAATACGCTAGCTATCGGGGACATTAAGGGTCTCCTAGCAGCTATACTTGGGGAGGGAACTGATGAAATATGGTCAAGAACAGGATACGCAGGTGTCACTGCCCAGAACACAGCTCATGATGAGCGCCTTTTTATAATTGTAGAGTGGTAGTCTGGAAAGCGCTTCAAGTACAATATCCTGATACATCAGATATGGGTGCTATAATGGCACGTAAGATGCAGGAAGGGGAGGATCTGCTTGTTTACAGTCAGAATTTCCAAAAGCAATGGAGCTTGGAAATGTGCGAGCCATGGGGAAAATCTAAACCGGTGTTCTTTCCTATAATATGTCAAGGGCTACCAGACAAGGTCCAGAGACAGCTCAAGAAACTGTTGGGTATGGAAGCAAAACCATGGCCAGAAATACGGCTGACCATAGCGCATCATTGCCGATTGTTGCAGGAGAAAAATCAAAACAGGGATGATGGTAGGAAAATTGAGGAGACTAAGTTAGAACAGAAAAAGCTATTGAAGTATGCTGTAGAAGGGGCAATGTTGACTAGTGGAGAAGAGTCAGGATCGCAGCAAGCAGTAGGTATACCACAGGCGAGAGGGGGATCTGCTTCTCTGCCTGCATATAGCTCACACATTAGGGATGGGTTTGCCCAAGATCAAAGAGTGTATCAATTAAAAGCTGAGAATACAACAGGCTTTGCAACTACAGCAAGCACCAGTGAATCCGCCACAAGGACAGTCACTGTACGCACCCATGCAAATACAACAGAATGCAAACACAGGGCAGTTACTGACTCCTAGGATAGGCAGTGTCACTATCGAGGGTGGATATCCTTTCACGGGCACGGGAATAAGTATGTACCCACAATAGGACAGCTCACTGGGTGACTTCATGTGTTCAGTACTATCAGTAACGTCAAATCTTCAAGCGAAACCAAGGGTTGATATCACAATAGAAGGCAGATCCTTTTCTTTTTTGGTAGACACGGGTGCAACTCATTCATGTATATGGGAGAGAACATTTTTACTATCAGGTAATGCCATGAATGCTCAAGCTTTCACAGGAGCTATAAGTAAAGTTCTTTTTACTGAGAAACTGCCAGTCTCTATAGGAGAATGTGATGTGTCTGTCCCATTGTTATGTTCAAAACCGACACCAGTTAATATACTGGGTCGAGATTTAATGAAGAAGCTAAACATGACAATTTCTTTTACTGATGAAAGCATAGTGTGTTCAATGCCAGGAATACAGTATTTAAATGTAAATGAATTTATCATGGCATTTACAGGACAAATAGCCTTACGAGGAGTACCGTTAGAACCAGAGGTTTTTCATTATGTGATATACATTTGGTTAACATGACTGCCTGGTTTAGTGGGTAGGACTATGAGAATACCTGATGAATTTTGATTTAGGCCAGAAATTCACATGGACGAAGAGGGGGACGGATTTTTTAATTGGAGTTACAAGCAGTTATAGAACAAGGGGTCTTGGCCATGCTCATAGGATTTGATGATAATGGCAGCTCCTGGAGCACCATAATTGCTAATGGAGAGGGTTACAGATTAACTTATGTCACTGATGAGGACAAATTAAGGATGACCCATCTGATGACGAAGTAGTGTTCGAAAATGAGCCTTACATATTGGGTTCAGGCAGAAAGATGCGAGGTTCCACAGAGGATGATCATAGTGCGACATCGTCCCACATTCTTTGATGAAGACATGGCAAAAGGGGGAGTTTCTTTATGGACTAGACACCCTTTTGACGTAGGCCTATTAAAAGGGGTTGGAGAAGTCAAAATTAAACTGAAGTCAGGAGCAATTTTACCTCGAGCACGACAGTATTCCATGTCTCGAGAGGGTATTTTTAAGACGCTATCTGCCATGATGGATCAAGGCATTTTAGTTATGTCAGAGTCACCATGCAATACCGCAGTGTATCCGAACAAGAAATCAAAGGGGGGTTGCAGTGTTTGGTGCAAGACATGCGCCCAATTAATCACATTGTAGAGGCAGAGTTTCCTTTAGTTCGTAACCTGGAGACAATTTTGTGTAGTATTCCCCCAAAAGCACGTTATTTCATGGTGATTGACTAGAAAAATGTGCTTTTCTCAATTGCTTTGCATTAAGATTCTCAAGATCTGATGTCATTTATGTTTCGTTAGACTAAGTTTAAAAGCCCAAGATTATCTCAAGGGTACTGTGAGTCTCCATCGATTTTTAACAGAATCCTGCAGATGGGCTTCAGCAATATTGATTTGCTGAGTGTTGATTTGCAATATGTAGATGATATTTTGGTCTGTAATATATCAGAGGAAGAGTGCAGATGTGACTCAATTAATCTAACGATTATTTAAGCCGAAGAAAGGATATAAAGTAGAGAAAGAAAAATGACGTAGTATTGCTACAAAGAGGTGTTGTACATAGGTTAGTTAATCTCACATGAAGGAAAGAATGTTACGACTGAAAGGCCTGAGGCAATTTTGAAAACAGCAAAACCGCACACGATAAAGCACATGCAGCAATTTCTGGTACTGTGCAGTTATGTAAGAGCATAGGTATTTGATTATAGTTCATACACAAGGCCATTATTGCAGGCCCTGAAAAAGGAACAACAAAGCCAGGAAAAGATTGTATGTATGGACTGAGGAAATGGAGGGAGGGCTTGATGAGTTAAAAAAGGCAATTTGCACAGCTCCAGTCTTAGGGATTCCAAATTTTTCTGAGAAATTATTTTTGTTCTTGCACACGAATGGAACATTTATGATGGCAGTACTCACATAGAGAAATGCGTTGGGGTATAAACCCACAGCATATTACAGTGTGATTTTGGACCCAGTAATGAGGGGTCACTTCCTTTGCAAACAATCTTTGGCAGCCGCCACGTTCACTATTGAGATGTCTGCTAGCATAGTAATGGCGTTTCCATGCCATTGTTTGTTGAGCATGCATTATTTGATGTTCTAGAGAAACCTAAAGGTACATTGACATCTGAAAGAGCTTCTGCTTATGAGTTAGTTATAGCTAATCCAGCAATTAAAACAGTAAGATGTAAAACAGTGAATCCTGTTTGTAGCTGATATATACACAGACCAGGGTAGGTTCAAAGACACAAAGAAGGTCAAATGGCTTCCCTAACTGTTTAACATTTCAACCTGTTAACAGAGGAATAACGGTTCTTCGGGAGAACAAATTATAACAATGCGCTTATCAATCGTAAATATGCACTTAGTAAAAAGTCAAACAGTGTACTAGCAGTCCCTAAGGGAAGAACACCCTGTCACTGACAGGAGTGTCTAGGCCTAGGTAGCATGCGATGGAACACCTATCAAATAGGGATAGCTTAAGAAAATATTTCACTCACCGCTAACAATTGTGGCGTTAAAATGCATTACAACAAACACACATTGACTCTAGACAGGACCACAACTGATCAGCTATCTCTATGCTAGCAGAACTGGGTATTAGATTCTGCCAGAGCGCAGCTCACATCATGTGCTGCATCAGCTATTTAAACCTAGTGGATAGTGTATTTTAATCCAACCTTGTGTATTGTAATCGTCAGGTATGGTCAGTGTGGTCCACTGGATCAATCGTTTAAAAATGGGCATTATAGTCCATCTTGAAAAAGCTCACTCTACATGAGTATAAATGAGAAGAAGTCTAAATAGTGTCCAGCTTTAGTCTATCTGGACATATGCTGGATCACGAGTGCCCTCGTGGTCCGTGTGGTCAACCAGTTTCGATGGCAAAGCGATTCAGGCCATCTTCTTCAGGATCGTAGTTGTGGAAAGGAACTGAATTCCGGTATCAAGGTGCCAAAATCTTTAGGTGCCATGGTGCAAATACCTATACAGAAAATAATCTTGGCAGTAAGAAGAAGCCATACATGCATTCATGACAATGTGATGGCCATTTGAATGAAATATCGGAGGAAGTGTGAAAACTGAGCAAAAGAAAAGCCTGGTCACATCATACAGAGCAGAGCCGACGCACTTAGAAGAAGAGGCTGAAGAGTATAGGCCTTTCATAAGCTTTGAAGAGCAGGTGTTAAAGATGAGCAACATTTCGGGCTCGAAATGAAGATGCTCATGCTACAGAAATAATGAAGAAGATTTCAAGTCATTTTACAAGTGTACAGATGCATTAACGCAAGTAGACAAAGACAACGTATTCATAGAGACGAGCTATGTAGTGAATAGATTGCGGCGATGCGCCAATGTATATACATACGAATGTATGGACTATGGATGATTCCACAACGCATTTTAGCAGAGCTCGATCCAGTGAAAAGGAAGGCGTTCAGTGTGTCACAGTTGGAAAAGCAATCAACATTCAGAGGTGAATCGAAGAAAGGCTTGGCTGGCCCAGCACCAGGAAGTCAAGGCCACCGTGAACCTGAATTTTTGTACAGTAGTTACAGACGTGTGAAAAGAACAATACTCCTGTCTTAGATGAAGAGTGATAACATTGAAGACATTAGAGGTTCATCAATTAATAGTATTTTAAATGCAGAAAGACTCTAAAACATGGTCTGCAGTCATGTGGTTGGATGAAAGTAGACACTGGGACAAGCTGTATCGAAATCAAGAGACAGAGTATGACTATACTGCCTCTTATTCTCAGGCGTAGAGAACATTTCCAAGGTCAATGTTCAAAGGGCTAATTGACTGGCAGACTGCAAGAGTGATGATTGATGTTAGACTAATTGCTGGGAAGCTATGGATATGACCAGCCCACCAGTACCTGAAGTTAGCCTGTGCGGAGCTTGCATAGGTGGAATATTAAAGAGTGGTACAAGGGTGCCAACCAATACATAGGAACATGTAGTAGAGAGCCCTATAGTTTGTATAACCAATGGGCCATTGTGTATTTGATGACATTCGTGGTGACCTGCAATAGGGGAGGGCTTAGTTACCCCACCTGATGATAAAGATCACCTTCCCGTACAAGTATGGAACGTATACCTAGATGTTACCTGCATTCCTATCACATCCCCAAGTAGGTTTTTGTAGTTTGCAATGCAGATTGATGCCAATTATGATGAGTTATTAGTACATAAGCTATGTTTTTTTATGAAATGCATTGAATGAGAAGAATGAGCATGTTCGTTGATGTTCGTTATACTCCCTGTTTTAGATAATTGATATTAAAAGAGACACACTTTGGCAAATTCCTAAGTCAGTTTGATTATTGATGTTTGAGTATTTTCTGCATCCCCATCTACATCTATCTCAAAGTATTGTTCAAATTGGTATGCAGTGACATTGCTCTGAACTGCCGCAGAGACTCCATTGCACTGTCAACTGTTAGCACATAGGGGGTACAAATTAGACAAGGCTAAGCTCTAGTATTTCCAGCATGAAACACTCTACCTAGGGCAACTTATCTTCGCAGATGGGCAGCAACAGTGCTTGCCACTCCCAAGCCACTTACAGTGAAAGAAATTCAGAAACTCTTGGGGTTATGCAACTACTGCAGGGCATGGATTATTGACAGGCCACTATTATAGGGCCTCAAGTAAGCACAACATGAGAACAGCAAGATATAATGGACCACATCTATGATTAAGAGTTTCAATGATCTACAGGAAGGGATCTCAAAAGCCCCCACCCTTGCCACCCCAGATTACACGCAGGAGTTTTACATATTCTCACAATCGAATGGCACACTCATGACAGCAGTACTGACACAAAAGAGCACAATGAGCCACAAGCCACTAGCTTACTACAGTGGCACACTAGACTCAGTGCAGTTCACATGTGAACAGGCTCTCGCTGCTCTAGCCTTTGCAATGGAAAAACGTCCACAATTGTGATGTTGTGCTCAGTAACTTTGTGTGTGGAACACTCAGTGTTTGCCATCATAGACCGTTCAAAGTCCACTCTCACTACCCAGTTGGCATCAGCATACAAGTTTATTCTCTCTGGCACCTATATCCATGTTGTGAAGTGTAAAACAGTGAATCCGGTCACGTTCCTCACAGAACCATGCACTGACGAAGACTTGCAACAGCATGACTGTGCAATTTATGAAGGCGAGGAAAAAGATATCCCAAAGCAAAAGACAGCCCTTTTGAGGAAGGCAGGGTACCTTTTGTTGACGGGTCAGCAACAATT
Organism: Ambystoma mexicanum; assembly: GCF_040938575.1. Lineage (NCBI taxonomy): Eukaryota > Metazoa > Chordata > Amphibia > Caudata > Ambystomatidae > Ambystoma > Ambystoma mexicanum. The sequence continues at coordinate 433,115,411 of NC_090939.1, read as the reverse complement.
GACCAGGACACAGGACAGAGAAATGTTGGGGAAGCAGTGGCATGCCTAGCGGTAGATGACTATGAAACAATAGTAATGAAAATGTTTCCCTTGCATTACTCAGCACAAGCAGTGTAATTCATAGCACTCATAGAGGCACTGTGGGCATCAAAGGAGTGTTATACCACCATTTATTCAGAATCTGCATATCTCACCACAACGGTGCATGCATGTCTTTCACGCTGGAGATGGAGGGGCTTCAAACGGGCGGGCGGCTCACCAGTGCAACATGCAGCCCTGCTTAATACACTCATTTCCGCCCTCGCTCAACCATCTGTAGTGGCGGTCGTCAAATGTGCAGTAAACACCAACAACACTGATTAAATCTCGTTGGGGAATGCACCCGCTGCTGCGGAAGCAAAGGCTGCATCATATCTCCCAGTGCACATGCCTGCTGAATATGTTATAACAGCAGTTACCACAAGGCCAGAGACAGACCCATACACAGCCCTGCCCATAGAACAGATAATTGAGCTTCAGCATGAAACACCACCGGAAAAGAGAGACATTTGGCTCAAACGAGGGTGCGTACAGTCTCCAACCAATCTTTTATGGAGACAACAATACACTTGGAAAGTAATGATGCCTGTGGAACTGCTATGCACAGCTTTTAGCAGTTGCACTACCCTTCTCACTGCTCCGAAAAACAGATTGCAGCAGACATACAGGAAGACTGGTTTATACCTAATCTCCAGAACAATTTTCAATGATGGTCGTTCAATGCACCACCTGCCAAGGGTTTAGTACATGGATGACACTCACAACATTGCAAGGCACCCTGCCCCGTCCCATCGGGCCATTTCACAAGCTGTATATTGACTATGCAGACATGGGGAGAGATGCAATGGGGCGTCATACCTTATTGTGGTGGTGTGTCCGTTCTCAAGGTTGGTTGAGGCTGGCCCATGAGCCCATGCGATGCTAAATGTGCTGCAAAATTCCTCATACATGAGGTGTTCCCCCGATGGGGAGTATGTGATGTTTTGAGATCTGACAACGGCACTCATTTTTCAATGAACTCTTTTAAGAAATCACAGCACTATTGGGCATCAAACACTGAATGTGTTCAAGTTATCACCCCCAAGTGAAATGGTGTTGTGGAACGGATCAAAGGCCTCCTCAAAAGCAGGCTCTCTAAATTGTGTAACACCTTGAAAAAGTACTGGTTATACTGCCTACTCATGGCCCTGTTCAATTTACCCATACAACCCAGCAAGGACTACCACCTCTCCCCCATGAAATAGTGATGGGACAATGCATGCAAATGCCCATCTCCCCTGTGAGGGTGTCAGATGCTCATAGAGCTGCAACAGTTCTGGGAGAGTAATTCAAGCAATATTTGACACACCTAACATGTGCAATCAAGTGTGTATCACAATAGATGGCAACGCCGCACCCAGAGGACATACAAAACATCACAGCTCCTCCGGCTGATCCAGCACCCACCCAAACAGGAGCTTTGTGAGAAAAAGGAACAATGCCAGGTTCCATAGGCCCTACGAAGTTGTGTTTTCCACCCCTCTCGCAATGAAGTTGAAAGGGCTCTGATATTGGATACACATCTCAGACATTCGCAGGGCCCCACCCAATTCCACACCAGCTACCCAAAGATAACGCAAAAGGTCTACCTTTTCTCATGAAGTATAACGCTTACCTGGACTCCTTTGGAGTGTAATGCCTTCTCAGTCTGTGGATCTGTTACTTGGGCACTTTTAGGATTTCTTTTCTGAATAAACAACAAATACAATGATAGAACTGCTTGAAGATGCTGTGGCTGGGAGAGAACCTCTGACAGAAGATGCTGCAGCTACGAAGAAACACAGCTGACTGAAAAAAGACACAGTTTTTTTTTAAAAAACTAATGTCTCTGATTTTTATTTTAACAGGTTCTGTGAGGAGGGACGCTGGTAGCGTTACCCACTGTCAGTGGAGAAGACGCGATGTCAGCGCTCTGGCGGAGGCTGGGCTGAAGTAGCTCCCTCTGTAATAAGTGTAGAGCCTGTTGTAAGTTATCAATGGATCTGGAGGTGGCCATGATTAGTGTATGAGACCACTGTAAGCACAATGAGAGACTATGGGAGCATATGCTATATATGGCACACATGCCATGTTTGCCAGGCTTGTACCCACTTTTGACCTGCTAACGGATGTGATGTACGTTACTTCTCCTGCATGCCTGAATGGAAGCTGTGCTTACTTACTGGGATGATGACAGTTTCCCCCCCACCCCAGGATCCCTCCCAAAGGTGAACCCTCCGGTCCTGGTTTAGTATGGTGGTTTTGATGAAACTTCTGATGTAATTTGAGGGCATGAATGTTTGAGTTAGGTTCCCAAGTCCTGTCCTGTGGACCAAACCTTTTCCAGTCTACAAGGTAGAATAATTTCCTTTTGACAATCTTGGAATCTAATATTTCTTTTACTAAGAATTCTGGTTCACCTTCTATGATTAGGGGTTTTGGTGGTGGTTATAATCTGGTCCCTGGATTCATTGTCTTTAACAAAGAAATATGGAATACCGGATGAATTTACATGTCGGATGGCAGGTTCAATCTTACTGCTACTGGGTTGACTATGGTTTCCACAGGGAATGGACCAAGAAACCTAGGTTGGAATTTACGTGGACCTTTAAGTGCAATGTGTTTAGAAGACAACCATACCTTGTCTTCCACCTTATACTCTGGAGATTTTCTTCGACGTCTAACTGCAAATTTCGTTTGGCTTTCCTTTGCTATAATCAAATGTCATAGCACCTCTTCCTGTACTCTGTTAATGTTATCATGAACACTATGTACCGCTGGCATCTCTAAGGATTCTGTTGGATCGAAGGTAGAGGTCCAAGGATGTGAACAGTTAAGGATGTAGAAAGGAGTATAACCTGTGGAAGTGTGTTCAGAGTTATTATAGGTATAATCTGCTACCCAATGACATCTTCACAGGAACAATCTATTTGGTGGAGAAGACATCGAAGGTATTGTTTGAGAGTTTGATTGGTTCTCTCTGTTTGACCGTGAGTTTGTGGGTGGTGACTGGTAGATACACGCTCTTCAACTTTAGCCAACTCACAATATTGTCTCCAAAATTGGGATACAAATTGATCAGAGATCACTGTAGATGGAAATCCATGAAGACGTGCAATTGGTTCTAGGAACACCTTTGCTAAGACTGATGAAGTAGGAAGCCGATTAAGGGTAATGAAATACGTCATTTTGGAAAACAAGTCCACCACTACAAGGATTGTGTTATAACCCGAACAAGGGGGCAGCTCCGTGATAAAGTCCATACAAATGGCATGCCATGGTGCTTGTGGGACAGGTGATGGTTGAAGCAGTCCTGCTGGTCTGTTGCTTTGAGCTTTTGTTTTGAGCACAAATACCACAAGTTTGAATGAAATCTATCATATCCTTGCACCATGTTGGCCACAAGAAATGCATTTTGATTTTGGCCATATTCTTAGCAATTCCAGGGTGGCCTTCCAAAGTGGCTCCATGGTAATCTGCCATAACTTTCTTTTGTAACTCCTGATTTGGTAGTTAAAGCCAACTCTGGAATGCTAAACTTGGGTCCTCTTGACTTCCAAGCATCTAACTCTGAAGTGGTCATGTTAAGGAGAATTTGTGCCTTCAAGTCTTCTTCTGAAGATCCAGTGACTCCCAGCACCTTCTCTTCTGGAATTATATTTACATTTATATGTTGTATTTTGGATCTCTTCTCTCTCTTCGATCCTTGACACAGCATCCACTTTTCCATTACGTATCCCTGGGCGATAAGTGATAACAAAATCATATTCCATGATAAATAACGCCCAACGGCGTTGTCAGGTATTACTGAGCCTTTGCATTGCGTAAATATTTCAGGTTTCGATGATCTGTGAAAACTGTGACAGTATGCGGGGCACCTAATAAATCGTGTCTCCATTCTTTGAAAGAATGTTTTATTGATAGCAATTCCTTATCTGTGATGCTGTAATTTAATTCTGCTGTTGAAAACTTCCTATACCAGAAGGCCACTGGATGCAGTTCTCCAGTTTCAGTATCTTTCTGGGATAATACAGCTCCCATTGCTGCACTGGACGCAACAGTTTCCACTACAAATGGTAGTTCGGGTTGTCAGTGTCTTAAAATGGGAGCGGTGGAACATTTTCCTTTTAATGTCTGGAAGGCCTCTTCTGCTTCCTTGGTCCAGGAGAATGTCTTGTGCTTTCGCAGTAGCAAAATTATTGGATGGACTAGTTGTGAAAATCCTGCAACAAAGCGTCTGTAGAAATGTGCAAATCCTAAAAAACTTTGGACTCCTGTCACTGACATAGGGGAAGGCTAATTCAGAATTGCGTCAACTTTTCAGTTATCCATTTGGATTCCCATAGGTGACAGGACAAATCCCAGAAATTCCACCGAGGTCGCATGAAAGGAACATTTCTCTAGTTTGACAAATAGCTTGTGTAGTCAGAGATTTCTGCTCTTACATGGTTTATGTGTTCTTGGACCGAGTTTGAATAGATGAGAATGTCATCAAGGTACACTACAGTGCAGACATCTAGCAATTCGCATAAAACATTGTTAATAAAATTCTGGAAAGCTGCTGCAGCGTTGCATAAGCCAAAGGGCAGGACTTGGCACTCATATAAGCCGTATTTTGTGTGGAAAGCAGTCTTCCATTAATCTCCTTCTTTGATTCTCACTAAGTGGTAAGCTCCTCGAAGGCCTAGTTTAGTAAAAATGTTGGCATCCTTAACTTGATCCATTAACACTGGAATGAGTGGAAGGGGGTACCGGTCGTTGACTGTTATCGGGTTGGGGGCATGGTAGTCTATGCAAGTACGAAGGTCCCCTTCCTTCTTGGGCACAAAAAACAGAGGAGACGCCATTGGGGACTTAGAGGGCTGAAAAAAAGCATTGGCAGGGTAATTATCCAAATAAGTCTTCAAATGAATATTTTCTTGTTCAGTTAGGGTATATTTCTGTTGCATGGGGTTTTTGAACCAGGGATCAAATCAATTTGACAATCATATGGCCGATGAGGAGGCAACACGTTAGCCTGTTCTTCTTTCAAATACTTCTTGAAAATCTTGATAATCTGGTGGAAAGGTTCCAATTATCCCTAAGGTGGCTTTTTCTCTTAAAATCATTATAACTTCTTTTTCAAAGGTTCTGTCTTGAACATAGCAGGAATACCTGCATTCCTCTGTAAAAACAAAAGTTTTGGCACACCAATCAATCTGTGGATTATGTGTCTCTAGCCATGGAATTCCTAAAATCACTTTCAACTGTGGAGCACTAATTAGGTCAAATGAGATCTTTTCTCCTGGCAAACTTCAGTACACTTCATCACTGGTCTGGACATCAGTTGAGTACCATCTCCTGCGATGACATTTTCTATCACTGCCTTTGTTTGCATACCAATACCCATCTTGCCTGCAAGTTTGTAATCCATGTAGTTCCCAATCGCACCACTGTCCACATATGCTTCCAGAGCATAAATCTTGGAAGGTTGAAGGTTGCTACTTAAGATAACTGGAACATCGAAATGAGATATCTGTATTTCCATCTTCTGGCTCGACGAGCCAACCTCTACACTTGTCGAGCGCTGTAGTTTTCCGGCTGTTCATTTTCTGTGATTTTTCTGTCCGCCTTGTCTACTGCTCCCACTGGTTTCCATGGTGGACTCACTGGACAGTATCTCAAATGATGACCTGCCGAGCCACAACAGAGATATACATTCTGTTGTCTTCACTTGTTTCTTTTTTCCTTAGATATGGGACCCTGAACACCTCCTAACTGCATTGGCTCAGGGTGACTTTCAGTCATTGGATGAGTTTCATAGTCTTTTGAATGAACATAGAGTGATCTCGTCTCTGATCTGGCTCGAGCAGAGTGCTGGTTCTGCAATTGGTGATCCGCTTTATTGTTAGGTCTATGAATTCAGTACAACCTGTCGGAGGATTGAGTTCTCCTCATAATCCTCAATAAAAGAGTGTGGTTCTTTTCTCCTCAGGCCAATTGGTCTCTGCCACTAATCGATTAAAGGACGCTATATAGGCAAACAATTCTTGGTTACCTTGGCATAAAGAGAGCAGTTCATTATCTAAGGCTTCTCCCTGAGCAGGATGAGCAAAGAGTTTCTCTAACTCCTGCCGTAAACCAGGGAAATTCCTGAGTAATAGATCATCTCGATTACATAAGTGTATGTACCAGTCAACAGCATGTCCACCCAGATACAATAACACAAATGCCACCTTGGCCTGGTCTGAAGGAAAGACCCCGGCTCTATACAGAAAGTGCAAATTACATTGGTTCATAAAAACTGCAAAACGCCTTGGATCTCCTGTAAATCTCTCTGGGGCTGCTAGTGGAACGTTCCCGGGTAAAACTACCTACAGAGGAGGACTGGGAGCGGAAATTTGACCCTGTGGAACCCTACTAGGAAATGGTGATTGTCCTGCTTGGGACTGTAGTAATTGGCGACCCAACTCATCAGTGCGCTCTCTGTTAACCACCAACTTTCCTAAAAGAGTTGGTATCAGACCTATTTGCGTGGACTTCTGCCCTTAACTCTCCCAAAAATCTGGGATAAATTGTCAATTCCTGTGTCCTCCATTATGCTCAGGTGGAGTATTTTAAGTACAGGTTTTGCGTTCTGTAACATTTACCTGGACTCCTCGGGAGCGTAATGCCTTCTCAGCCTATGGACCTGTTGCTTGGGCACTTTTAGGATTTTAGGATTCCTTTTCAGTATAAACAACAAATACAACAATAGAACTGCTATAATACATGATTTCTGAGAAGTTACTGTATAACTGTGTGCTTTTGGTAATGCCTCCCTTGTTCCCAGTGTTTATGTTTTGTGGAGCCCTCCATCCTGTTATCCTAGAGGGTCCAGTTGGAATGAAGAAACTTTAACTTGGAAGGCTGAGGTGTTCAATAGACTCATGCCTTTATAATGTCTTTGATATGATATGATATGGCATTTGTAACGCACCTATACACAAGTGTTTGCTTTTCCAGAATTTGTCTTGGGTAAGTATCTGGAGAAAATACTAGTCTTTTAGATTTGGAATATTCCCTATGTTGGAGAGATCTCGCTTTCTAATATTTTCTCTTTTCTTGCAGGTTCTCAGAATTCTGAGACTCTAATGGCTGCGGGATGATTGTGACGTTACTCGGAATGGAGAAACGTTCAACTAGCGCAAGTTTGTCTATTCAGAGTAACTGCAGCCTTTTGGGGAAGAGCGCAGCAATAACTGAGCGGTGAAAACCTGAAGAAACTTCAGGTACTCTAACATATGTAAACTTCTTCTTTCTTATTTTCTATTAAGTTCATTCCTTAATTAAATACCTTATTTGTCTGCAGGTTTTCGGAAAGCTGAGGAAAAATACCTTTGGAATTGCAGTGGCTGCTGAGGAAGCTTCTGAATGAAGGTACTGAGACTGTGAACGGTGAATGCTGCTTGAAGATGCTGCGGCTGTGAGAGAACTTCTGTCAGAAGATGCTGCGGCTACGAACAAACACACCTGACTGAAAAACTACTTCGGAGATAACTTCGGTTTGTTAAGTCTTTTCAATAAGTATGGAATTCTGTTGTTCTTTCTGTGAAAACGAATGTCTCTGATTTTTCCTTTGTCAGGTTCTGTGAGGAGGGAGACGCTGGTAGCGTTACCCGATGTCAGCGGAGAAGACACAAAGCGAGCGCTCTGGCAGAGGCAGGGCTTAAGTAGCTCCCTCTGCAATAAGTATAGAGCATGCTGTAAGTTATCAATGAATCTGGCGCCGGCCATGTTTAGTGTATGAGACCACTGTAAGCAATATAAATTACTATGGGAGCATGTGCTATGAATGGCACAAATGCCATGTTTGGCAGGCTTGTACCCACTTTTGACCTGCTGACTGATGTGATGTACCTTGCTTCTCCTGCATTCCTGAATGGAAACTGTGCTCACGTACTGGGATCATGACATGTAACTTACGCTGACCATACAAGTGCATGTACAAGAGATATACAAACATGCATTGCTGCTTAACGCATAAATAAGCTACTTAAATTAATAATATCTCTCTCCTTCTTTCTTGACCCTTCCCATTCATTACCTCATTTAACCTCATCCTCATACCCTCCCATTCCTTTGTTTTACATGTTCTCATTCTCACTAGAGGTGTTGAAAAGATTAAGACTTTGACATCAAATTGTTTATTGCCTAGTGATAGAAATGTAATCAGCAATACTAGAATGTACAATTATCAGTGTGGCCTTCATGTTACAGCCATTTTGTTTACCATTCTCATGTTTTTGTTAGGAATATATTGGGGGGGGGCATCTTTTTTCTGCGCGGGCCATCTAAAAGAAGGGGGGCACAGGGAACTGGAATTTAAACAAAAACACATCCTTTAGTTGAACTGCCTTGACCCCAAGCCTGAACCTGAATGAAAGCCTGAATGAAAGCACATCCTTATCTGAACGAGAAAATACTACCCCATATATGTATAATATATGTATAATACAACCTTAACCAATGAGAGCAATGCACAATGACTGTGTGTACAAGTAAAATGTTTGAAGCATTACTTCCAAATGTAAAAAAATGTTTGTGTCGCATGAATAACAATGTAAATATCATGATCAGTAAAAGCAGGTTGGCAAGAAGACAAATATCACACCATAACAGAATAAAAAGACAAGTGTGTAAATTCTAGGCCTGGATGCAGTTGAAGATGTCCGTCATCCCGAGCACTCAAACAGTTGGTACTCTGACATGAGTGCAGTGGGAAGATGAACAACTAGTAGCAGTTGCTATGTGTGCTCCTTAATACTGCACACATCAGGGGCACCCAAGATTCGAGTAACACAAGAAGTACCAATTATAGAGGCACAATGCCTAATTCATCTTGTCCTATGTAGGCTCAGAGGCACTTTTCAGGTATGCAGCGTCCATATCCAACTTATTAACTCAGATGCACAGAAATGCAAAACCAGTCAGACCAACACAAACTGTTTAAAATAGCCCTACTTGGTGATCGAAGGAGCAAAATATGTCCTCAACAAGTGGCAAGAAATTACCCTCACTTGTAGAGCTGAAAGACTTTTAGTGTTTGCAGAAACAACTGTGGCACTCATGGAACAGACATGAGCACAAGTATGGACAGAGCATATCACAAAACTGACAAGGATTGCAGCCATGGAGGAGCCTGTGAAAGTTCACGACGAAAAGACTTATGAACTGTGCTTTTTCAGTGGATTGACCTAGCTATGTCAGCTCAAACGAACGGTGTGACAGAATAGTGTTGATTCCAGATGTCAAGTAGGGCACTGCAGCTCTACTGGACTACTACTGGCTGGGTGTGTGGCCAACAAGGATACTTGCATCTCCCACCCTCCTGGAGGGGCTACTGTTTGCTAGCGACACTACACTCAGCCCTGTTTGTAGTCCCTGAAGAACACCTGAAAGGGGGCCACTGCCCGACAATGCTCCCACAGTGTCCCCAACCATCACAGCACAGCACACGCTGCCACCACCAGACTTTCACATCCTCCCTGACAAAGAACCCTACGGCCAGCTGTGAAGGAGAAGAAGCTTGCACAAATACCCAAAGAATATAAATTGTTTTCCTCAGCAGAGACTTTTTTCACATCCTTTTTGATACCTGGTGTGCTAGCACGAGCCAATGTCAAATGGCTCCAGATTTTGTGTTGGTAGTTGGTCCAGTTGGCTAACGGTACCGAACAAGGGTTCAACGTTATAAGGATCGAGCTGCGTGCCCTACGCTGATGACGATGCAGAGCCGCTATGTACTCGACATGCTGACAGCAATGGAAGGTGGCGTTTGCAAAAACATTGTGAGTTCATTTTGCACATTCGTACCTTCTGAAGATGCTGAAAATGGGACATTGTCACATGTTATCGTGGCTATGCATGATCTGGGCGCAAAGATGAAAAAGGAAGCTACCATCCCAGAAAGATTGGTTTTCATTTGCCTTTAGTAGGGCCCCTTCCTGGATTGGAGCATTGGTGAAAATAGTGGTGCCCATTATCGTGATTGTCTTGGTCATCTTCTGAACGTGCCAGTTGGGTCTCAGGTGTTGTGCCGAAGAAGTGCCTAATAGCACAATGATGATGATCTCTCGTGGTGCTCTAAAAGTGCAGACTAATCATCCCATTCCTTACATGGTCCCTATCCCCTACGGAGATGAAGTTGACCACCTGTATCACACAACCATTGTCCCTCCCCCTGATCCTGAGAATTACAAAGAAGTATGGGTTGACCGGGAAGGGGATGGGGGCTGCATTTATATGACATGCACAACCGAAGAGTATGTGTAAGCAGGAGAAAGCTTGCAACATGTGTGTAGGGCCTGGGTGCTGATTAAAGGAACACCCACCTATGAGGCTGCAGTCAGAAGAGAAAATGAGTGCAAATATGGGGAACAATGCCTTACTATAGAACTAACTAAAGGGGGAATGTTGGGATGGAAATTAATCTATCCCTCCCCTCTAGGCGCTTCTAATGTAGCGGGAATGATAGATGCATAGATTCAGTGTGCGCATAGAAAGGAATGCCATTTTGTAGTTATGGTAGATGCATATTCTTGGATGGCCATGCAGCACGACTCAATGGAAGAACACGACTAGGCCCAAAACATTAAGACGGGATTACCCTGCACGGCCAATTCTCACTTAAGCTTCCTCTTGTCCCTTCACTGTTGCAATTACTCAGTATCACTGGGAGGAATGCGCCCCAGAATGGCATGAGACAACACCAGGCTACTGAGAGTGCCCATTCATCACAGCCAAGCTATCAGCAGACCTCTAACCCCCACCCAGCCTACCCAGAGCAATGGCCCACACCGTTGACCCGATCCACAAACACCTGCATTCCATGATAGTGAGTAACCCCAGCCCCAACCATAAAACCAATGGCCGTAAAAGATCTTAGCATGTATGCTCTCCACATAAATACACCCTTTGTAGTGTAAGGTACAGGAAGGGACACATTATAGACCAAAACAAGGGTGGAGGCCTTGGGTGCGAGCGGTGTGATATCAACAAAGCACAGAATGTGTGGGTCAGCGTGGCTGTATTTCTTCCTCCCTTCACCCTGGTACCAGCTCCCGAGCCTCCCGCATGTATGCAGCAATGATGTGGCAGTAGTCTTAGTGTATCATAGCAGTTTCAATATTGTAATTTTCGAGGGACCTTACCTTCACTCCTCGGAGTGACAAGCCCAGCTGACTCAAGTGGGAACAAACTGACAGAGGAGAAGAGAGACAATCATAGCCTGGCATCCATTATGGAGTAGGCCGATGTATAGTTTCTCATTATCCAGTGATGCTAGTTTTTAATGTATAGCAATGACAATGTACTGCCTTTTAAGCTTCTGCTTGTGCTAAGTTTGCCCAGAATGTTCTCGAGCAGCACAGTTATTTGCTGATACCTTTGTATTCTGTACAATTAAACCTTGTTATCCTTGCAAGCAATCACTTGGCCTTTTTCCCTAGAGGATTGTATTCTTTCTGGCATGAGCGTAAACAGGGACTTGCCTTCAACATGCTGGACAGCCTTGATCTCTCCTCTGCCTTTGACATGGTCAACCATTCCATCCTCATACAAAGGATACAAACACCCTTGGCATCTCGCAGTGGACACTGGACTGGGTGACCTCCATCCTAACTGTCTGCTCCTCCCAAGTCATCCTGGGCAGCTTCTCCTCTCCTACTTCCTTCTCCACCTGTGGTGTCTCCCAGCACTCTATCCTCTCATTTAACATCTACTTTACTCGGGTGGCATGCCTCATCTCCTCCTCCCCCCCCAACTTCCAGCATTTTGCAGATGAAACACAACTCTTCTTCAAACTTCCTGCTGACCCTCTTGTACCTTCCATCATTCCTGACTGCCTATCTGCCATCCAGGCCTTGTGCACCTCCAATGATATTTGCCTCAATGCCAGCAAAACAGAGACCAATCCCATTGGGACTCCAACTCCCAACTTCGTAACTTCACTCTGGCCTTACTCCATGGGTTCTCCCCCTGCTCCTTCTTCTGAAGCCAGAAACCTTGGAGTCATCTTTGACTCCTCTCTCGCCTTCCTCACTCACACTAACGGCATTGCCAATAAATCACACTTTCAGCTCTTCCTTCTCAAACGGAATTCTACCTTTTCTCACCTTCCCCAGAAGCTCAATGTTACCTGAGCCCTGATTCTCTGTAGGCTTCACTACTGCAATACACTCCTCCTGAATCTATCTTCTTCCAATGTTCAATCCCTCCAGCTGCTCCAGAATAGGGCACCAAGACTTATCCTTGGCATCAAGCACAGGGACTGCATCTCTGATGCCCTAAATAGTCTTCACTGGATCCTGGTTGCTTCACAGATTAAATGCAAATCCCTCTGTATCATCCACAGGGCAGTCTGGGGTGGAGGACCAGACTATCTGCAACTCCCTGTTACTAAATATTCCCCTCTAGACCTCTGTGCTCCTCTGCCACCAACTCTTTGTGTGTAAAGCATTTCGGTAAACAGAGGGCAGGAGGTTGATTGATTTCGTCAGCTGGCTGTCTTCTTTAGAACAGCCCCCCCGTCTTTGTCTTGAGCAGGACTTTCTTAAATTCTGCAGGCTCCTCAAGGCTTTCATCTTTACCACCTCCTTCCCCCTTCTCTCATCTGCTAATCTCACAGTTGCTTGTTTGGTGTCCAGGGCCCTTATACATCCTCGGGCCCTGACCTCCAAGACAGAATTGGAGGCTTGCACTTACCATAAATTTCACTTCACCTGTTGCTCACGCACGAGCACTCCAGCACTTACCCCTGCACCCCCTCCCTTCTGCACTTGCACTGCATGCTCTGAACACTCACAAGGCATAGTAGGTTGGTAGGCAGAATTACATGCAGTACCCTTTGGGAACACTACACACAATTAAGACTACAGGTGTAAGCACAATCTCACCTTTGGTCTGAAGTCTGTACTGCACAGTTCTGTTGTAGCAGGGCTGAGCAGCCAGACTTTTCTCAAGAGGGATATGAGTAGTACAAAGTTTTACACAAAGGACTTGCAATCAAAGTGGTTCAAACAAATGATTACTCAAGGTTTCTTGGTAAAACACTATAAGTATACAGTCATTTAGAAAACATTTCACTAGCAATAAGCAGCTCAATATCACACTATAATACACTCCAGTACTGAACCAATACGTTTCTGAACAGGTTAGGCTCCCCAGAGGTGAGAGCAAAATGAAACTTCAGTAACTATAAATGGGAGTAAAAGACGTAAGTTATAAGAATCAAACACAAATACTTTCTTGGGGAAGACAAATAGTTTCAATTCACTACAAGAGGCTGTACAATTCAATAGGCATGGGCCAAAGTCAATGAACCAGTGACTTAGATAGAATAGCACAGTTCTGGTAGTAAATGGTTATGTCTTTGCCAATGTTCTTAGAAGTAGTTTGCCCGAAAAAGAGTTATAGGTCGGATTAATAGCGAACAAGACTCCAAAGTTGGGAAAGTTTCACAAACTTTCACTGCGGCAGGGAGGAGTTCTCAACCGTGTTTGCACAGTACCTTGATAATGAAGAAAAGCTGTAGCTGAGGAGTTGTTCCTGGCAGTTCCTGTAGATCTTGCTGTTCCTGGGCCTTGGTCATGGGGACACGAGGGAGGCCGTCGCGGAGGTTCCTGCACTGCACGGGGATGGATTCACAAGCTTGGAAAAATGTCGGTTTAAGGTGTGAGTGCTTTAAAGTCCACAAGCTGGTATCCTTCTCACTGGTTATCTGGTTTTCAACAGTACTCTGAAGAAAATTCGACCAGAATGGAGATGGTTTCCAGGTGGCTTGTGAATTGGTTGTTCCCACCAGCTCAAGGGAAGAAGTCGTCCTTGAAGGGGCTTCTCTGTTGAGGGTGTTTTAGGAAATTTGGACCTGTGGCAGGGCTTCACCGGGCAAACCAATGGTCCAGGAGTTGCAGCAGTCGTCTTCCTTCAGCTCATCTTCGGTTCTTTTGTTCCAGTGGTCGACTCTGGCTTCCAAGTCCCAGAGACCTGCTTTTAAACAGTTTGCTCCCATTAATTCCAGACTAGCTGTCACTCACCCAGCATGGTGGCTGTATTGGCCGGATAGTCAGCCAGCGAATCACACCAGAGTGCATTTGGGTCTCGTATGAGACTAAGCACAGGGATCTTCGGGCACCAACCTTCACTTCCTGCCCACCCCAGACACTCAGACGCCAAGGGCGGACTTCAGTCCTGAAGCCTGCCAAAGGCTCACAAACAAATGGGCCAAACCTGGTTTGACGCTCAATGACAAACACTAGAAGGACCTTTCCAAAAAGAAATGGTGAAAAAAGTCGATCGGAACCGGTTTTTACAGAGGGGGCTCAGACGCCATCTTGAAAAACATGGCTCTGGTGGATTTTAGCTACCAGAGATTTTAAACGGGTCGCGGTTGGGAAAATCATGGTAATACCACTGCCACCAGCCATTGTGAGAGGAAAGGGTAGCATTTGAGTGCTACATGAGTTTTCTAGGCACAGGGAATACTTTGGGCCTCATTACGACCCAGGCTTTAAGGGGTTAATGGCGCCGTAAAAGGCTGCGGTGCCGTTAACCCCTTAACGCCTTACTATGAGGTCCCTTTGCGGCTCCCGACCTTAATGGCTGGTCTGGACCAGCCGTTAAAGTAGGGACCCGCAAAGGGACCTTGATGGCAATTACGGTACCGCAATTTGCGGTACCGTAATTGCCACCTTCCCCATTCCCATTGAGCCCTATGGGGCAAAAATGGGAATGGGGAAAGGCCATGGAGAAAGGGTGAATTACCACACCGCCAACCTTGAAATGGGGTGGTAATTCCCCCTTCTCCATGGCAGGCTCCGGCATGGACCATGGTGCTAATAGCACCATGGTTTAGCGCCGGAGTCCTAATGTATTCCAAAAAGAAATGGTGAAAAACGTCGATCGGAACCTGTTTTTACAGAGGGGGATCAGACACCATCTTGAAAAACATGGCTCCAGTGGATTTTAGCTACCAGAGCGTTTAAACGGGTTGTGGTTGGGAAAATCATGGTAATACCACTGCTACCAGCCATTCCGAGAGGAAAGGGTATCATCTGAGTGATACATGAGTTTTCTAGGCATATGGAATAGGAATAAGGAAGAGAGGAGAGAGAGGGAAGAATGGGCAGCTGTGGAGCAGAGAGAGAGAGAGATAGAGAGTGGGGAGCTAGGATGAGATTGGATGGTGGGGAGATGAGGAGAGAGAAGGAGGCTGTTCGGGGGTGAGGGCTGAGAGAAGTGGGGAAGAGAGAAAGACAGAGACAGATATGTTATGATTGATATGATTTGTTATTTATAACGCGTCTGAACACAAGTGTTTCTAGTTGCCACAAGACAAGGAAGGCCAGACAGAGGGAAGACAGGACAACGGTCCTACTAGGCCTTGTATAATTCGGATCATGCAAGTGTGACAACAAAAGTGCAAAGGGCATAGGGAGATGGGGAAGAGCAGCGGAGAGGGAAGAGGAAAGTGTAGTCATGGCACCAAGGCTCTCAGTAAGTGCAGCTCAGGCAACACGGTGCTAGGTATGTGCATGGAGAGCAGGGGACACTAGGAGTTACAGTTACAACGCCAAAGTGTGCCGTAGGCTCTGAGGCAGTAAAAGAAGACTGGACATGGAGGGAACTGGTACCCTGTGAGACTCTGAGGGTATCCAGAGAGCATTCAGGGAAGGCAAACATGAAGGTTCGCAAGGAAGAGGAAGAGAGAAGGCAGATGAGAAAAGGAAGTTCTTGAGCAGCTTTCGGAACTTCAGGTGGTCTGGCTCAAGTTTGAAAGGGGCAGGGAGGACGTCCCAGAGGGAGGCACCTGCAGAGGAGAGAGTTCTAAAGCCCACTCTCAGACTGGAGAAATGTCTGACCCTCAGAGAGTTTGAGGTAGCTGAGCAAAGGGCTCTAGAGGGAAGGTATTTAGGCAGAGAGAGTTGTATATAGTGTGGGCCCCGGACCCGGAAAGCCTTGGGGATGATGCAAGGGTCTTGAACTTGATCCTTGCAGCCACCGGGAGCCAGTGCAGGGATTTCAGGGCTACAGAGATGCAGTCTCCAGGCATGAGGCCAAGGATACTTCTTGCAGCCCTGTTCTGGATTAGTTGAAGCGGGCAAAGAGTAGAGTTAGGCAGATTGAGAATGAGACTGTTGCAGTAGTTCAGCCTGGAGAGAACCAGAGCTCTGGAGACAGTGAGCTTCTGGTGGAAGGTGAGACATGTTAGAATACCTCTGATTGTGCAGCTGGAAGTGGCCTTCTTGGAAAGGTCCGTGATGTGAGGGGAGAAGGAGAGAGTGGAGTTGAAGATGACCCCAAGGTTTTTTGCCTTTGAGGAGGGCAAGGGTAGAGGGCCCAAGGAGTGTGGCCAAAGTGCTAGAGGGAAAGCGGGAACAGGGGTCTCAATGAGCAGAATCTCAGTGTTACTGGCGTTAAGGAAGAGATCATTGGAGGTGCACCATTCCTGAATCACGGATGGACAGTCGGGAATGAGCAAGGTAGGAGAGCAGGCTGCGGGAAGACTGGAAGAGAGCTGTGTGTCATCTGCATAACACTGGAAGTTTGAAGAGAAGGTGGAAATCAGGTAGGCCAAGTAGATATTGAAGAGCCAGGTTGAGAGAATAGAGCCCAGGGGGGCACCACACATGGAGAGAGAGGTGGTGGAAGAAGGAGAGGAAAAGAAGGACACAGGGGCAGAGAGGTCGGGAGGCCCACTGAAGGAAAAATAAAGCAGGTAGGCAGTGAAGGAGGACAAAAGGGGGAGGGTGAAGGTCAGACAGGGAAAAAGAGTACCTGATAAAGGGAATGTCTCAGCCTCCAAACCACATGGTCAACACACCACAGCTGGTAATACCCACTCATATAAGGCTGTCAAACCCCCACTCCAGAGTCCACCTCACCCACCTGCCCTCCCTGTTGGACACAATAGTTCATGGACTGGTCGTCAATCCCCAGCTGTCACTTCACCCTCATTCAGAGTCCACCTCCTGGATGAGCTGTTCCCAGGAAGGGGGTGTGAATCATAAGGTGTACTACAAACACTCACAACGACAACAGATGAACAGATGCTGTGGGGAGGAGAGGAAGTTTCCCAGACATGCACCCATGATACACAGTCACATACCGTGCAGTCACTTACAGTGCAAGATTTGAACAACAATTTTGAAATGAAATGTCATGCAATACATTAAAAATGAGAACACATAAAGGACACAACAGCAAACAACAAGTGACTTGTATGTGGAACACATGTAAAGGCTGTCAGGTGCCCGCAAGTGCCAAGCAGTCCAAATCTAGATGGTCCAAGGCAAGTACCCTACATTGGTCCTGTGTAGTGGAGGGAGACATTCAGGCAGGCTTCCCTGTCAACCATGTGCAAGTCAGCTGATGTACTCCTTTGGCTAGTCAACTTGATGGCCAAAAAAAGTTGGACTCTCTGAAAACCACCACAGGAATGAAATCCAGTACAACAATGCCATAGGCGGGCAGGGTGCCCCCAGCAGGGCAATCTGTCCTGGGACATTGCATGGGGTGTGGACTTTGTCTGGCTTGGGGAAGGAAAGAGGCAGGTTTTGAGTGCCTTCAGGAAGGAAAGGTGCTCCTCCACTTGGCGGAGTGTGGGAGCCTGGACGTAAAAAAAGGTCCCTCCTATTCCAGTGGAATAGAAGGAAGGGATTACAAGGAGAAGTTCAAAGCCTGTTGTGTTGGTTGCCTGGGAGTCAGTGTTGGAGGAAGTCATGCATGTCTTGTGGGGGGCACAGTTGGCGATGCACATGGCCTTGAAGGTGGTACATCGGCCAATGGGAAGCCAGTGGGGCATCCGGAGTGCATGAGTCATGTGTTCCCTGGGGGTGAGTGCAAGGATGAGGCATGCTGCATTGTTCTGGATCTGTTATAGCTACGTGAGCTGATAGGGAGGGGCGGCCATATAAATGGAATAGGAGCAGTCTAGCCGGGAGAGGATGATAGCCAACATTGCTGTGACTCGGTGAGGGTTAGGGAGGAGAGGGAAGGGTCATCGAAGGACATGGAGGTGTAGATGACAGGATCTGCATGCAGTGTGATTATGGTGAGAGAGTGTTTTGTCAGAATACATGATGCATCCCAGGTTCTTTACTGTGCTGGATGATGTGGGATTGTGGTCTAGGGAGCACAGCCAGGGCTGTGGGCTGGCAGAAGAGTGCTGTATTGCCGCAAAGCAGGATTCTGGTTTCACGACGATTAAGGAGGAGGTGGTAGGAAGTCAGGTGGTGGTTGGAAATCTGTGAGGCTCGAGGTGAGGTCAGGATGGGGAGTAGCTAGGGTCTTGGGGATTTTGAAAATGATCTGGGTGTCATCTGCGTAGTTGTAGCAGGACAGGATATGTGAGCAGATACGGGTAGGGAGGCTCAGGAACAGGTTGAAGACTACGGTGAATAGGGAGTCCTCCTATGGGACCCTATTGGAGACATGGTGGGGGGAGGAGATGGGTGGAACAATGAAGATTTGTGAATGGTCAACAAGGTAAGAGGTAATCAGTCCATGATGCCAAGAGAGTGGAGTCTGTCCATGAGGATGCTGTCGTTGTTAATGTCAAAGGGGGATAGGTGCAGCACAGCCTTCGGAGTCTGCTGCCCTTTGTGGATGTGTAACCAGAAACCCAAAGCACATGCATGGATGATCAATGAGACATGCACACACACAGACATGTGGCCAAACTAACATCCTTAGCAACAACCAGCATCACCCAAACATCACCAAATCACATCATCCATTTAAACCCTATGTTTACCAGTGCATGCCACTATTGGGGTACACACGTCACCAGTCATGCTCATGAATGACAGTGTGCAACCTTACCTACTGGCAGAGCTGTTGTGCTGTGATTCCCTCACCACCTCAACCTAACAAACACTGTGCCTCTGAGTAGGGGCATGGCTAGCCAGTGTGTGGCAGAGGGTATGGGGACTAAGGTAGAAAAAGGTTTCTGGGTGTCTTCTCAGGGAGTGCATGTACTGGATGAGTCAAGATACGTGTAACAACATAGGGCGTTGGATTGGACCACCTAAAGGATTCATTCATGCAGGCTGCACATATAAAAATCAATGTAGATTCTAATTTGCACCTGTATGTGGGAGCCTGTTGCAGTCCACTAAAACAGAGCAGTTGTCATTACTGCCAATGGCTGCATGTCCAGTCCCCTAACTCAAGAAATCCTCAGGAGGTCAATGGCCTTTCACTCAATGTGAAAATAAAAAAAAATGAAAAAGTGTACATCTCAGATGGGGTAAAAATAAGATAAATTCCACCGTGGATGAGGACAAAAGAATTAAGAAGGTCCATCTTGGACGGGGGGTAAAAAAAAAAAAAATGTTTCCACCTTGAGGTGTGGGAGGGGTTTGTCCACGTAAGTGAACAAGAAGTTAACAGATCCTTAGGTGGTGGTGGTGCACACTCATTCCACAAAGTGCCAAAGCCTGGTCTTTATTGACTATGGCCACTCGGGATACAGATGTATGAATGAATACCCCAAATGCGGCAAGGTCACAAGAAACGTCCTCACGAGTGGCCAAAGAGCCCTCGTGTGGCTCACTCATGACGCATCATACTACAGGGCAAGAGTCTGCCTGAAGGTGTCCACCTCTAGGCGGTGGAGGAACCTTGTAGCCAGAAGCTCAACATGCAGTGAATCCCTCAAGGTTGCTGTGTTACGGCAATGGGATGTTCTAGAAGCCAACATCTCTAGCCGCAGGCTTTTTCTCTGGGCAATTGTGTCCTACACAGGGAATCCAACAGAGATGCCAGATCAGCCCATAGGCTTTTGATGTTGGCCTCCACGCCCAGTCTATGGGCAAGCATTCTGGACTGCATCTCTACATGCATTGTCCTTGTCAAGGTATACAACCGATGCTGATGGTCCTGAGAAGCCAGATGCTGTGCATTCTGTGCCGCTGCTGAGGATATGTTCTAGGGAAGGCAATGGATGTTCCCTGGCCATCTCCTGCATGACCTCATCATGTCAGATGGCTACATGTAGCAGCTGTTTCTCCCACTCCGACTATCCGTCATGCACTGGTCCACCATGTGTGCAGGGCTGATGAAGGTGGGATGCCAGGGTCCAGGCATTTTGCATTGGTATCCCTGTCTTTGGCTGCAGGTCTGCAAAACTCAGGTGGACACCAGCCCCTGCTGCTGATTCTGACCAAGGTGATCTTTCCACTGACCGGACCTGTGTCTCCTGGCTCAGCTCCACCAAGACTGCCCATTGGGGAACCCTCCATGTCCACTTGTGAGTCCTCCACATCTGAATCAGTAGCTTCATGTGAAGAGTCTGAAAAGTCAGGACAAGAGTCTGTAGTCCTACAGAGGAGTGCCTGCATCATGTGGGGATTCTCGCGGGGCACAACACCCCGGCCTCCACTGGTAGCCTGTCTTGCATTCCCCTCCTCTTCCTCCTACACCTCCGTATTTTCTGCATCATCACCTGCACAAAGACAGACAACAATATTCTGAGGTATGAGTGCCTGGCAGAAAGTGCATATGTGCATTGAAATGCATACAGACACAAAATGGTCAGCCAGATACACATGAAACATTGTAACTGAGCACACTGTAGGATCCAGAGTACATACACAGACATGAATGAAAAGTGATTACAATCAGTGGAAGGTAGGTCTGTGCATCATCAGTGAGCAGCTACTCTATTCTGACCTTCTCTAATTGCAACATGTGGAAGGCTGACCTGTACATATGCTGACCCAAATTTGCAAGTAGGTGTATTTGTTGATTTTTGCTTCTTTATTTATTGCTTGCTTTTTAGTCGCTTATACAGCAAGAACAATACAGTTTCAAAGCACCCACTGGGTGTTGGGAGGAATGAGGGAGTGAAATACATTACAAAACACAAAACACAGCAGTTAATAAGAGCAGTGGAGGGAAAAAGGAAGAAGGAACAAACCTACTATGCCTTGTGAGTATTCAGAGCGTGCAAGTGCTGAAAGGAAATGGGCAGAGGGAGTAAGTGCTGGGGAGTCCGGGCTCAGAGGAAGTGCTTGGTTTGTTGAGTGCTAAAAGGCCAGGGGCCACGTTAGGATTAGGTGCGAACCTCCAAAGCAGAGGGTGTGCCAAGGCAAGTGCTGAGGGTAGATAGGAGCTGGGCTGATTGGGTCTCGGAGGTCAGGGATCCCGAGGATGCATAAGGGCCCCAGACACCTATCACAGCAACTGTGGGATTAGCAGAGAAGAGAAGAAGGGAAGGAGGAAGTCACAGGGAATGTCTTGAGGAGCTTCTGGAATTTAAGAAAGTCCTGCACAAGGCACGGCGCAGAGGAAGGAGGTGGCTGTTCGATAGGAGGGAGCCAGCTGAGGAAAGGAATTGACCACCTACCTTCTGTTTAACAAAGCGATTTACACACAAAGAGTTGGTGCCAGAGGAACAGAGTAGTCTAGAGGGAGAGTTTTTAGTAAGATAAAGTTGAAGATAGTGTAGTCCCTGGGCCCAGCCAGCTTTGTGGATGATGCAATGGGATTTGAACAACCCGGAGCCAATGAAGACTTTATAAGACAGGAGAGGTGCGGGCCCTGGGCTTAAGTCCAAGGATAAGTCTTGCTAACCTATTCTGAATTAGCTGGAGGTGTCGCAGAGTGGAAGAAGGTAGTTTCAGGAGGAGGCTATTGCAATAGTCAAGCCTAGAGAGAACCGGGGCTCAGGTAACATTGAACGTCTGGGGGAAAGTGAGAAAAGGGAGAATTCCTTTGAGAAGGAAGAGCAGAAAGTGGGACTTCTTGGCAATGTCCTGAATGTGAGGGAGGAAGGAGAGAGAGGAGTTGAAAATGACTTAAAGGTTTCTGGCTTCAGAAGAATGAGTAGGGGGAGAGCCCAAGAAGGAAGGCCAAGGTGAAGAGAAGAAGGAGGGAGCAGGGGTCCCAATGGGAAGGATCTGAGTTTTACAGGTTTTGAGGCAGAGATCATTGGAGGTACACCAGGACTGGATGGCAGATAGGCATTCAGGGATGATGGAGTGTGCAAGAGGGTCAGCAGGAAGTTTGAAAAATAGCTGTGTGTCATCTGCGTAAAAATAGAAGTTGGAGGAGAAGACGGAGATGAGTCATGCAAGCAGAGCAAGAAAGATGTTAAACGGCCAAGGGGAGAGGATAGAACCCTGAGGAACACCACATGTGGAGAGGGAAGTCGGAGAAGAGAAGGTACCTAAAATGACTTGGGAAAAGTGGTCAGTAAGGAAGGATGTCAGCCAGTCCATTGCCTGTTCCAAGATACCAAGGGAATCGTGGAGCCTTTGTATGAGGATGGAATGGTTGACTGTGTCAAAGGCAGAGGAAAGATTGAGAAGGATGAGGAGAACAGAGAATTTAGAGTCCAGAGATGCGAGCAGTTCCTCATGGGTGTTCAGAAGAGCAGTTTCCAAGCCTCTGGATTCTTGGAATCCAGATTGATAAGACACAAACAAGTTTGGTGTGAGTAGAGGTGGGGCAATGCCAAATTCTCCAATAGCTTCCCCAGGAAAAGGGTGATGGATATAGGGAGGTAGTTGGCAGGCGAGGTAATTTTTGATGATGGTTTTTTTCAGGAGAGGGCACCCAAGGGAGTGCTTAAGGGAGGACAGGGTAGATCCAGTGTCAAAAGAGACTCAAAAGAGTGATAGCAGAAATCAGAGAGTGCGGGGCAAGGGAGACAATGTTATCCTTGATAGTTCTGGATGAGCAAGGGGAAACCTGTTCAGAGGAGACTTTCATGGAGCTGACAACTCTGGTAACTTCTTCAGGTGTGACAGGGTAGAAGAAGGAGAAGGAGGAAGGAAGAGGGTGAGGGATCGGAGGTAGACTAACAAGGGTTTTCAGAGGCCAGTGTGTTGCAGAGGGCCTTGGAAGGAGAAGGGGGGAAGGGGAGAGGGAGACTGCAGACGGGTTGGCTAGTTCCCTGCAGATCTTGAAAATTTCAGCCGTACTAGTGGATGCACCAGAGACCCGTGCCTGAATGTGGGTTATTTTCTTGCCACAGATGGGGAATCTGTATTGCCTTTGGAGCAGGCGGCAGGCCAGTTTGTCAGAGGGTGAGCCTGAAGATTGCCACTTCTGTTACGCCGCCCTGGCCTTTTGTTTAAGTCCAGAGTCATACCAGGTGTTACACTTAGAGGCAGATTTTAGGCAGTTCCTCATGACTGGGGCCAGAATGTCTGGGGTATTGGTGATGGAAAGGAAGAGGATGCTGAGTGCAGAGTCAGAGGTAGTATCAGAGGTAGGGGAGTGAGGGGGGAATGAAGGTGGAAGTGAAGGCAGCATCTGACACTTGTTTCATCGGGCGGATGTTAGTGAACAAGGATGGTGGGGCATTTTGGGGGACAGTGAGAGAGTCAAAGGGACCCCGATGGGAGGAGAGGAAATAATGGTCTGACCAGTGGAGAGGGGGGATTATTGGACGGAAGAGAAAGAGGTCAGAGTGTATGAGGGCATCAAGAATGTGTCCAGTTGAGTGGATTGGCCCAGAAGGGACAATGTAGAGGGAAAGAGAGGTGCAGAGGTCAGTGAAGACAGTGGATACAGAGCCAGGGGATTCCAATTGGATGTTCAAATCACCTAGAAGAAGGGGGTTGGAGGTGGATGACAGTAAGGAAGAGCAGAAATCAGCCCATTCTGAGATGAACAGGGTGGTGAACGCCAGGAGGCTGGTAGATGGTAGAAATGGTCAGGTTGGAGATGGTGGAGATGACCAACTTGCAAACTAGGCTTTCAAAGGAAGAGTAGTTCTTGGTGGGTAATGTGGAAGGAGGAACCCACTCAGGAAAGTGGATTCTGCCAGTGCAGTGAGACAGAGGCTTGGAGATGATTTTTAAGCCATCAGGGAGGAGGGAGTCAAAAGCAGTGACTGAGCTGGCATTGAACCATGTCTTGGTAAGAGCGTGAATCTCAAGGTCAATGTCTTCAAGAAGGAGGCAGATGTCAGCAAAGCATTTGTTGGCTGAGCGGGCATTGAGATGGAGGAGGTCTCTGCCTTTGAAAGTTTTCTGAGGTGGTGTCCAGGGGCATTGTACAACAGTCAGAGGAGGGAGAGAGTGGTAGGGGGAGATGCAGGAGAAGGAAGCACGTTAATGAGAGAAGGCAGGATCCAGTCAAAAAGCAGGAGGTTGGGTTGTGGACCCTGAACCAGGATAGTGCTTGTGTGATAGACATTAACAAAGCAACATGAGGATGAGAAGCCGGCCAAGAGAACTTCCCACTTTGTTCCACCATTAACAGTGGAGGATGGGGAAGAAGAGAGAGTGGCAATGAAATGGGGGATCCATAGATCTGGAGAGTGGACAGAGAATAGGATATCAGTGAAAACCTCTCTGGAGGAAGCACTGGCATAGGTGTCTGTAATGGGATGTCCAGGGTTTGCACTCAAGATGTCTTTTCTGAGATTTTTCCTACCAGACCTCGCGAGAGAGTGGGGATCGGAGATAGTGTATCAGTTAGACAAAATAGGAGCGATGGAGAGAGCCATAGTAGCAGCAAAAGGATAGTTGAGGAAAGAAAGAAGAGTGGCTGCAGAGCACAGTTCTAGCTAAACTCACCAAGTGGGCTAGTGGAAATAGTCACAAAGGCATAGATGCAATTCAGAAGGAATAGAGTATCAAGAGATAAGAGGTGCAAAGATTTAACAGGTACACACAGCCAAAAATGTAATTTTCTAAAAGAGGCACGGATGCAATGCAAACAAGGTGCACAGATGTAACAGGTACACACAGCCTGAATGCAGTGATATGGGATGAAAATTGGTAGTGGCAGAGAAGTCAAAGTACAGATGCAGTGTTGATATGTTCAGTAGGATTGATTGTTGGAGGTAGTAAAGAATGAGTACAGTCATCACTCACTTCAAGAAAGGCAGGGAACCTAGATGTCCACGGATCAAGTCAGGAGGCCGAGGCATAGCTTGTGGGGGGCTCTTCTCGGCCCAGACAGGCACTAACAGGGCCTTCGGTGTAGAGGCCTACTTCTGCCTGGCAGTTCCCCTGATTGGTTGAAATAGAGGTGAGGCAGGCAATTGCAGAGGGGGCAGGCTGCGACAAAGGATGGCTCAACTGCCCTGGGCAGGGGCAGCCATCTTCGAGGGTGCCCTCAGCTGCATAGTTAATGCAGGAAACAAAAATTAAAAGAGCCCCTTCAAGGATCGTAATCGGCACGGATGAATCCCAATTAATAAACACTTTGTTGCTTATTCAATTTAGCAACATGTTCTCGATGATTTGTGCGTGTCGCGTGCATGTCGGCAAATATTGCAATTAATGAAAAATGCTTTTGTTAGAGATGAAGGGGAAGTCCCTTGCGATTTTTAAAGCCCTGTTGGGCTTACCTTCATGAAGTGCTGCCCCAGTGGGGAAGGAAGGTGGGGGCTGGAGGGAGCACGATCTTAGTGGTGCTTCATTCTGCAGGATAATGAGACCCCATTGCCACATTGCCCTCATCCAGATACATGGTTAGTCACGATCACATGCACCTTAACCATGTGTGAGGACAGTGCGACATAGAAATGACCAGAGCATGCTTGCATTGACACTCAAAATGCAGCATGTACTGCACTGAAACATCTATTGGCAACCCACAAATACTCCAGTCTGGAAGTTGGCCTCATACATCTTTGCACCAACATTGTCACTCATCCATGACCACTTGCATCCAGGGCCGGGGAATGGATGACTGTGACTTCATCCCCTCCTTGCTGTTATACCCTGTGAGTCATGATTTGCACTTACAATCAATGATACGCATGCATGACACTGCATGTCATTGCCATACATGGGTGTATTGGCACAGCCATGAAATCCTCTATACAGTGATGCATACTGTGAAATCAATGTTAACCTCACCCAGACCCCACACAATCAGCTCCCTGTATGCAGATCATGTGATGGAAGCATACATGGTAGCATTTCTTCAGGTGAGCTCTATACAAGCACTTGATACAGACATATGCCTAGAATGTAGGCCCACGTGTTATGGTCATGTGACTATTGAGCAGATATTCTTGTTACATTTTTGCAGGGGATATTTTCCTACTGCTGAGTAGATGGCCTTTTGGACACTGTGGAGTGATCCGCTTCTGAAGAGACGACAAGGGGCAGGATTAGGACCCTTGCGGAATGGGTCTAACGGTGCCTTTAAAGGTGCCAGGGCCGTTAAACCCAATTCCGCCCTATTACAAGGTCCCCTTGCGGGACCCGCTCTGGATGTCTGGTCAGACTGCGAGGGGACCAGGGAGCTAAAAACGGGCCCGTTGTTAACGGGCCCATTGTTGGCTCCCTCCCCTTTCTCATTTAGCCCTATGGGGCTCAAATGGGAATGGGGATTTATTTTTACCAGGTCCATGGAATGGGCAATTACCGGGTCCATCAAGGTCGGCATGACCCGGTAATTGCCCATTCCATGGACCCGGTATAATGTCATTAATAAGGCCATGGCTACCGCCAGGGTCCTAATAAGGCCCAAGGACAGTGAATACTCTTTTGAATGCACCTGTACCACTACAGTTTATGTGCACAGGTGTGTAAGAAGCAGACATGATAGTCACTTTATACAGCTGATACTGAAGGAGTTTGTGACAGTATTATTTGACATTTTGCAGCTTTATTGGACTGGGGAATGCCTTTTGGAGGTGTGTGTCTCTGAGCTAGTCTCAAGGTACATGAGTTAATTGAACAGTGGCTATATTTATCAATGCATGTTTTTGTAATCACTTCATTTGTGTGTTGATAACCTTCAATATTATATAGTCTTCTTGGATTCTATTAGGAACTTAACAAAGTTTGCCCCCTGAAGATGGGATTTGTTCCCAAAACGCGTTGGGCTAAGAATGTAACCTTGCATTTAGGTGTTAAATAGAAGTTGGGTTGACCACTTTTGTGTGTTTTTTGTGCTTTTTTGTTCTTGTCTGCTCTAGACACTACATGTGTTTGCTATATGTTATTACTTTTTAATTGTTTGGTACAGTGAATATCTATGTGAATGTGTCTATGTGTGTTAAAATGTGCCTATGGGCAACTGAATGTTGCTTCTTTTATCAAAATGTTAGTGGCTATGCCATAAATATATATATTGTTTGAAAGTCTACCAAAAGTGTGAGGTCATTTCTTGTTGATCGTGACTCATTCGGTGTGCAGTTGCGCTCTGGATGGATGTAGTTCAGACATTCCATATGGTAGCTTTTCTGTAGTGCCCATGTTTAGCTGCCAACTCAAGCAAACTCTACCCCAACATATGTGAGCATGTCATGCAATATTGTGAGTATATATGGAAAGCACACATGGCACTCACCTGATGTGGAGACATGGGTGTCCATGCCTCCCATGCCAGCCACGTGCTCACTTCTGAGAAGTCCAGTGGCAACCTCTTCAAATGGAGTCAGTGCCTCTTCCTGTGGCCAACCTCCTCCACTGGCCAGGGCAGAGGCCAGGTTCCCACTAAACCTATCTTTGGTCCGTTGCAAGAGAATCACCTTTCTTGACCTGTTGCAGTGTGCCTCTCCATGCCACAGGCATTGATGACATCAGGACCTCCTGCCACTTCCTCTAGCACTGTGGCAGAGTAAGGGTACTGCCAGGCAAAGCTCCACATAGTTCTCCTCTGCATAATCCATGAGGATTTGCAGCTTCTCATCGGTGAAGCACTTCTTCCTTAGTTGCCCCTTCTCCCTCACCAGTGCCTGTTCATGGGGTGGTGGGTCTTCCTGCTCTGCAGGATGTCCACTCCTACCCATAGTGGACCTTGGTGGTCCAGGGGCATATGTAGGCTCACCAGCCTCCTGCCCATGTTCTCATCGATATCCTTTCCCTCTCAGCAGAGCCTTCCCACTAATGGTGCAGTTAATCCAAAATGCACCACTAAAAAATAATCTATGTGATGCAGAACTTAGATGAGTGGTTTTGCAAGGCCCTACAAGGCAGCCTCAATGAAACAATAAGGTACAAGATGCCTTACTTAAGATGAAAGTTTCACAAGGCACTCCCTACAGAGAAAATGTGGTACTCAATGAGTATTGGCATCCCCAACAGAAGAAAATGTGGGCCATGATGTCTTTTGGCACCCCCAACAGAAGAAAATGGCTATGCAATGCAGAGTGGCACCCCAACAGAAGAAAATGGGAACGCAATGTGTATTGGCACCCCCAAAAGAAGATAATGCAGTTTGTGAAACATATTGGCACCACCCGGTAACATGAAATGTGTTACACAATGCATATTGGTACCCCAGCAGAAAGATAGTGGGTACGTGATGCATATTGTCACCCCCAAGAGTAGAAAATGGGTATGCAATGCATATTGGTACACCAACAGAATAAATTGTGATATGTGATGCATAAGGTGAAGGCAACGGCTCACAAGCACCCCCAAATGTGTGTCTGCTATCGTTAATCCACTGTCTCTGAACCAGCACGTGCACAGGTGGAAATGCATGTCACATCTCTTAAGTATCCCCATCACTGCTATGGGCTGCACAGGCGTACTGTGTTCAGTGCGTAGCACATAACATATGCACAAAGGCAACTTACTCTTATCTCCATGCTGCCTCCATGAGTACAAGGCCCCAGAAGTTCCTCCTGCCTTGTGCCACATTGTTTGCCTCCCCCTGCCCTGCCAAACCTCACCATTTGCTGCTTCCTGGAATTTTGTGAGTACCTACTGCCCACCAGCCCTGCCTTGGAGGGCCTGCTGTTCCCCCATATTCTGTTATCCTGTGGCTGACCTGGAAGAGTCTTTGGACTTTCACCTCTCTTTTCCACCACCACAGCTCCACAGCACATCGCAAGGACTCAGCATGCCCATGCCTGCCTTAGCGGTTGCCATGTCTACTCCGTCTTTCCGCTCAATCGAGCGGCACTTAGATGGTAGTGAGGCAGTTGGCTTGCAACTTCACCTACACCCAAGTTGGCATATTGGTAGATCAGGTCCTGACAAACCATGATTCCCTCTTTGACCCAGCCACGCAGCTCGGAACCTTGACTGGAAAGCAGATCTGGAAGCAAAGATGCTGGTGAGTGCCCATGGGATGCATTGCTGTACAGTGTATGTGTGTTCTGCATGAGTTTGCATGATTTCAGGTACTCTATTCTGTACACAGCATGTGTGTTGCACTGATCTACACCGGCATGCATCCTCCTGCCAATGCTGGGCATATGTGATGGCAGACATCTGTGAAATGGACGAGCGTAGGCATGGCACTGTCAGTTAATTGTGAGTTGGTGAACGTGTGCGCATGCAATGGGAGTTGATAACAACAAGTGCACTGACAGATAGAAATGCCAGTTTGCAATGTTCGGGGCATGTTAGGGACCTACATGCACAACACCTCTGTGAGTTGAATATGAGCAATTGGAGATTGCATCATCCAGACTCAGCAGCTGAGACTGACACATGAGCATGGATGACTGGAAATTACATGTCCGTGCATTACTATCTCAGGGAGGGCAGTGTGATCTGTCAGTCCAATGCATGAGGAGTCAGTGATGACGTGTGAACATGACATTTGTTTGTGCTGGTATAAGCAGCACAGGTGCTTATACCTCAGCAACGGGTGCACATACGTGTTGAAAGCTTTCAGGTCATGCTGTCAGGGGTGCATGTTGCTACATGTAATTGTATGTACATGTACCCAAGCAGGTGTCATGAGACCTCGCCACCTGCTCACATGACCATGCTGTTTGCAGACTAATCATGACTGTCCCTAGGGATCCTGCATTGAACAGGGTGTTTTGACAGCAATGGTGTAATCAGCAGTGGACTATGCATACCTGGAGATGGCGCCCAGACCAACAATGCTCCCATGCATTCATTGGTTGGCCACCCCCCCAAGGGACACAGTGCCCACCCCGTACACCTGAGATCTGCCTCCCAGGGCCACACTGCAGGGGGGTCTTTGCAGGAGGCCAGGGCTATGGTCCACCTGTGCTCATCGTGATCATTTGAAATGCCAGTTGTCTGCTCCCTATGTCCGGTCATCTGATAGGGGACCTTGGGAGTGCATGGTAGGTCCAGAATACTGGCTGGCTCGAGGGGTCTGGAAGGCCTTCAATCTGGAATGTACTCCCTGCATGTGTATGAGGAGGATTGACACTTTTGGCCTATCCTCCTCCTCTGTCACCTATAGTACACAGGTCTACAAATTAGGGTTGTTGCCTTGCCCTGGCTTCCTGTTGACAGTGTGTAAGGGTTTTGTCTGCCCTCCACCTAGTTTCCGCTGACACAGACAGGCTCAGCACATCCCCAGAATGGACAAGGGCCGTGCCTGGTGCAATGTGCCAACCAAGCTTACCTGCTGTGGGCACACTTATGAGTGGCTCAGTGATTTGGCAGCTGTGCACGGTGCCTGGCTGACTGATGTACCTCAGTTGACTTGCAACAAAACTGCAAGGCAACCTGCACGGCTGGCTCCCTGCAATCACATGTTGATTTTTCACACCTTTTTCATCTTGGGTTGGACTGCTTGTCCAGCCATGGCTGTTGGGACAGGCATTTACCTACCACCTGCATTGGGGCCGTGTTGGCTGGAGAGCATACCCCCTGAAGGAGTGCCCCCTTATTAGGGTATCTCGACCCTCATAGTAGTGCAGAGGCAGTGTAGGCAAGAAGTTCGCCAGTTGTCTGTGAGAATACAACGATGATGGCCTGGCTCAGGGCCTGGCCTTCATACAGTGGGTGTGTGCCCACCTTGAGCCATGCTCTTGCACTTCTCTGCTGAGCGTGTTTTTCAACTACAGCCCGGGGGGATGACAGTTTCACAGAGTGGAAGTCCACTCCCATGGTGTGGACATGTGCAGCAGCAGCCCCTTCTCTCAGGATTATTGCATGGGTCCAGCTGGGCCGTTGGAACATGCGTGACCAACAGGGCCACACAATCTGCAGCATTGGGCCATCCACTGACACTAAGGTCACATGGAGAGGCCTGAGGCCTTGTAGCTCATCCCAGGCCAGCCACCTGGGCACCTGGCACCTGGCAACATACTCAGATCAGACATAGCAGACTGCTACATTCAGGCATGTTATTTGAGTGGATCGTCATTACATTTCCAGGGGTCCCTCTGGCACATCGAATGATGTTGAAGTTCACTCTGTACTGTGCTGATTTTACGTCTGATAGCAGACACAGGGAATATGGTGTACAGTGGCCCACTTCCCAGCACCGCTCAGGGGGACATGTCTTTTTCATGGAGCTCAACCCACAGACAGTGTTATGCCGCTAGCAGACACCAGCACAGTATTGTTGGCATTGTTCCAGACCGTGAATGGTGACCTTATGACTAGCACTGCCTCATGGCAACACGTCATTGTTTCCTTCAGCCAGTTCCTTTTGCCGGGGTCAATGTGGATGGGCCAGGCCCACCAGATGACCTGAGATGCAGTTGGCTCAGCTGTGTCCCACATTTGTCTGCAGGCATGCTCCATGGGCTGCATGGCCCCCACCTTATGCATGCATTGTAGTCTGTGGTGTTTCTCTGTGTGAGAGAGACATGTGGTATGGGAGCTTGACAGGCTCCTCTGTGCTGGTACAGGGGTAGCAGAGCAGGTCTGGAACTACAGACATGGCTGATGTTGAAGTGGCTAAGCACAGCCAGCAGTTGAATAGCCAGACAGGACATGGGCTCCGGTAGGTGTCCCAAAGAAGTGCTAGTGGGGCACCATAAGGCAGTCTGTGTGTGCAGGCTGTAAAAGTATATTTTGCATGAATACCACCTAATAGTAAGCACATTTGCATTGCACTATAAATTGCATTGAATGAACCTGAAACAGGCTGACTATGCCACCATTTTGAGTTATCCACCACTTTGATCACCTCTTGCTTTCTGTCTCATGTTTAGAATTGTGTTTTTGGCTCCAGCAGAGCAAAATTAAATGTGTACTGTTTCCATGATGTCAACGTAGATAAGAATGTTTAGGCTGCTAAAGTGGATTGTTTGTCCTACACTGAGAAACCTTGGAGTTAAACAAAAGCCATACTAATCAGTAATTTAGATACCATCTGTTCCAATGGTGCCTTCTCCGTTCAAATAGCAAAGTAGAATGATGAATAGTTGAACGTGCTCTTCTTGCAGAAATCTTTGTTTTCACTCCTTGAAACTAAGCTGACTTTAAACAACAAACAACAAACTATTCAAAGATGTTTAAGCATGACTTAGTTATGTGGATAGGCCATGAACCCTAGGTAAATGTATTACAAGAAGAGAGGCTGGATGATGTGTCCAGGATTGTGGAAAACTTGCATAAATACTTGTGTTTTTCTAATGTCCAGCACTCTCTCTCATCTCACGGTGTCTGCTTGCACACAATGCAGGATGTTGAGAGACCAGACAGCTGCCTGTTAATAAATGTGCATTATACTTTGGCCTCGTGACCGGCGTATTTCTATTATGTGATATTAAGCCTCGATATTCTTTCATCGTTAAGATGGTGCCAATATAGGGACCCTCAAGATTGTTGTCACATCGCTAGACAAAGACGGGGCTGCCGGACTGGGATCAGAGAGTGACGGGGCACCCTGCAAAGTGAGACGGAATTCCTCCACAGTGAGAAGCGTTTAGTAGGGCATCACGACGAGGGTACCCGTATCGAGGCCTGTTTTGCGAAAACAGCAGCCACGATAATTTGATGTCCAATCGGATCCTTTGATTTGAAATCAGGTGAGTCGAACCCCAATTCTTAGAATCCTGATATTTTTTGTAAGTGTTGTTTCGGCAGAAACAAACATAGCCAGGTAAGATCGCAATTTAACTATGCCTGGGAAATTGTCATCCTGTTGCAGGGTTTTATTCCGCAGGATTGATGCCTGAAATACAATAACAGATCATGACTTCTTTGAGTGCTTGGCAAGCGAAATCGCAATCTGAAGTGTTACACGTGGCACAGTACTATGAAAATAGGGTTAATACAGAGAAGCAGAAGGTACAAAAGAAAAAGGGAGACCTGGAGGCTAGAGTGTTATTGCAGCAAATAGCTGGAGGAGCCAGAGATGGGAATACACAATTCAGAGGCCATTTTACACCACAAGGTGGCGCACAACTGGGTCCCGTACACATAAACCAGTGTGCATATTGTAGACAGGAGGGTTATTGGTGAACACAATGCCCGATCCTACAGCAGAGATCAAATAGTGCGTATCGTGCCATGGGTAGACAAACCAGAGGCCGTCCTGGTATAGGGGGTCCTGATAGAAGTCAGTTTTCACAGAACCATCAGACACCATCAAAAGATAATCTGCAACAGAGTGTCAGTAGTGGAAATATTTTTGATAAACCTTTGAATGTTCATTTTACTGAAGATTTTGGATCTGCCGATATACTGATCTGCTAGGACAGCCGAAGCAGGGTCTGGAACCGATACCTATTCCCATCGATCAGAAAGGGACCTATGCTGAATTGAAGGTGGGGAATAGGGAGCATTTCTTCTTGATAGAAACAGGAGCACAGAAGTGTTCTATTGATCATTTACGTGTTCCAGATATTCCACTCTCAGGGTAGAACACCATTTCTGTAGGGTTCTCTGCTACGGCAGTGGTTAGTCCGGACTCTCGGCC
Organism: Ambystoma mexicanum; assembly: GCF_040938575.1. Taxonomy (NCBI): domain Eukaryota; kingdom Metazoa; phylum Chordata; class Amphibia; order Caudata; family Ambystomatidae; genus Ambystoma; species Ambystoma mexicanum. The sequence continues at coordinate 433,081,817 of NC_090939.1, read as the reverse complement.
GGTACCAATTTCACTGGGACCATTTACTGATTCTTGTCCCTTTCTATTGACAACAAATTGTGGCAAATATGTTGTCATGATCTCTGCTTCCAAAAGATCAGGACTTGCCCGACTCCCTTGGAAGCAGACCCATAACCCCGGTTCCGAGTGCCAGCCAGTCCCAATTGGGACCTTTTGGACCCTGTCCTGGCGCCAGTGGCACCAGGCTCATAAAGATGCCCAGTCCCAGCGCTGGAAGCGCCGGGCTCATAATGCTTGGGTGGACTTACCTGCAGCAGACCATGCTGCTTACTTACCTGCCAGTTGAACCCCAGTTGAACCCCTGATCCTCTTCTGTTTGGGACTACTTTTCCTGTTGGGTGGGGCAGGAGCCACTCCCTAGGTTCAGAACACTGGAACTCTTCTGGAAAGCAGGAACTCTTTTCTTACCTGGGCGTGGCTGTGGAAGGAGACACCTAAGCACTACAGGAGGCTATTTAAACCACACCCGATGGATGAATCTTGCTTTGTGTTATTCTGCATTCTCTGCAGCAGAGCGCTCATCGTGTCTTCTGCTTCTGATCCTGGGCCTAAGGGAACAAAGGCTTACCATCTTGGAATCCAGTCTTCAGCAGCACCTGTAAAGACAAAGAAAGAACAGGTTAGCACTACGGTCTTCAGTGGCAGCGCATCTCTTACCTGGTCCATCGGCTGTCACTAACGCCTCACGCTGCATTCCGGCATCTGAAAGACAAAGGCTTACCTACTCTTCGCATGCTCCGGAGGTCTTCGCACTGCATTCCGGCATCTGAAAGACAAAAGCTTACCAGCTCTTCGCATGCTCCGGAGGCCTTCGGCACTGCATCCCGCATCTGAAAGACAAAAGAAGGTGCGTTTAAAGACATTGGGCAACTTTATTACTCACGTGCCATTACTCCTTCCCACACCGAATCCAGTGGGTATTCCAGCACCCTTTAGCTTCTCTAAAGCTCCGAACTTGTACCTGCAAGATAAAAGGGACAGTTAGTGCGCATTGTGAAGCAGGCTACAAGCGCTTACTTACGTGCTTCCAGGCGCTTCTATTCCTCACGCGGGTTCGATCCTCAACTCTCATCAGCCCGCCATCCGCCATCGCCGGAACCCTGCAAAACAAGAGATATCATTACAAAAGACTTTTAAGACATTTGAAGTGCCCAGAACTTACCGTTCGTGCAGTTAACGACGGACAGCAGTCCTCTGAGGTCAAGAGGCCTGCACCCTTATCCAGTGAAGAAACTGCTTACGGCACCCTGCCCCGAGGCAGATGGAGAGCTCGGCGTTCACTTACCTAAGGTGAGGGCGTTAACCTTTGGGGTTCTACAGGAGAAGAGAAAGGGAAGAGGAGAGAGGCACCCAATAACCCCAGTTCATTAATCCCATATTTTCTATCTGCAGACATCTTACTCTTCGAGTCAGACATACAGTGCACAGAGGTCCAGCCCAAAGAGCCAACCGTGTGTTACACATCACCTTTGAAGATACAGCATTCACCCAGTCAAGACCGGCGCCTCTGCGGGAATCAGGTGAGCGTTACATATGTGTTCTCCAGATCGAGTGTACTTAACGATTTCGCCCCAACAAACTTCTGTTCCACAATTTTTGTCTATGCCTTTACCAACTGAATAGAATAAAGTTCCAACACGTCTCTGGGCAGTTAATGATAGTTACTTTGTAATTTTACAAATCGAGCCAGTTAAAATTGTGTTGAAACCAGGTGTTAAATTGCCACGTATTCTGCAATATAAGATTACGGTTGAAAGTGAAAAGGCTTTGAAGAGTATTATCTCTGATTTTGTACACTGAGGTGTAATTGAAGAAATTGCGGGAAGCGTTTGTAATGGCCTGATTTTACCAGTCTATAGGAAAGGTAATAATGCGATTCCTTTTAGTTTTATCATTGATTTACGCACAGTTTCTGATTGTACCCGATGTAACCACAATTCTGACTATGATTGCAGCCATGGCTCCACATTTTAGTGTCGTGGATTTGAAGAACGCCTTCTTTAGTATCCCTGTGCATTTTGATAGCAGATATTTGTTTGAGTTCATCCTAGGGGGACGCTCGTTCACATTTACTCGTGTGCCGCATGGGTACACTTAGAGTCCAAGCATCTATAGAAGAACATTGAAAGAGCAGCTTGATACGCTCGAGTTGCCTTCCACTTGCACGTTGTTGCAATATGTTGATGATCTACTTCTAGCTGCTGATTCGGAAGATACCTGCAAAGAGGGCACTGTGTTGCTGCTTATTCATTTAGCAGAGCATGGGCATAAGGCTTTGTTGAAGAAATGTCAGTATTGTAGACAGGAGTTCGCCTATTTGGGTGATCTCTTGTCAAAGGAGGGAAGAAGACTGACACCTGAACAGATACAAAGCATCTCTGAGATATCTGTTCCAAATAAACAGAAGGATGTCAGAGCTTTAATAGTCATGGCCTCATATTGTAGACAGTGGATCCCGAATTTCTCTTTGTTGATAAAACCTATGTTGGCACTGAGCAATAAGGACATTTCTTTGCCTTTACCGTGGAACATGGATTGCCAGAACACTTTTGAGTTGATCAAGCCTGCGCTGTGTTCAGCACCAGTTTTGGGCACACCAAATTATGAAAAAGGCTTTGTGTTGTATGTGCATGAATGTGATGGGTTTGCTTTGGCTGTTTTGACACAGGAACATGGGGGCAATAGTAGGCCATGCAGCTATTTTTCCTTCACGTTAGACCCTGTTGCATGTGCTTTACCTAGATGTTTGAGAGCTGTAATTGATGCTGCTCCATCCGTGAAACAAAGTGAGGGCATGGTACTAGGTCACTCTTTAACCGTGATGGAACCCCACTCCGTAGACCTTCTATTAAACAGAACTCAGATGCAAAATCTCACATCAGCTTGACTAACAAGGTACGAGCTGATTCTATTTGCTCCGCATATTCAAATTAAGAGATGTTGTTCATTGAATCCGGCTGAACTATTGCCTTCTCCAGAAGAGATGGATTGCAGTGACGAAATGTTACATGATTTCCTCTTTATTACAGAACAAGAAACAAAGGGCAGAATTGATTTAATTGATACACCTTTAAGGAATCCACAAGGGGAGCTATTCTGTGATGGCTCCTGTTTTAAACTACCGGATGGTACATCTACTGCTGCTTATGTAATCACCACATTAAGCACTGTTGTGGAGAGTAAACAAATTCTGCATAACTCTTTGCAAACTGCAGAGATTATTGCATTAACCTGAGCTTGTGAAATTTCTGAAGGGCTTAGTGTAAACATATATACAGATAGCCAATACGAATTTGGGGTGGTTCATCATTTTGGCCAACTATGTGCTGAGAGAGGATTCTTGACCTCACATGGAACAAAAATTCAACATGGCACTCTGATAGTCTGGTTGCTATCAGCACTTGTGCTTCCTACACAACTAGCAATAATGAAGTGTGCCACACACCAGAAAGTGACTGAAGATATAGGAAAAGGAAACACTTTTGCTGACAGAATAGCCAAACAGACTGCTACTGATTTGCACTAAAAAATGTACATGTTTGATTCAGCAAGATGGGTTACTAATACTTATATGATGGACGAAGGGATTAGCTGTATAAAAGAAATTCAGGCTGAAGCTACTCCAGGAGAAATCAAACAGTGGGCTGAGGGTCCAGTGGGTCTAGACGATGAGGCCTGTTGGGTGGATAATGAGAAGCAAAGATGGATGCTACGCAATGCCTACATCACTGCTATGGTCACCATGGCTCATGGTCCAACACACATGTGTGCTAAAAAGATTTGTCAACAATTAGATCCCGTCTGGTATAACACCAATATCCAGAAAACTGCTGAATGTTTGCAACATAACATTGGGAAGGGATCACCGACACCGAAGGGCAATTTTGGTCCCCCCTCCATGCCTTTTGAGGTGATCCATTTTGATTTCATTGAGATGGAAGGTTGCCAAAACTATAAAAATGTCTTAGTTGTGATCTGTGCCTTTAGCAAATGGGTTGAGGCTTTCCCACTAAAAGATGCCACAGCAATGTCAAGGGCAAATACCATGCGTAGGGAATATTTCCGTAGGTTTGGCTTGTCGAGAGTAATTTGGTCCGATAATGGCCCACATTATATCGCTGCTGTCATCCTGCAAGTATGTGCCGGATTACAGATTGATAAACAGTTTCACTCGGCCAGGCATGCTCAGAGGGCCAGCCTTGTGGAACGCCATAACAGTATCTTAAAGAATAAAATCGCTAAAGTCTGCGCACACAGCAATCTGAAATGGCCGGATGCTTTGCTAATAGCCTTACTATCGATGCAGACGACCGCACAGTCAAAGCCAGGGCTCTCCCCCTATGAGATTGTCATGGGGAGACCAGCCAATGTATGGAATGCACTAAGGTGCAAACAGTTGAAAGATATTGGGCCTCATTACAACCTGTGTGGATTGCGTTTAACAGCACCTGTAATGGTGCCGGTGCCGTTAAACGCATTCCGCACTATTACGAGTTTCCCTCGCAGGACCCGATGTGGACGTCTGGTTTTACCAGACGTCCAGAGCGGGTCCCGCGAGGGGACCAGGGAGCTAACAATGGGCTGGTCGTAATTAGGCCCGTTGTTAGCTCCTGCACCCATTCCCATTGAGCCCTATGGGGGCTCAAATGGGAATGGGAAAGATCCGGTCCCGGGTTCCCTGAAGGAGGAATTACCGGGCCTTCCAAACTCGGAATAGCCTGGTAATTCTCCATTCAGGGAACCCGGTCCCAATTTTAGAGACAGCCATGGTGCCAATAGCGCCATGGCTACCTCCAAAGTCGTAATGAGGCCCATTGAGTATTCGCTTTTGTCTAATTATTGTGACCAGTTGACTCAAAAACTGTGTTTGATTCACCAACAGGTACAAGCAGCTCTCCCTGTAAAATACGAGGTTCCAGGTCACCGACTCCGACCTGGTCAGTGGGTCTTGGTGAAAAATGTCAAGAGGGTCACCTGGCTTGCACCTCATTGGAAGGGACCCCATTAGGTTCTTTTGGCTTTGCAAACTGCAGTATGAATGACCATAAAGAAACAGTGGATCCACACGACACATGTGAAGAGGATTCCTTTTACTCTGCCTTTAGACGAATGGTCAGAGAGGGGAATTGATGATCCTGACGCTCATAACGAACCTGCTTTGAGCGACACCAAGGGTGCCATGAAAGTCCTTCCTGAGCCCGTGGGGCATGCGAAGATTGCTTCTTCTTCTTCTATTTCTTCTTCACAATCTATCGATATTGTTTCCGCTTTTTCATCTTCTTCAGGAAAGAACAACGCTTTGATTTCTGATCATTCTGTACCTGGAGATTTAAGGTACAATCTGCAATCACGGAACAAGATTTAGATTTAGGGCCTGCTGACATTACATTAATGTAAATAGAATAGGAAATTGCAGCTAGGATTCTGTACCCACAAGAAACCCACAAGAAACCAACGTTGGGCCAGTCCTTCATCAGTCCTCTGCTGCATACGATAAGAGGCAGAGACTAGCAATGTTACCTTCAATCAAGATAGGCCACGTGGACAAGTCCCACCCATGGATGAACTAAAAGAGCCTAACATTGAGGCTTCTTAACGGACACTGAGAAACTATGCCTGTGTTTGGGGCTACTCGTACTAATAAGGATACTGATTGTTTTGCTGATCATGAGTTCGCCCATCGAGGGCCATGGTCCCCTAGGACCAAATGGATACTGATCACAATAACAGCTTGTATTGTAAATACATTGACACTCATATTTTGGTATCTGGAGAGTGCACATCGCACTTGATATTTATTGCCAACTGCAAGTGTCTCCACTACATCTCCACCTTATGTGTATTTGCACACTCTTTGTCCTCGAGACCTCCAACATAGAGGGGATTACCACAACAACACTCTCCTGATGGTCATGAACTCCACACATGACATTTTTAATAAGACCAATTTTAGCACCTTTAGGATGTTCTCTGTTTGCAAATAGGAGCGAGATAAATGTTGCTTCTATTAGGCCTTCTGATAGACTCTCCAGACCATTCCAATCTATCATTACCTTTAAAATGGCTCCCGTAGTTAATAGGGATGCTGTGCCTCTTTCCTATACCATTAACCATAGTCCACAGTCTGCTCCATTTTGCAAACACAGAGAGGGTTCCGAGCCAATGGGTAAATTTAAGGGATGTATGAATGCTCCTGTACTAACCAGTGAGGATAGACCTCTGTATGTATTAGATCCTGTTTACTTTGTTTGCAGTAATGAAGCATATCCATGGTGGCCAAGAGACTGGGAGTGTACTTGTTGTTTAGGAATACTGTTAACAGGTGTAGATGTCGCCACCACTGCTGAAGTTTCTAGAACTCGTCCCAGGCAGGATGAGGATGGTAACACTCCCTCACAGATTCTGGGTGACGTTGCTAAATCCTTTGTACCATTTTGGGGACATATAATAAACTCCCAAGATATTAGAAAATTGCTGAGGGTTTTATAGAAAACCATCAATGAAACCACCTATATGACATGACAAAAGAGCAAACGGCTTTTAGATTAGTGGCTCTCCAAAATAGGATGGTGCTAGACATCATTCTAGCTGAGTGTGGTGGAGTGTGCAAAATGACAGGATCTGCGTGTTGCATTTTTGTACCCGATTCCTCCCCCACCATATTTAAGGCAATTAAGAAAGTGCACACCTTGAGTATGAAATTACAAGTTCCAGAGGGAAACTGGGATATTGGCACATGGTTCTGGGATGTGTTACGATACTGGGCCTGGAAAATCTTTGCAGTCCTAATGGTGATCCTTGGGATTGTGCTTTTTTGCTGTTGTTGCATACAGTGGTCCTCATTCCGAGTTGAGCGGTAAGGGTTAACGGTCACCAGAAATGATGCCGGTGCCGGTAAACCCTTACCGCTCTATTCCGAGGTCCCTTAGCGGATCCCAGCAGGAACGGCTGGTCTAATCAGCCATTCCCTGCGGGTCCCGTTAAGGGACTTTGCAGCTAATAACGGGCCTGCAATTTGTGGGCCCGTTCTTAGCACCTTCCCCATTCCCATTGAGCCCTATGGGGGCTCAAATGGGAATGGGGAATGGTAAACTGAATGGGGACTTATCGGGTCCGCATAGGTCGGAATGTCCAGGTAAGTCCCCATTCAGCCAGACTGGACCCGGACATGGGTTGGGAGGCAGCCATGGCGCTAACAGCACCATGGCTACCTCCAAACTCGTAATGACCCCCAGTGTCTTCCTGTCTTCTGTTCCATTATAGGGAGAAGTTGTGCACAAGCAGTTGGTAAACTAGAACCTAAGACACATAGGCCAGGAAAAATTACTAATACCTTGGTAATTCAGGACATCTACATAAAGGAATTAATGGCGATCAATGTTTTTGAAGATAACGATTCAGGATGCTCTGATGATGATATGTGGTTTTCGGATAATGCTAATGTTTGAGTAAAGCTCTTGGCTGAAGCCAAAAGGAGGGTTTGTAAAATTATATTTTGTATGAATACCACCTGATAGTAAACGATTGGCCTAAGCACATTCGCATCACACTGTAAATTGCATTGAATTAACCTGGAACAGGCTGACTACACCGCCATTTTGAGTTATCCGCCATTTTTATCACTTTTTGCTTTCTGTCCCATGTTTGGAATTGTGTTTTTGGCTCAGAAGAGAAAAATTTACTTTGTACTGTTTCCATGATGTCAACGTAGATAAGAATGTTGAAGCTGCTAAAGTGGATAGTTTGTCCTACACTGAGAAACCTTGGAGTTAAACAAAGGCCGTACTAATCAGTGATTTAGATACCATCTGTTCCAATATTGTCTTCTCCGTTCAAACAGAAAAGTAGAATGATGAATAGTTGAACGTGTTCTTCTTGCAGAAATCTTTGTTTTCACTCCTTGAAACTAAGCTGGTTGGGGGGTGGGGTGGTTTAGAAATAAACTAATGACAGACACCCCAGAGTAGAGGCTATGCGTAATCTAACTTTGAACTTCAGTCCTTCACATTAAAAGGATGAAAGAAGCCCAAGATCGCAAATAGGATATAATCTTGTCATTGTTAGAATCACAATAATATTGATAGTGTTTAATAGTATGCAAGAGTGTTGTTCTCATACATGTTTAAGTGTACAGGCACTCTAGAGTTCTGGCAAATTATTTACTTTTCAAATGTAGACAGGGGCGGACTGGCATGGAGGGCAAATGTGCAATTGCCCTCCAGTCTGGCTGGGCTGCTGCCTCACAGGCCAGAGCACCAAAATGTAAAATAAATAATTGAAAAAGACAAAATCCTTCAGAATGTAGCCTGCCACAAAGGAACCAAATGCTGCAAAGCCTGCTCAGAATATGGGCCTCATTACACGGTAGGCGGAGGACCAAGGTGCTATTAGCATCTTGGTCCATGCCGGTAAAATACTGGCAACGCCTTGGTGGAAAGGGGAAATACCGCCCTATTCCAAGGTTGCCAGGGCGGTAATTCCCCCTTCCCCCATTGCCCTTCCCCATTCCCATTTTTGCCCCATTGGGCTCTATGGGAATGGGGAAGGCGCTAATTACGGTGCCGCAAATTGTGGTACTGTAATTAGCACCCTGGTCCCTTTGCGGGTTGGTTTTTAACGCCTGCAAAAAGCAAGCGTTAAAGTCTCCAACCCGCAAAGGGACCTCATAGTAAGGCGGTAAGGGTTAACAGTCACCGGTACCATTAACGGTGACCATTAACCCTTACTGCCGTCCGTGTAATGAGGCCCTATGTGTAGAAAGGGCGAGGCATTCACCTTGATTTCAACACTGATTGAGAGGGAGAGGAGCATAGGCGGCAGGGTATGGTCATACCGCCCAGTGACAACATATGCTTTTAAATAACAGATTATGTGACCCTGAATGGTAATGGTAGCACCACTGTTCCCCATACACCACTGGTCTGTTACAATCCACATAATTTTATCATGACCCTTACTTGCTAAAGAAGTAAGGGTCCATATCTTATTAGAGCTTGTCCTTGGTTTGATTCTGTACAAATGCTTACCCTATGTTACAAGGCACACTGAATACCACCCATGAATGTTACTTATATAATGGTTATAGAAATGGCTGTAGGACTGTGTGTGCTGCTTACTTTTTGGCCAGAGTTGAAAAAAACACGTAGATAGATGTAATATTCAGGTATTCATTATTAGAAGGTTACAAACTAAAGAGCTCATTCAGAGTTGGGACGATTTTTTAATACCGCTGTGGAATGTTAGCAGCACCGATCATGGTATTTCTGGAAATTCTGCCTACTTAAAGTTTTCAACCAGCATAAGTGGTATTTCTGAAATACCTCCAGTGCTATTTCTGGAATGCAACCTCCAATGGTTGTAATGTAAAAAAGGTTTGTTAACATTTTTTTCAGCAATTTTCAACATCAATGTGAAGGATTGATTATGTACAGTATTGGCACTTATGACAAGAGTTGATTTTCTTTATGCACAAAAGGATCAATTCTGTACCCCAATTTTTCATATCTTTCAATGTATGGATGTATTTTTACCAACATTTTAAGGCAAATCATATGATGCTAATCTAAAGTCGGCACTCCCTTCCTATGCATAGATACGTTTGTTCTTCATTTACTCAGGAGCCGTATCAGTCAAAAAATATGGCACTTCATAGTTCCCATGTTAATTTTGTCTTTCACCCTCGCACTAACTTTCAAATCTCTCAGAATCAAGAAAAGGCCCAAATCATATTTTTAATAATAACTTTAGTTATGTTTATCACACACAAATTGTTTTAGCATGGTTCAAAGGTGGTTACTGTGACCTTTAAATAAAGACTGCAATTATCGTTATGGCATACAAGCTGCCCTTTTTATTAAATAATATGTATTTTTCTAGTAACTAAACTCCATCCTTTTCCTTTACTCTCTTAAATTGCATGTGATAAACCAGAGGCTGGCTCATGTTCATGTTCCCTTCTTGGCCTTGTAATGGCCCTGTCTGCAACACAAATGGGCATTTTATGGGAAGTGTGACCTCAAGGTCACTTCTGCTGAAAGAATAGGAATGGCCTTATCTGTTTCCACCATGGTTTAAATCTAAGCAGTGTAGTGCATTCTATATTTTTAAGTATTGGCCATGATTGATGGTTGACAACCAGAACTCCCACTCCAGGATCAGCAGAGGAAGGCCTTGGAGGTTAAGTTACATCTTTAGGAGAAATGACCGCTGCCTGTAAAATTCTGCAAACAATGGCTTTTAAACTCACACATAATACATTATACATGACATATTATAAGACACATGGGCCTTATATCCATATGTGATGTACTTCTTTAATCTCGCATTTGCCAAATACATGAATATCACTTTTGGATTATCCATATGTATAGGGCAGTTATATGAGAAAACCATGTTCAAACTCTGAAAGTCTAGTGTGCACTTCTCTCTGCATAATGTCATTTGGATGAGGAAAAACAAAAAGGAAGTTCTTGTATTTCTTTAAAAGCAAGAAGCTTGGTTTCAATTATGATTTCGGGATCACAGTCTCATGTTGCATAAAGAAATTGTACATGCTGCAATCTGTCTCTTTAAGTAAAAGTGCAGCTCTCCATGGATTTAATAAAACAGCATTGTCATCCGCATGTCTTTCTTTTCCTTGCAAAAATGCATTGTGCATATCTTTGCACTTTGAGATTCAAGCCCACTATCTTTCCTTTGCGATTTAGGTTCAATAGGTCTCATGTCTGAAATCACCATTTCTATGCTGGCCTTATACATCAATGGGACTTCCCAAATCACTCTGGGCTCTTTAATTTTCACCCCACAACCAGGGCTCTCTTCTCTTATGGGACCAGCGAAAGACATGAATGCAAATCAACACCAGATTCCTGTGCATAGATACAAAGTCACATAAACAGATACATCCGCCCACCTATACTTTACACTGTCACTGCACTGGAACACATTTTCCCCAGGTACAGAAACTGAAACACACACAAACACACACTTCAACCTATTTGAAAACACACATAAATATATTAGGTCACTCTTGCTCCCTCTCCATCACTAGGTCCCAAGCAAATTTCCCTTGCAGATCTTACTGCTTCAATGAGTTGAACTATGCAGCCAACATTCCAAGAAAGTGCAAATTTGGGAGCACAAAAAAGCCACATCCCATTGCCGTCTTTCCCTCTGCATTATCCAAGTGAAAAACTCATAGCAACAATTACCGGCAACACCCTGATCATGGCTTCTTGTTGTGTCTGGCAGAGGCTGACTGACACATCAAGGTGGTATACTATAATGTCTAACTGTAATCCATGGCAAAGGAAGGTGGTGAGGGGCAAGGAATGGGCTAGATATGATGGGCACTTAAAAGGCGTGATGGCAAGGAATTGGCGAGTGAGCAATGTGGGAAATGGAAGGAGGTGTCTGCAAGGTAAGGGGATTTAATAAATAGTTAAAGGATGGAGCAAAGGGAATAGAGGTATTAAAGTTAATTGTAAGAAACAGGGAGGGGTTGAGAATGTCTTGCAAGGGCAGTACACTGAAGCATGAGGGGTGAGGAAAATAGGGTACATGAGACTGATGTACACATCTGGAATGGGAGGTCAGCATGATGACTGTTGCTGATATCTATTTTATTTATTTATTTATTTAATATTCAAATCACACATACATATATATATATATAGTATGTAGTATGTATATACATACATATATGTGGGGCATATATGGGGCAGCAATCACCAGGTGGTGACAATACAATTCAGAAAATAAATAAAGCAATTGAATTCACTTATAGTAATGTAGAATAGAAAACACAGGAAAAAGAACAGTTTTGGTTTGTGAACAGATAGCGTTTAGGTTAATATTTCCCCCTGCTAAGTTCTTAAGGCACAAATGAGAAATCCTACACAGATGTCAGTAATCAGCAGGTATTCATGAATGAAAAACAATGTCTAGAGCTTGAATGCAATCTTCCCTCCCCAAACAAGAGAGACAACAGTTTTTGGAAACATTTAAAATGACAGTTGAAAATGGCTTTGTGAAACAATGCAAAAGGGTAAAAATGCTTAAATTGATAGAAATGTTTATGAAGGTAACACCAAACAGGTCCTAACACACATGAGCTACAAGATGAGCAACAGCACAAACTTTAGATTGGAATGGAAGCTAAGAAACACTTTGGATGGGAAAAGACACATGTAACATTTTGAAAAATTGAAAATGTAAATTTGCGGCATGATTTCACTATGCGATTTTTGATAAAAACAGGTCAAAGTTCTGCAATGCAGTTTTTAGTTGTGGATGTAGCTACGCGTCTTAGGTATAAGTGAGAGTTATGATATGATATGATATGGCATTTGTAATGCGCCTATACACAAGTGTTTCAAGGCGCGATGAGGCAGGGAAGGGGGAACACAGGGAGACAGACAACGATCCTACTAAGCCAGGTGTCATTCAGATCGTGCAACTTACATTTCTATCTATAAAATTGAAGGAGTTATTGAAGTCTTAGTGAGAGGCGTTTTCGAAAAATAGAACAGAGAATAGCAGAAATTTATTTTGAAAAATGACAGATTGGTTTTATTACACTATATTAATGACAATGAAAAAGAGAATGCCACACATGAATCTCCACAGTTATGCACGGCCGCTTGTTACCCTTCATGTGTGATACTCTAGTTTCAGTTCTGCATGGGAATTACTTTATTTAATCCAAATCACTAATGGGTTATGGTTTAATGACACAAATGGGAAAAATCAGCGCAAGAATGGTTCTGACAATATTAAAGGTTCTGAAGTTAAAGATGGGATAGTTTGAGATTAGGATAGGACAAGGCAAATATACTATGGGTTAATATTATTCTTGTTGATACTTACAGTCCATTGTGATTAAGATTAGACCGTCAGGGTTCTGGTCATCGGATTGGGTCTACCGGCAGCAGGGCACCTCTGGCAGGATGATCAGAGGGCGGTTCTGGTCAATTGGACTGACACCTCAACTGGATTTGGAATGGATTGGCCTTTTGGTCATTGGACATGGCAGATTAGTGTGATGGTGAGTTTCAGCAGGCAAGCGTGAATGGTAGCAAGCCAGAGTGAATCAGAATTAAATTCCATTAAGTTTGGGATGGTTGAATTTGGGCCTAGCTAAAAAGAGTTCAGGAATGCTGAGGCCTGGATTCTGCAAAGAAGACTGGAATCAGCTGCAAAAAGAAAAGTTCTTAATAGGATGAATAAGTGAGGAACAAAGTGCTGCGCGGAAATCTGGATGTGTTCAGGAAGCAGTGTGTATATGTGAAGTGAAGTTCCTACATTTATCCTACCAAGTGACATCACAAAGTATATGGTATGGGCAGAATTTCAAACCACACCCCACGGCTGTGAGTGGTCAAAGGCACTTTCCTTGCTCTGGTTGGCAGTCAGAACAGAGCTGTCATCTTCATTATGGGATATAAGAGCTCCCACATTGATTTTGACTAAAACTTAAATTTTGCACAAATGTACATTTCTAAAATGATGCCCCCTAATAAAATCGGACATGTACATGACATATTTGATGGTTTATCTTTACATTCAATCCCCATCTCTGTGAGAGCTGTCTTTGTCATTCTGTAGAATTTTATCAATTTTAATCATAACAGTTTGGACTAATCATTTCTAATTCAGTAGATATCTGGGTGATTATCACTAACGCATGGACATACAATATTAGACTTGCAGCATTAATAGTTTTGCTACAATTAGGGTTTTCCTGTAACTTTGGTCCCTTAGATAGTACAGGGTTCATTAATTTCTTCAAAGCAATGGCCTAAAATTAGATTAACATCTACCTATTTTTAGATTTGTCCTCCTTCAGGTTGCAAAGTTAAAGAGTTTCAAACTTAATCACAAATAGTACTTAAACACCAAAAGTTCTGGGCAGTTTTTTTTTCTTTGTAACTTTCCTTTCAACAGGCAACAGCTGTCACATTCCTTTGATCAGGGCGGGGTGTCCTCTTCCTGGCGAGGAAGCTCCCCTGTAGAGATCAGTAGGCAGCTGTCATGATCTCTGCTTCCAAAAGGTCAGGGTTTTCCCAACTCCCTTGGAAGCAGATCCATAACCCAGGTTCCGAGTGCCAACCTGTCCCAATTGGGACCTTTTGGACCCAGTCCTGGCGCCAGTGGCACCAGGCTCATAAATATGCCCAGTCCCAGCGCTGGAAGCGCCGGGCTCATAATGCTTGGGTGGACTTACCTGCAGCAGACCATGCTGCTTACTTGCCTGCCAGTTGAGCCTCTGATCCTCTTCTGTTTGGAACTACTTTTCCTGTTGGGTGGGGCAGGAGCCACTCCCTAGATTCAGAACACTGGAACCATTCTGGAAAGCAGGAACTCTTTTCTTACCTAGGCGTGGCTGTGGAAGGAGACACCTAAGCACTACAGGAGGCTATTTAAACCACACCCGATGGATGAATCTTGCTTTGCGTTATTCTGCATCCTCTGCAGCAGAACGCTCATCGTGTCTTCTGCATCTGATCCTGGGCCTAAGGAAAAAGGCTTACCATCCTGAATCCAGTCTTCAGCAACACCTATAAAGACAAGAAAGAACAGGTTAGCATTACGGTCTTCAGTGACAGCTCACTTACCTGGTCCATCGGCTGTCACCAACGCCTGGCGCTGCATTCCGGCATCTGAAAGACAAAGGCTTACCTACTCCTCGTGCGCTCCGGAGGTCTTCACACTGCATTCCGGCATCTGAAAGACAAAAGCTTACCAACTCTTCGCACGCTCCGGAGGCCTTCGGCTCTGCATCCCGCATCTGAAAGACAAAACAAGGTGCGTTTAAAGACATTGGGGAACTTTAATACTCACGTGCCATTACTCCTTTCCACATCTAACCCAGTGGGTATTCCGGCACCCTGCAGCCGCTCCGAACTTGTACCTGCAAAATAAAAAGACAGTTAGAGCGCATCGTGAAGCAGGCAACAAGCGCTTACTTACGTGCTTCCAGGCGCTTCTATTCATCACACGGGCTCCATCTTCAACTCACTTCAGCCCGTCATCCGCCATCGCCGGAACCCTGCAAAACAAGAAACATCATTACTAAAGACTTTAAAGACATTAGAATTACTCGAAACTTACCGTTCGTGGAGTAAATGACGGACAGCAGTCCTCTGAAGTCAAGAGGCCTGCTCCCCTTATCCAGTGAAGAAACTGGTTACAGCACCCTGCCCCGAGGCAGATGGAGAGCACGGCGTTCACTTACCTAAGGTGAGAGCGTTAACCTTTGGGGTTCTACAGGAGAAGAGAAAGGGAAGAAGAGAGAGACATTCAATAACCCAGTTCCTTAATCCCATATTTTCTATCTGCAGACATCTTACCCTTCGAGTCAGAGATACAGTGCACAGAGGTCCAGCCCAAAGAGCCAGCCGTGTGTTACACATCACCTTTGAAGATACGGTATACGCCCAGTCAAGACCGGCGCCTCTACGGGAATCAGGTGAGCGTTACAGAACGCAAAGCCTACCACAAAACTCCCGTCCAGGCGCTATGGAAACCTCGGATACCGACCAGCTAGCCCAGTTACTTGGGGAACTAAGGGCAGAAGTGCATGCAGCCCGTCAGGAAATGAACGCTCTAAGAAGGGAACTGATTATTTCCAAGGAGCGAACAGATGATCTCGCTAGACAATTGCTACAGTCACAAGCCGGACAGACCCCATTACCCGCATCTGGGGGAAAATCTTCCTTCTACATCCTCTATGAATCCAGTGCAGATCAACCTACCTGGGAATGTACCTCTGGCTCCGCCCGAACGATTTTCTGGTGACCCAAAGAGGTTTGCAGTATTTATCAATCAGTGCCGGTTGCATTTCTTATGCCGGCCAGCAGCCTTTCCAACTGATCATGCTAAAGTAGCTTTCGTGCTTTCGTACCTTAGTGGCAATGCGGCAGACTGGTCGATCCCTCTAGTAAATCAAGATGATCCGGTCCTCCATGATTTTCAAGCTTTTCAGCTCAGTATGGAAAAACTGTTCGCAAGACATTCACAGGGGCAGGCCTTGGACAATGAGCTTCTTTCGTTGCGACAAGGTAATCAAGACCTTTTGGCTTATATTGCGTCTTTCAACAGACTGATAGTGGAAACTCAATGGCCTGAGGACAAAAGGATTACGCTGTTTTATAGAGGTCTACGTGGAGAGCTCAAAGATGTGTTAGCCCAAGTAGTGAATCCCCCACAAGATTGTTCGGACTATATAGACTTAGTCGTTCAAATAGATCACAGACTGCAGAACAGGAAGGCTGATCGTTCCAAGTTTGATGCTCGAGTATTTTCCAAACCGCCAACTCCTTCCAAAGGAGTAGACTCCGGGGAACCCATGCAAATAGGGGGTCTGAAAGGTCCTCTAACACAAAAGGAGCGGGAAAGGAGAAAACAGTTGCAATTATGCCTCTATTGCGGAAACTCAGGGCATTCTTCGAGACTGTCCGGTGAAACCTGCCAAGAAGGCAGTAGGAGCTGCAGTTACCAAAGTTACAAACTCTGAGCAGGGAAACGACCTCGCTCGACAAGAATAGAGGTCCTCTTGCCGAGCGTGAAAACCAGTTCCGTGACCTCGCATTTCGTGATACCTATGGTCCTCATTAGCCCTGATAATCCGGATCGATTACATGCAATTGAAGCTTACGTCGACAGCGGTGCCATCGGCAATTATGTGGATCATGAAATGGTTTTGAGGATGAATCTAACTCTTTGACCTAAGGCTGTAAAGGACGTCATTACTACGGTGGATGGTACGGAGATAGCCTCCGGGCCAGTAACGCATACCACTCAAGAGGTGACGCTAGTAAGTCAAGATGGACACCATGAGAAGATCGTGTTCGATGTGATCAAGACCCCTCAGTTTCAGATTATTCTAGGAATACCTTGGTTAGAGAAACACAATCCTCTGATCGATTGGCGAGCAAGAACGGTCCAGTTTCCAGAATGTGTCTCTACTTGTCACCCTCCACCTGGTGTTGCACTGGCAGCAATTTCTTCAGAGACTCCCCAGTTACCTCCCGAATACCTAGAATACCAAGATGTTTTCCGGAAGGATCAGGCTAACTCTCTACCTCCTCATAGGTCTTATGACTGCCAGATAGACCTGATACCTGGATCTACTCCTCCTTGTAGTAGAATGTATGCCCTCACTGAGCCTGAGAACCTTCACCTTCGACAATATCTGGATCAATACCTGGCAAATGGGTTTATTCTTCCATCCAAGTCCCCTGCTTCTTCAGCTTTGTTCTTCATTCCAAAAAAGGAAGGAGACCTTAGAACTTATATAGATTATCGCTCCCTGAACCAGATCACCGTTAAGAATAGATATCCGTTCCCTTTGATCCCTGAACTCCTGGACCAAGTCAGAAAAGCATGCATATATACAAAGCTGGATCTTAGAGGAGCTTACCACTTGGTACGAGTAAAAGAGGGCGATGAATGGAAGACGGCCTTCCGCACCAAGTATGGGCTATTTGAATATCAGGTCATGCCCTTCGGACTTTGCAATGCCCCGGCCGCCTTTCAATATTTTATGAACGATGTCCTCAGAGAGCTCATAGATGTGTGTGTTGTTGTTTACATTGACGACATCCTCGTTTATTCTTCATCGGAATCTGAACATCGGAAACACGTGAAAATGGTCCTCGAAAGATTGCGTCAACACAAACTTTTCGCTAAGTTGGAAAAATGTGTTTTCAACGTGACTGGAGTTGAATTCTTGGGATTCATATTATCACCTGGCGGAGTGCGTATGGATTCAAAGAAGGTCGATGCAGTTCTCAAATGGCCATCACCATCCTCCGTAAAAGGTGTGCAAAGCATGTTAGGCTTCGCTAACTTTTACCGCAGGTTTATCCCCGAATTCTCTCGAATAGTCCAGGCCATCACTGTCTTGTTAAAGAAAAACAAACGTTTTGAATGGTCTACCGAGGCGGAACAAGCTTTCCAGGATTTGAAGACTAAATTTATCTCTGCACCAATTTTAAAACACCCTCGCCCCGAACTCCCCTACATCGTGCAAACTGATGCTTCAAGCCTTGCCATGGGGGCAGTTCTATCACAAAAGGACCCGGTAACCAATCAGTTGCATCCCGTGGCATTTTGGTCCCGCAAATTCTCGCCTCCTGAAATCAATTACACGATTACTGACAAGGAACTTCTGGCTATCAAGTCTGCCTTTAAGGCTTGGCGGCATTATCTGCTGGGGGCCCGACACAACGTTACTGTGATTACGGATCACCGAAACCTGCAATATTTGAAAACCGCAAAAGCCCAATCCTCTATACAACTCCGTTGGGCATTATTCTTTGCCGAGTTTGACTTCATAATTACCTAACGACCTGGTACAAAGAACGGTAAAGCTGATGCCCTTTCTCGGATGGGAGTGGAAGAACACTTGATCAACCCTAAACCTGTACCAATCATTCCCGAACAAAGAATTCTGGGTGTAATTGCACAGGATCCATAGAGGAAGTTAAGGATAAAGCCAGGCAACTTGTAACTCCAGCAGACATACAGAATTGGCATCTGCAGGGAAAGGACTTTGCAGTAAAGGACAACTTATTGTATTTCCAAGAACGATTATACTTACCCAGCACAGATTTACAGAAAAAAGTAATCTCTTGTTATCACGATTCTTTAATGGAAGGACATCCCGGTATGGCCAAGACCTCAGAAAAGATCAAGCGCTACTTCTGGTGGCCGTCTTGGAAAAAAGATATCAGAGACTTTATAATGTCCTGTGGAGTATGCGCCCAAAACAAGAGTCAAAAGGAAAGACCAGCAGGCCTCTTACGCCCTATTGACATCCCACCTCGCCCTTGGCATACGCTTTCTATGGACTTCATCACCGATCTACCTCCATGCTCCGGATACAATACGATTCTAGTAATCGTGGACTTATTCTCCAAGATTGCGCATTTCATTCCGCTCAAAGGCTTGCCAACAGCAGCAACTCTGGCCCGTGAATTTCTCGAAAACATCGTCCGACTGCACGGTTTTCCTTCGGTTCTAATTTCGGATCGAGGTAGTCAATTTATTTCTCATTTTTGGCGAAGTTGCTGTCGGTCGGCTCAAATTGATGTGAGACTATCGACCAGTCACCACCCTCAGACCGACGGACAAACCGAGAGGACCAATCAAACTCTGGAACAGTATTTACGCGGCATGCTGCAACAAACTGAAAAAACTTGGAAAGACATCCTTTGGATAGCCGAATATGCCTACAATAACTCTGTCCATTCGGGAACTGGGAAAACCCTGTTTTTTCTTTTGTACGGCAGTCACCCTCGAACCTCGGAGTTGGATCCCCTCCAAGATCTTGAAACACCAGCAGTAGACTACCTGCATTCTACAATCACCCAAGCCTTTAAGGAAGCTGTTTCTCACCTTCAAAGGGATAAAGAACAATACAAGAAAGGAGCAGATCAACATCGGAAGGAAGCCCCTCAATATCAAGTAGGGGATCAAGTCTGGTTATCCACCAAATATCTACCTCTAAAAGGGCCACGCACATTCAACCCAAGATACCTTGGTCCCTATTCCATCACTACCATAGTAAACCCAGTAGCGGTCAAGTTGGACTTGCCCCCGCACATGAAGATACATCCGGTCTTCCACGTCTCTCTATTAAAACCCGTGCAACCTCAAACCCGACTAACTAAATCTCCAAAACCTATCCTAGTTGATGGAGAACTCGAGTTTGAAGTCAAAAGCATTCTGGACTCCAAGATCTCCAAATCTAAACTATTTTACCTAATTGACTGGAAAGGCTACGGCCCCCAAGAGAGATCCTGGGAACCTGCTGAATATGTCCACGCTCCTCGCCTAATCAAAAGATTTCACCGAACATTTCCTGACAAGCCAAAACCCCCGGAGAAGCCCGGTTTGGGAGGGGCCTTGAGGGGGGGTACTGTCATGATCTCTGCTTCCAAAAGGTCAGGGTTTTCCCAACTCCCTTGGAAGCAGATCCATAACCCAGGTTCCGAGTGCCAACCAGTCCCAATTGGGACCTTTTGGACCCAGTCCTGGCGCCAGTGGCACCAGGCTCATAAATATGCCCAGTCCCAGCGCTGGAAGCGCCGGGCTCATAATGCTTGGGTGGACTTACCTGCAGCAGACCATGCTGCTTACTTGCCTGCCAGTTGAGCCTCTGATCCTCTTCTGTTTGGAACTACTTTTCCTGTTGGGTGGGGCAGGAGCCACTCCCTAGATTCAGAACACTGGAACTCTTCTGGAAAGCAGGAACTCTTTTCTTACCTAGGCGTGGCTGTGGAATGAGACACCTAAGCACTACAGGGGGCTATTTAAACCACACCCGATGGATGAATCTTGCTTTGCGTTATTCTGCATCCTCTGCAGAAGAACGCTCATCGTGTCTTCTGCATCTGATCCTGGGCCTAAGGAAAAAGGCTTACCATCCTGAATCCAGTCTTCAGCAACACCTATAAAGACAAGAAAGAACAGGTTAGCATTACGGTCTTCAGTGACAGCTCTTCACTTACCTGGTCCATCGGCTGTCACCAACGCCTCGCGCTGCATTCCGGCATCTGAAAGACAAAGGCTTACCTACTCCTCGTGCGCTCCGGAGGTCTTCACACTGCATTCCGGCATCTGAAAGACAAAAGCTTACCAACTCTTTGCACGCTCCGGAGGCCTTCGGCGCTGCATCCCGCATCTGAAAGACAAAACAAGGTGCGTTTAAAGACATTGGGGAACTTTAATACTCACGTGCCATTACTCCTTTCCACATCTAACCCAGTGGGTATTCCGGCACCCTGCAGCCGCTCCGAACTTGTACCTGCAAAATAAAAAGACAGTTAGAGCGCATCGTGAAGCAGGCAACAAGCGCTTACTTACGTGCTTCCAGGCGCTTCTATTCATCACACGGGCTCCATCTTCAACTCACTTCAGCCCGTCATCCGCCATCGCCGGAACCCTGCAAAACAAGAAACATCATTACTAAAGACTTTAAAGACATTAGAATTACTCGAAACTTACCGTTCGTGGAGTAAATGACGGACAGCAGTCCTCTGAAGTCAAGAGGCCTGCTCCCCTTATCCAGTGAAGAAACTGGTTACAGCACCCTGCCCCGAGGCAGATGGAGAGCACGGCGTTCACTTACCTAAGGTGAGAGCGTTAACCTTTGGGGTTCTACAGGAGAAGAGAAAGGGAAGAAGCGAGAGACATTCAATAACCCAGTTCCTTAATCCCATATTTTCTATCTGCAGACATCTTACCCTTCGAGTCAGACATACAGTGCACAGAGGTCCAGCCCAAAGAGCCAGCAGTGTGTTACACATCACCTTTGAAGATACGGTATACGCCCAGTCAAGACCGGCGCCTCTACGGGAATCAGGTGAGCGTTACAGCAGCCATCCAGTGTCCTTGGCTAGGTCAGAGACGAAAGTCTGTTGAGCTCTTCGTTGTCAATATGTGATGCGGGATCCTCCAGCATCCATTAAAGCTTCCTGTAGCAAGTGTCATCTTTCCCAGGCTGGGCAGTGTCTAGTCAGAATTAAGTATCTACTTAACTCCAAACTGGAGTTAAGGCTTCCTGTAGCAAGTGTCATCTTTCCCAGGCTGGGCAGTGTCTAATCAGAATTAAGTATCTACTTAACTCCAAACTGGGTTACTTTAAAATTCACTTTAAGGTTGTTCTTTTAAAACATATCAAACTAAACACAGTTTATAATGGATTTGAACATTTACAGAACTAAGCCATTCACAAACATGCTTTAAACAGGCAAATTTTGCACTTCTTTAGAGAAAAAACCCACTACTAAACTAAGTTTTACAACTAATTTTCTTATGGCGCATACATCTATTCAGCACCATTTATGTCCTTGAGTGGGGGACATTTTCTGCTGCCTGGAAGTAAGTATTCAGCTTATGCTTGGAGTTTCCCTGCATAGCTGAAATTGATATATTGCCATTTTTATCAGCATGTTTATGTGTAACTGAAAACAAACTGTTGCTGGACTGGTGTTTCATAAAATACATTTCTCATCTGCTGTCAGTCAGTGAGGCCCGGTTTCTTCTGACTGCACTAGATGATCTGTGGTTTCAGCACACTTTTCAATTCAATAGTTCACTTGGAAAGTGACTGAATTTAGCGGCAAAACAGCACTTTGAAGTTTGCAATTGATTGGGGAAGCTGCATTTTAAAGGCATTTTCGGTTTTTAGCCCACTTCTGTGGCCTTGCTTCATTTGACATATAACAGCACCCACTGGCATTCTCCTGCAGTGAGTTCTGTTTTCACACCAACTTTGACGGTGTGTGGCAGGGGTGTGCAGCCTTTTGTGATTCATGAACCATGCACAGTTTTGCAGATTTGGCATGCACAGGGGTTAGCGGCATCCATTTTTGGCTGTTTCTTTCCCCATTGGCAAAGGGGTGTAGTGGGACGCATTGGCATGGGTCAAATATCCCACAACCCCCCCCCCACCCTGACTTTGGCTTGACTTCCAGTCATGGGGAAGTCAGGCATGTGGGATTTTTCTTTCTGTCCAGGTGAAGAAATCCAGTTGCTTCTCCCGTCAGCGATTGATGTGACACACTCCCCGCAAGTTCTGTGTGGAGCGAAACATTTAGTTCCAGTACTAGAAAACAGAACATAGCACAGTTATGAAAATGTTCCAACTACTGTTCCCAGTGGGATTTCAGAAGTGGGATAGATGCATGCATTTAATAACAATTGACCATATTCCCCACATATTTTCAATGAAAATTTACCAATTTCCTCACATGTAATCAATGATCATTTAATAATTTTCTAGATGTCCGGATGTTCCCCCTCTTGGTTTCTGGTAGGCTCTTCTATTTGCCGCAAAGTATGCCAGGGATGCAACTCTTTAGCTGGTTTATGCAGTCCCACGTGTCTTCCCCTTCTGTCAAATTTCCCTTGGTGATGGCAACTCTTTAGCTGGTTTATGCGGGCCCACTTGTCTTACCATCTGTCAAATTTCCCTTGGGGATGCAGATTCTGTAGGCGACTGTGAGATTCTGTCAACAATTTCAAAAGAACCCTGCCAGCTTGGCAGGAATTTGCACTCCTTGGCTTTATTCCTTTGGAAATTGTACAAGTAGACCCTGTCTCCTACTTGATATTCCATTTTGGCTGATGTATTTAGGGAGTGCATGAAAGAAGGTATTAATGAACTCCCTACTGTCTGTGCGCACCCTCCTGGTGGTCTGCACAAAGGCATGTTTTAGTTCTTGAACAAATTCTTGTGGGGCCTGGTCTTCCCCACACTGCAGAATGTAGGCCGCCTTGCGGGCCTCTTGGGGGTTTCTATGTACAGATTTCTTTTTTAAGATGGCCCCCCTGTAGGTGGATCATCTTGTGTGGTTCTGATCCTCTAGCCCCGCAAAAAAGCTGGAGTACTCAGGGGAAAATGTCCATTTGACATATTGGATGCAACTCTGGCTATCTTTCAGATGGAACTATAAATCATTTGCTCGTATATCTCAAGGTGCTCCCAAACTGAATACTTGGCATTTTTGTGATAGGGAGTTATGATGTTCCTAATGGCCTTGATCTGTTTCAGGGGATCTTTTAGTAGAGCCCTCTTAATTATTTGGCCTTTTTGGTCTTAGTCACCCATGTCCACTCATCTTCTGAGTCAGAGGCGCTGCTACAGGAGGGGACTATCTGATCCTCTAGACTCTCCCTGATTCTGCGAGCATGAGAATGGCTTGCAGAATGGGGGGCCTAGTTTCTTGATGCCTGTGGCACGCAGAATAGTCTTCTTACTCTCCCCTGCTCCAAGGATTGGCAGAGTACCCCCCACTGCCCTAGCTGAGAAGAGGTCTTTAGGATACTCTTTGTGAGCTTGCTTTCCTGGAGTACCCCACCATATTTAACAGACTGATCCTTTGTTAGGTGGTATTTTCGAGGATCCAGTTGCCTGATTCTCCCCTCACAGGAGTCTTCCTGATCAGAGAGGCTAGCCCTTATATTTGGGAATCTGTACAGAGACGCCCGTCAATCGATTTCTGGGAGGCACTGATCTGCCAGTCCCATGTTGCCAATTCTGCTGAAGTCTACCATCCCCATGGCTCTTGGTTCATATGAGCCAGTGGACATAAAGCCGGCAGAGTCCATGGTACTGAAGGGGTTAGAGTCCCTGATTGCATGGGTCCCGATGTTATGCTCAGGGCTTTCTCTATCCCTTCCTACCTCTTCCATTTCAGCCCCTATTCCCTGGTGACATGCCAAAATCTGACGCTTTTGCTCTTCTATTAAGACCTTTCTGGTCTCAATAATTTGCTTTTGCATGGCTATCTCTTTGTGGAGCCTATCATTCTTTTCAAAGAGAGCCTCATTGTCTCTCTGTGCTTCCTGCCTGGTTTGGAAATACTGGGCCAATTCTTGCTGCAGGAGACTCACCTCCTGGGTTTTGCCATTATTGGTCTGAGTATTCTTTTCCAGAGCATCCTCCACCCACCTGGTGTGCTCTAATAGCATCTCATATTCAGTTTTAACTTCACTAAGCCCATGGAGGGCCAGCTTTGTTTCCTCTAACTTCGTTTTTAATTGACAGACTTCCTGACCTAAGGCATCCCTCTCCTGACTTAGAGTGCCGCTCTGTGCAGCCAGGTCGTCCGTCCGTTTTTTAAATGAGCTGGACTTCTGGCGCTCCTCATCAATTTCTGCTTGAGATTCTAGATCTTTAATAATTCATTTATTATTTTCCTCTTTCAACTATCTGTTCTGTGCATGCTCTGTTATAATGTAACTGTTGTGCCAGCTGCTGCTCACTCTGTTGTAAAGAGTCAACCCTTTCCTGACACTCATCTTGCAGTGTCTATAATCTGGTATCTTGCTCTGCCTTCTCTTGCTGTAGGAGGGCCAGATCTTCCTTTAGTTTTGTCAGATACTGCCTAGCTTCTGTCTCTGATTCTTGGCTCTTCAGTAGCCATGGCTCTGTAGAGTCTAGATTAGTTAGGAATGTCTCTAGTGTCTCCACTTGCTTCTTTGCAAGAACTATGTTTTCTGCATGCTTTTCTTGTATTACCTCTATGTGGAGGTACAGGTAGGCTGCTATTTTGGCAATTTTACACTGCTCCTCTTTTACTTTTGGGGCCATGTACAGTTCATTAAGGGCTTGGTGTAATGGGCCCTTGTCCTGCCATGTATCTAGCTCTATGGCAGTGACCTATTCTTTGATTTCCTGCGGCCATACCTGTTCATCCTGTTCGGGCCACTTACCCCTGACGGTTGTGATTGTGCAGGAGGTGTTCCCTAGCCATATTAATCTCTACTGGGATCGCCATTTTGGAAATATCAATTTCCTTATGTCTTATTTCAGGGTTAATTTACTTTTACAAACATTGCCGATTTTTGGAGTATTTATTTTGAGAGGTGCTTGTACAGTGTAGCACAGTACCCCAACCGAGCAAGGTGTATGTACCTTGCAGGCTAGTATGCTGTGTTGGACTGGCACGGGTGGTATCTCGAACTCTGAATCAAAGCACAAGCCCCCAAAATCTGTTAAGGAGGATTTCAATCAGGCACTCACCTGGGTCTCGTCTAGCATGTAGTGCGCAATGAAATACTTATTTAATATGTCTATAGGTTCAATATTCTGAATGACATACCACTCATATCACACCCATCTCAAAATACCCACCAGGTCACACTGGTCCAGGAATCAGGCTAGTTGGTAAAAGTAAATATTTATTTATTTATTTATTTAATATTCAAATCACACATAAGTTTTATATATATATATATATTTCCAAACGAAAGTTCAGCCCAGAACAGGGCAAAACCAATGGATTGCACTCCACAAAGCAGCTGAATCAGGAGAATCCAGTCGTCAGCAAAATGAAGGGCTCAGACGGCAAAAACAGTTAGCACCAAATGTCCTTTATTTAATCAAAGTGCATCAGAGAGGTGAACCTGAAGAGCACAACGACGCGTTTCGCGGTCCTCCGACCGCTTGATCACGTATATATATGGGGCAGCAATCACCAGGTGGTGACAGTACAATTCAGGAAATAAGTAAAGCAATTGAATTCACTTATAGTAATGTAGAATAGAAAACACAGGAAAAAGAACAGTTTTGGTTTGTGAACAGATAGCTTTTAGGTTAATATTTCCCCCCGCTAAGTTCTTAAGGCAAAAATGAGCAATCCTACACAGATGTCAGTAATCAGCAAGTATTCAGGAATGAAAAACAATGTCTAGAGTTTGAATGCAATCTTCCCTCCCCAAACAAGAGAGAAAACCATTTTTTGGAAATTGACACTTTTAAAATGACAGGTGAAAATGGCTTTGTGAAACAATGCAAAGGGGTAAAAATACTTAAATTGATAGAAAGTCTTATGAAAGCAACACCAGCCAGGTCCTAACACACATGAGCTACAAGATGAGCAACAGTACACACTTTAGATCAGAATGGAAGAGAAGAAACACATTGGATGGGAAAAGAAATGTGTAAAACTTTTGAAAATGTAAATTCTTAGCAAAATGTAACTATGCGATTTTTGATAAAAACGGGTCAAATACACTGTTCTGCGACACTTAGTTGTGGATGTATCTAGGCGTCTTAGATATAAGTGAGAGTTGAAATTACATTTCAATCTATAAAATTGAAGAAGTTATGGAAGTTTTAGTGAGAGGTGTTTTTGAAAAATAGAACAGAGAAAAGCAGAAATTTGGTTTTAAAAATGACAAATTGGTTTTATTACACTATATTAATGACTATGAAAAAGAGAATGCCACCTGTGAATCTCCACCGTTATGCACTGCCGCTTGTAACTCTTCACGTGTGATACTCTAGTTTCTGTTCTGTCTGGGAATTACTTTATTTAATCCAAATCACTAATGGGTTATGGTTTAATGACACAAAATGGAAAAAATCAGCGCAAGAATGGTTCTGTCGATATTAGAGGTTCTGAAGTTAAATATGGGATAGGAATATACTATGGGTTACTATTATTCCTGTTAATACTTACAGTCCATTGTAATTAAGATTGGACCAACAGGGTTCTGGTCATTTAATAGGGTCTACCGGCAGCAGGGTACCTCTGGCAGGATGATCAGCGGGCGGTTCTGGTCAATTGGACTGGCACCTCAACTGGATTTGGAATGGATTGGCCCTTCTGGTCACTGGACATGGCAGATTAGCGTGATGGTGAGTTTCAGCAGGCAAGCGTGAATGGTAGCAAGCCAGAGTGAATCAGAATTAAATTCCCTTAAGTTTAGGATGGTTGAACTTGGGCCTAGCTAAAAAGAGTTCAGCAATGCTAAGGCCTGGATTCTGCATAGAAGGCCAGAATCGGCTGCAAGATATAAAGTTCTGGATAGGATGAAGAATTCAGGAACAAAGCATTGCACAGAAATCTGGATATGTTCAAGAAGCAATGTGTTTATGTGTGGTGAAGTTCCTACCAAATGACATTACAAAGTATATGGTATGGGCAGAATATTAAAATGACATTACAAAGTATATGGTATGGGCAGAATTTTAAACCACATCCCCACGGTTGTGAGTGGTCAAAGGCACTTGCCTTGCTCTGGTTGGTAGTCAGAACAGAGCTGTCATCTTTATGATGGGATTTAGGAACTCACACATTGATTTTGACCAAAACCTAACTTTTGTACAAATGTACATTTCTAAAATTATGCCCCCCAATAAAATTGGACATGTACATGACATATTTGAAGGGTTATCTTTACATTCAATCCCCATCTCTGTGAGAGCTGTTTTTGTCATTCTGTGGAATTTTATCAATTTTAATCATAACAGTTTGTACTAATAATTTCTAATTCAATACGTATCTGGGCGATTATCACTAAAGCATGGACACACAATATTGGACTTGCAGCATTAATAGTTTTGCTAAAATTAGGGTTTTCCTGTAACTTTGGTCCTTAGGTAGTACAGGGTTCATTAATGTCTTCAAAGCAAGGGCCTAAAATTAGATTAACATCTACAAATTTTTTGATTTGTCCTCCTTCAGGTTGCAAAGTTAAAGAGTTTCAAACTTAATCACACATAGTACTTAAACACCAAAGGTTCTGGGCAGTTTTTTTTTCTTTGTAACTTTCCCTTCAACAGGCAACAGCTGTCACATTCCTTTGATCAGGGAAGGGTGTCCTCTTCCTGGAGAGGGAAGCTCCCCTGTAGAGATCAGTAAGCAGCCTGCCATTGTCCTTGACTAGGCCAGAGACGAACGTCTGTTGAGCTCTTTGTTGTCAATATGCTGGAACCACCAGCATCATTAAGGCTTCCCCTAGCAAGGGAGTGTCAACTTTCCCAGGCTGGGCACTGTCAAGTCAGAATTAAGTATCTACTTAACTCCAAACTGGGTTACTTTAAAATTTGTTTTAAGGTCTTTCATTTAAAACATATCAAACTAAACATTGTTTATAATGGATTTGAACATTTAAAGAACTAAGCCCTTCACAAACATGCTTTAAAATGGCGAATTTTGCACTTCTTCAGAGAAAAAGCCACTATTAAACTGAGTTTTTACACCTAATTTTCTTATGCAGCACACATCTATTCAGCACCATTTCTGTCCTTGAGTGCTGGAAATTGTCTGCAGCCTGGAAGTAAGTATTCAGTTTATGCTTGGAGTTTTCCCTGCACAGCTGAAATTGATATGTTGCCATTTTTATCAGCATTTTCCTGTGTAACTGAAAACAAACTGTTGCTGGACTGGTGTTTCATAAAATACATTTCTCAGCTGCTGTCAGTCAGTGAGGCCCGGTTTCTTCTGACTGCACTAGATGATCTGTGGTTTCAGCACACTTTTCATTTCAATATTTCACTTGGAAAGTGACTGAATTTAGCACCAAAACAGCACTTTGAAGGTTGCAATTGATTGGGGAAGCTGCATTTTAAAGGCATTTTCGCTTTTTATCCCACTTCTGTGGCCTTGCTTCATGTGACTTAAACAGCACCCACTGGCATTCTCCTGCAGTGAGTTCTGTTTTTACACCAACTTTGACTGTGTGTGGCAGGGGTGAGCAGCCTTTTGTGATTTATGAACCATGCACAGTTTTGTAGATTTGGCGCGCACAGGGGTTAGCGCATCCA
The DNA here is from genome assembly GCF_040938575.1 of Ambystoma mexicanum. Classification (NCBI taxonomy): domain Eukaryota; kingdom Metazoa; phylum Chordata; class Amphibia; order Caudata; family Ambystomatidae; genus Ambystoma; species Ambystoma mexicanum. Next base: position 433,052,728 of record NC_090939.1, on the reverse strand, counting down.
TTTTTGGCTGTTTCTTTCCCCATTGGCAAAAGGGTGCAGTGGGGCACATTGGCATGGGTAAAATATCCCACACATGCCATTGCACCCAACTGTGGGACTGGCTTGACCTCCTTATTTTTTCTGACTAACTGGTGCATACTTGCTTTAGAAACATATGCTTGAATAACTACTTATAATTTTTTATTGGAGTCTTTATCATGTGATTTGGTGCTTTGAAATTACACACAATTGTACAGACTATGATTATAATGACAGTACATTTTCATTATAATTATACTCTAAGTATTTTAGTCTGTTTTTCAGATGTATTTGCCTCAGGATACAGCTGATTAATAGGCTGTACCCTTTTTAGATACTTTGAAACACTGGTTTATTGAACAGTATACTAGTTTAGCCCTTGAATAACAACTTTGCAGAAAGTATGTTTTGTTTCTAATATTGAAGATGGAACAAGAGAAGGTGAGGTCTCCCCTGCTTTCTTAATTTGAAACTTTGGAACTAGAAAGACAGGGCCCAAATCCCTTCGTTCCACATTTCATCTATTATATGATCCTGAGCCAATCCCTTTTCATCACTATGCCATATTTTCCTTAACTATCTGTAGAGAAAGCCTCATTCCAATGGGTTTATCATCTAAAGTGTTACTCTAGAAATAATGTTGGCATTGTATGTTAAGCATGCTGGTGAGGAGTCAGGATGACAAGTGAGGTTCTTATGTTGTGGGTTGTGGAACATGGTGAAGGTATACTGATTTTTTGCTGTGGGCTGGGGAGACAGGAAGCCAGGGATGGGTCTCTGGCCATATCAGCTCATGTTCTAGTCTGAGAGCAAACCCAGACACCCTGAATTCTCTAGCTTTGCATCCTCTTTACATTGTTCTAACACTAAAGATGAGATGGGATGGAAGGAGATGTAGCCTGCTGTCAAATTACAAACTGTAACACATTGAAAACTGTGCTCAAATCTCAGACTTCCCATTTCACCAATTTTATTATCGTGGTGAAATCATTTTGCTATGTTTGCTAAGTGGGAGAATTTCCAGTGTTCCGGGTCTCTAAGAAACCACAAACATAACAGAAACATATTTGCATAAAAGTAAAGTAATGTCAAATAATGGCTACTATATATACTTGAGGATGTGAGGAAGGGGGAATGTTTGATATTTAGATTACTTGTTCTGGAAGTTGGGGACGCTGCACTGTGGGCTGTGGCCATTGTACTATAGGCCAGAAACGTCAACTTGCCTATATATGTTGCCAGTCCTCCCCTGACTGTAGTTCGCACTCTAAAGGGATAGTCATTCTCCCCTTCCTGCGTATGGACTATTTCAAGGGAATGGGACAACAGATTAGAGTTAAGAGCCAAAGAGTGACGATGGAGATTTGTAAGATATTTAGGTTCTGTTTTGAAAATGATCTCCCCACGCCCATCAATGATTTGTTATCTTTCCCAATTATGACAGTTCAAACTGAGTGCTTAAAACAATTTCCATCTCATTGAACGGAGCAAACAAAACATCTCCCTTTCCAATCTCATTGCTCCAAGCTAAAGGTATGTTTCTCATTTAATGTTGCATTTGCATTCCCAATTTACATTCCTCTGTAAATTGGGAATGCAAAGGCAATATGTCGGAATGCTAAATATCATCTATGTATCATCAGTGACCCTTCCCCCTTGGATTATACCTCCAACCAAACGTCCAATGTGATTGTGTACAATTGTTTATGTTTATATTTATTTGTTTATATTGCGCTGGAACCCGCAGGCATCAGGCGAGGACACAAACAGGAAATCAATAGACAAATATATAACAATCTAAATAAACAACAATGTTTGGTTAAAAGGCACCTCATTCAACATTGTGATGCACCCCGTTCATTATTGCCACATGTGTCCTGCTCTTTAGGTTTTTTGACAATGAACAAAAGCCATGTGTGTATAACCAAGCCTGGGATTTCAGAAAGAAATGATATTTGCCGATGCGTATAAATTCCACGGTGACACATGCAAGGTAGGCTGAAAGGAATCTCATTAAAATTAGCCAAAATCCTGCTGGCTTATGAAAACCAGACCCTTATTGCACTATACACTTCACAGCGCTGTGAGATCATGCCACTTGTGTTAAAGGAGCAAAGTTTTTATGTTTCACAAAGATAGCTGGTAGTTTAAGAAAGCTGAACACCAAAGGTAATTTGCTTTCAATTGAACAATCATCTGTAGATAAACGGTACCACCTACCAGGGTATACAAATCCAGGCACCCTTGCTGACCTGCAATGGCAGGCTTCTGGCGGCCGAGTCCCATCGTTCTGCCTTGCTGCACAGAAAGATTAGACTACTGGTTGAAATCTTCCTTTCAACATCAAAGGCACTAACAGTGCTCTCCAATTATTTAATAGATTCTGCTACACTGGAGATCGCTGTATTCATTTTTACCATAGATATCTACTCCTTGTACTGTATGCGGCAATCACAGATAATGACAACCTACCTGTCCTCAAATATTCTTTCGGAAAACACACAATTTCGTCACTTCACAGGCAGGCCCGTAGTTGATATTGATGGAAGCATAATGGCCCTTTTTCCTGCCACCGTTGATGGCATATTAGTGGCATTACTGGGGATGGGAAATTGCATCAGGGGCCTGCTGGCTTGCTTTGCCACAAGAAATCACTTACTAATTTACTCAAATATTTGTAACCTATAAAACACCTATCATTTGATCTGTAATTGTAGCACCATAAAGGTAAAATGTACAATGTTGACATAATGTTGGTAAGTGCCTGTTTGATGCAATTGCAAAGATGAACAACGCTTAAAATGAAACATAACTTTAGAAGACTCAGACTGAAAACTTGGCATGACCCAGTGCCATCACGCGGGGCGGTTTTACACGTTAACGATTGCTAGCAGAAATGCCATATGTAAAAACCCCGTCAAATGGTGTAGATTAAAGTGTATGTTTTGCATGTGTCCACAATTGAAATATATTTCATCATTTTTCAGGTCATGTATCACTGCACTGATTTTATTAGAAAAATATATGAATTAAATAATGTAAACACATAAGTGCATTTCGTTTCTTTTGTTATTTATAATCTATGAATTACCCATTTGTTTTGTAGTTCTTCATGTGTTAAGAAACATGGAGTTTCGTTAAGCAATGCACATGTCACTATACTCAAAAAATATTCAGTGTGACGTGGACGATTTTGAATAATACACACACGTGTGGGATATTCCGTGTTTTACCCCATACATGTTTTGCTTGCTGTGGGCTTTCTTGCAGCTCACATTAGAATGGTAACATTTCCATCTCTTCCAGGTTTTTTTAATATACCAGTACAGATTCCCTGAACAGACTATTTGTAAGTGGTTGCACTCAAAATTGCGTGTGCCAATTGTTCTGCGGTAGTGCAAGCTGTGCATTAATTGTTAGCGAATATAGCACAACAAATGTGGGCATAAACTGCTAAATTCAATGATCTGTATATGCTAGTGGGGAGTGTCAAGAGAAATCCCCACTGGTAGAATCAAGGGGGCAATGCAAATGTAGGTCAGGAGTCATAAACACAATTGCGCCCATTTCCGGCAAATGTAGCAGTTTCTACTTACATCTATCCAAGATTTGGTCAGGGTACATAAGGTGCAAGCACCAGCATGCTGATTTTGGCAAAATGGCTGCTTCCTGTGTGAGGAACCTACCTGATTCTTAAAGAAGGCTGGGCTTCTTTCATCACTTTGATTGTTGAGTAAGAGGTGATAGTGAGGTATCACTTCTCTCAACATCATTAGAAGCATTCAAAATAAGGAAGCATGATATGATATATGATATGATATGATATGGCATTAATAACGCGCCTATACACAAGTGTCTCTTCTTAAATTTAAAACCTTGGAAGCATTTCATTTCAGACATGAAAAGTCTTCAATGGCTACCAGTAGAGCACCATGCTCATTGTAAGGCTTTGTGTCTAACTTATCATGCACTAGCTAGGGTACCCGGCGTTGCCCGTGTCCTGATCCAGTGGTGTCTCGTGTGCCCTGGAGGATGTTGCTCTTGTCCACTTGTCGGCAAGCCTTGCTTCAGTTTGCTCTGTTGTCTCATGTGCCCTGGAGAATGTTGCTCTTGTCCTCATGTCAGCAAGTCTTTCTTCAGTTTGCTGCGGCATCTCATTTGCCCTGGAGAAAGTTGCTCTTGCCCTCTGGTTGGCATGCCGTGCTGATGTTTGTTGTTGTGTTTCTGAAGCTCTTGATATTGATTTTCACTTTGAATGAGATGGAGCTTTTCCAAGTGATGCTCGTTTTTGTGTGGCATATTTCAGTCACTAAATGGCTTCGGCCATTTAAACTGTAACCTTGCCATATCCCATAACTGTAACCGCCTTCATTTCACTCCTTCCAGCTGCCGAGCAGCCCACCAGCTTTACAGCAGAGGTAAGCCTGCAAGGATTTTACTCAGCGTACCTCCACATCTGCCTGCATTTGTATAATTGGGGGATAGTCCTCTGGCATTTTGACCATTTTTTATTTATTTTTCGATTGGGGCGCGACACGGCCCGTCAATTTACGGAATCCTTCCTGCAGTCTTCACAACACGTTACTGTGTTGTTCTATCATTCTGCACCCCTGATTCCAAAGGAAATGATGTGCACAGTGCCTCTGATGAGCTAAATCCTTGCTTTGCGCATCTGTTAAAAGATGGCTGTTTACCTTTCTCCATGCAGTGGCTTCTTCTTTGGCTGCAGCCTGGCCCATTCTGATTGGCTGTGACTTCCTTCATTGCCCAATCAGGGCCACCAGGTGGCGGGAGCCGGCACCAGCAAAAAAGGCCCACAACAAAGCTTCCTCTCTGCTCCCTGTCCCCTACTGGAACGCAACATGAGACTTTTGCCACAACCTAACCCTCCCTGAGGTTGCTACCACACTCAGCTATGAAACTGGACTACCAAGACTCTTTTACCTCACTCACCATGGGTCAGTCCCCTCGTTCTGATGGTCTTTTCTCCCTTCTTGGGTCCTTCACTCCCCTCTCGGTTTGGCTTGAAAGCCAAATTTGGGTGTTGTTTTGCATGTAACTGAAAGTCAAATGTGGGTGTTGTTTTGCATTTAACTTTGGCCATTGATTGTAACCTTCTAGCCCAGTTACTGTTCAATACTGTTGTATTTGCATACACCTCCCAGTGTCTCCTCTCTCTACTTACCCATGGTGCTTTCTGTTTCTCCTATCTATTCCAACTGCTTCTCTATCAACTATACTTCCATTCTCATTAAGTCTGGAAATAAGAAGTTTAAAAAGAATGTCTTGGCCTCTAATCCAGGTCTCCTGATCGCTGATACCTATTCCAACGCCTCTTCCAGACAGACCCTCAGCGACATCCTATTTGTCGTTCCTTCGCCAGATATATGGACCCCTCATCTGATCTCTGTGCTCTGGCCTGTCTCCTCCTCTCTCATTAATGGTGGCACTCGTTGGGAAGTCCTCATGGATTCCTTCGACTCCTCCAGAGTCATCATTAATGTCTACCCTCAGGCCAATCTCCTCCTCTTCAATAGGCAGTTCCCTCACCTCATCAACTTCCTTTCATTGCCCGCTGTCCCCTCCTTTCCTCCCTTGGCTACCTTGCCATCTCTTCCCTCCTCCTCTGCCCCAATTCGGGCTTCCTCCACACCTCCGCAGGGCATAACTCTGATTTGTAGCCCTCCTCAGAAGGTCTTTAAGGCTGGCAACCTCTTCATCTTGCCACTCTCAACTCACGCCCTGCTGTCAAATATGCTTCTGACATCTGCCACCTCCTGGAAGAATTGGATCTTGATGTCCTTGGTCTTACTGAGACATGGTTGATGCCAGCTTTGTTATGAGCTTTGACACCCTCCTCCCTGAAGGCTACAAGATCCTCTCTGCACCCAGATCCACCAGGCCCAGAGGGGATGGAGCCCTGATCTTTCCTGAGTGGATTCCTGCCACTATTGTTCCCACTCAGATTTACTCCTCTTTTGAATGCATTGTCTGCAGGCTCTCACTCTCTCCTAGCCACTCTCTTACTGTTGCTACTCTCTACCGGCGCCCTGGTCAAATCACCTCTTTTCCCTCTGAGTGGGCAGACCACTCGTCCTCCCTCCTGGCCTCATGCACTCAACTCCTCCTCCTGGGTGACTTCAACATCCATCTCGATTCTCCCTGTTCTCATCTGTGCTCTTTTGTGACGTCTGTGATGCCCTCTCCCTCTCCATCCTCCCTTTCTGGCCTGACTCTCTCTGCAGGACACACACTTGATGTCTTGATCTCCTCTGGCCACCACCTCTCTATCCCTCTGACCACTCCTCTCTCTCCTGGAGAGACCACTGCCTCCTCCCCTCTACTCACATCTCTCCCTCTCTTCCCGCCAAGCCAAGCCTACCCCAACATTGCCACCTGCCTTCTCGGACACCCGGCCCATGAAGCGTGTGTCAGTTGAGGCTTTCGCTGCCACTTTCTCTCCACCCCATCCTCCTACGGATGACTCACACCCTGACACAGCCCTGTCCCTTCTCTACTCTTCCATTTCTGATACTCTTGATGCTCTTGCCCCTTTCTTGAGAATCAGTCCAAAGTCCAAAGCCAAGTACAATTCCTGGGATGACTCTGACCTAGCTACACTTAAAGGTAAGTGTAGGGCGGCTGAGAGGAAATAGCGGGCTTCTTGTTCATCCCCTGACAAACTGGCCTGTCGCCTTCTCCAAAAGCAATACCAAATCTCTGTACTCATCAAATAAGAGAGTTCACATTCAAGCATGTGTCTCTGCAGCTTCTAACAACTCAGCCAAACTCTTTAAAATCTGCAAGGAGCTGGAGCTGCAAGGAGCTGGCCAACCCTGGTGCAGTCTCCACCCCTCCCCTTGCCTCCCAGGATCTTTGTGATGCCCTTGCCTCTCACTTTATCTCACAAACCCAGGACATCCTTTCCAACCTCTACTCTTCTCCCCTCCTCTTCCCTCTCCATCTGCGCTTGCTGACCCTCCTTCGTCCACTGCTGCATCCTCTTTCTCATCCTTTCCCCTTTTCTTCCATGATGAGGTTGCTAGACAAGTCCGATCTATGAAAGCCTTGTCAAAACAGGTTCATCCCTGTTCCTCTAAAACCATCAAGGACCACATTGATACCCTCGCGCTGGCCCTTGCTGATTTTTGTAACCTCTCCTTTGCCTCGGGATCCTTCACCTACCCTCTGAAGCACTCTCTTGTGCATCCTCTTCTCTAGAAACCCACTGCTGATCTTTCTTGTCCGGCTAACTATCACCCAATTTCCATTACACCCTTTCTAAGTAAACTGCTGGAAAAACTGTCCATCTCTCAGCTTAACCTTCATTCTGATTCTGTTGACTCCCTCCATGACCACCAGTCTGGCTTCAGAGCTGCCAGATGCATGGAAACTGCACTCCTGAACATCTATGAAGATTTGCTCTCCAACCATGACTCTAACATTCACTTTGTCCTCATCTTACTCGATCTCTCTTCTGCCTTCGACATGGTCAACCATATCAACCTGCTCAACCGTCTCCGTGATAACTTTGGTATCACTGATGAGGTTCTGGCCTGGCTGACCTCGTTCCTCTCTGACTGACCTTTCCAGGTCCAAATTGGTTCCTTCCTATCATCTATCTCCCTCTCTACCTGTGGTGTTCCCCAGTGTTATAACCTCTCACCCGGGATTTTCAACCAATACCTGGCCACTCTTGTTTACTGCATTGCCATTTTCTGTTAAAGTTTCCAGTGCTATGCTGATGACACTCAACTCATTTTCAGTCTGCCCTCAGCCACCTGCTCACCTTCTCTCATCTCTGATTGCCTAACTGTCATTCAAGATGGGTGGGCCATCAATGGTCTTTGTCTAAATGCCAACAAGACTGAGATCCTCCTCATCGGTACACCTTCACCATCCTTTCCCCTCACTCTCTGGCCGGCCTCCCTCGGCTCTCCTCCTACCCATACCTGTGGGGCTAAGAACCTCTGGGTCATCTTTGACTCCACACTTTCCTTCTCTGCCCACATCTCCACTGTCTAAAAAAAGTCAAACTTCCTACTGCAACTCCTCAGAGGTGCCTTTCTTTTCTTTCCCCCAGCAGCTCATTGTCCCCAAAACTCTGGTTCTCTCCCGGTTGTACTTTTATAACAGCATTTTCTAAATCTTCTTGCATCTACTCTCTTTCCTTTACAACTCATCCAGAGCAGGACTGCAAGACTTGTCCTTGGACTCAAGACATGGGAACGTATCTCTACAGCTCTGAAATCCCTCCATTGGCTCACAGTGGATGCAAGGATTAAATTCCAAACCCTCTGCTTTGTCCACAAGGCTTTCTGGGGCCTGGGTCCTAAATACCTTCAACTATCTGTCTGTAAATACCTAATCTCTCGAGCTCTTCGCTCCTCTACCTCTAACTCCCTCAGGGTCAGTCATTTTTCAAAGAAATGAGCTGGGGATAGATCACAGTCTTCGGCTGGGGCCTCCTTTTGGAACAACCTCCCTGCCACTCTGAAACATGAGGAGAACCATCTCTGGTACCGGAAGCACCTCAAGACCTTCCTCTTTGCTTCTGCCTTCACCCCCCCTTCTCCCCTGCTGATCTGTTTCTCTCTTGGCACTGTGCACCTGTCCACCCTCTGTCTTCTGGGCCCAGGTACCTGCTCACCCTACCATCCTCCGGCACTGCCCCCAGGCTACCCCCTGCACTGGGGTCTGTATCCGTACCCATACAGTCCCCCACACACCCTTTCTTTTTCTCTCTGCACTTATCAGACATACCATGTCTGCTGCCTCAAACACGGCACTTGCCACTTGCTGGCTGCACTACCACCATTTATTGCCTTTATTATTTATTTATTTTATGTATTTATTATTTATCTGTTTCTCCTCTGATGCACACTTTCCACTTCTCCCCCTTTGCATGCACTTTTCCCCTACTCCTTTCCCATGCACTTGCACGTTCTCAATGTCACTGGGCCTAGTAAGATCGTTGTTTTGTTCTCCCCTGTTCCTCCCCCCTTGCCTTGACCGGCTCTGAAACACGTGTGTACGAGCGCAATATAAATAAAATAAAATATCATATCATATATTTGGAGTGGCGTGATAAACATTTTGTTCACATTTACTTTTTTAGAATTCCATTTAAAAATGCTTTAATAATCACTTTCGAACTTTATAGAGTATTAGAACACCCTAGAGGGTGTTTGACTGTCGTGATTGGTAAATCTGTAGGCAATACGAACTGGTATAGACCGCAGATTGATTACAGTCCGCAATTACTGTGTTAATTGCTTACTTGTGCCGGCGCCCACTGAAGCCTGGAAAGTTTGCACGTTGGTCTCTGTGTAATTTCGGAACGAAAATAGTTAACTTTCCGTTCCGAATTACACATTGCAAGACCAACATGTGCAAAGGAGCCCAGCCCGTTGGCAGCAAGGAAACTCTTTCTGCTTTCACTTCATATGGAAAACGTTTCTTGAAATGTAAAACCGACAACTGCATTTTTCTGTGTTATGGAACGTGGCATGTTTCTTTTTTGCGCCGCAATTAAGACATGGGGAACCTTGCTCTCACCCCCTCACGTTGTTTGGTGCACAGGAGTATGGGAAGGATAATGGGAAACCAGAGCATACAAAGGTAAGTTGATAGCATGCAAAGTTAATTTATGTGCAGAGTGGCCTTGCTAATGTTGTGCTACTATGTGTAAGTGTGCAATCATTTGAAAGGTATGTTTGTGTAGGGGAAAAAACATCTGAAATAACCTTGATTGAAACACTGGGCAGACATATCCACACCTGAATTCTGTTTATTATGATACTCCTCCCACCAACTCACCTTCCACCACTGTATAAAAAAATGAGACATGTTTAATTGAAGTACAAAAAATTGCAAAATGGTAAAACAAATGTCTGCAACATTTATTTACCATTTTGCAATTATTTGCCCTTCAACTGAACATGTCTCATTTATTCTACTCTAATTAAACACAGAAGGTGCTTCTCTTGGGCCATTCAGGGCCCATAACGCCCAGTACGGCCCTCGCTACAGGTCTATAAAGCTATAGTAATGCATTTCAAAGGAATAATCAATACAATGAACATTTTGCTTCAGGCATTTTTGCAAATTGTGCATCTTTCTAGTACATACTGGGCCTCATTACGAGACAAGCGCTGACGAAACAAAGGGGGCCGGTACGGGACCGGCCCCCTTCATTCCGTCAGGGCTGATTACGAGCTTCCCATCGCTGTAAACCAGGTGTCCTATCCGAGTCCTGCGAGGGGAAGAGGGAGGTAACAATGGGACACTTATAATGTGCCCGTTGTTACCGCCATCCCCATTCCCATTGAGCCCTATGGGAGCTCAAATGGGAATGGGGAATGGTTCCTGCAAGGAGGACTTATCGTGTCCTCCTATGTCAGAATGACCAGGTAAGTCCGCATTGCAGGAACCCGGAAAAGGAGCCCAGTTTGGAGGAAGCTCGTAATGAGGCCCACTGTATTGAATCGGGGTGAGCATCAGTAAATGAGGGTGTCTATGAGTACATTTTTTGCATCCAAACATAGACTACAATCTTGCCCCAGACAAATGAGGAATCCATGAAAAATTTGGTAGCAGTGGATTCAAAGCTGTGGATGTGAATAGCCAAACAAACATACACACTCACATCCCAACATTTTTTTGCATATAAGAGTTTTGCATCCAAAACATAGACTACGATCTTGCCCCAAACAAAAGAGGAATACATGCAACATTTGGTAGACGTGGGTTCAACAGTGTGGATTTGTGTAGCCAGACAATCATACACACATACATACATACATTCAGCTTTATATATTAGATTCTATCATAATGGTCTACAGTTCTGTAAGAATGTATGCACCACCAAAGACCATTTACATCACTGAGAGTATTCAACACTCTCCTTTTGCATGGGTATACAATTATTTACAGTGTCCATACCACTTCCCAGAAGCACAATGCACAATTGACCACATTACATTGGCCAGTGCGCAGAACATCGCACTTCGGAGAAGGGATCCAAAGACAAGGAAGAAGATGGAGTGGGGCCCCAAACGGTGAGTAGAGATAGCAGGAAAAAGTCAGGGGAGGAGGAAGGGGGATGCAATGCTTCACAGTGGGATGGGGAGTGTGTGGGGATACCCACTGAAAAGGACAAGGGGGAAATTATAGAGCAACCTTGCGGGAACTGCCTTTGGCAGGAAGCTTTCTACAATGTCCCTTTTTTTCTAAAGTGACATAAATAGACCTGCCTAATATTTGGAAGCCTTGGATTTCAGTTTGCCTTTGTCCCTTAGAAATTCCACACAATCCATGTAATAGATTGCCCTGTTCACGTTATGCCCAGCAAAGCAATATTAAAGAAAATATATATAATTCAGAAAGTTATTAGCATGGCATTTTCATAACCTTCCTTTCACCAGCTCACTTACAGAGCCAAGATAACCTCTCGGTCGAAGTGAACTGTGTCATAATATAATGTAATAGTTATTTATCCTGCACTTGTTACAACTGTAGTTGTTTCCCAGCAATGAGGCCTGTCTGTGTGGTTATGATGTCCTAATCAGAGGGCTGGGGTTTCAGAACTTGCTCTGTGGTAGCAGTATGCTGGGGTGGGTTAAGAGGACGTGGAAGAAAGTGGGAGTCGGAAATGAAGAGTAGGAGGCAAATAAGATAAGGGCCCTCATTCCGAGGTTGGTGCTAGTCATGGTGCTATTGACTAGCACCAATGCCGGTACCGCCACCGACTTGGTGGCATGGGGATTTACCGGTCTATTCCGACCATTACGGGACTGGTAAATCCCCATTTGAAAAGCCATTTCCCATTCCCATTCGAGCCCCCATAGGGCTCAGTGGGAAGGGGGAAGGCGGCAATAAAAGTACTGTAAATTACGGTACCGTTATTGACCCTGGTATCCCTTTGCGGGTCCCGTCCTTAACGCCAGCTAAAACCAGGCGTTAAGGAAGGACCCCCAAAGGGACCTCGGGATAGGGCGTCATTGTGTCATTACCGGTGCCCGGTATCCCTTTGCGGCCAGCTTGTAATGAGGGCCAAGGTGTTGAGATGTGCGTGTGTGTGTTTAGGTTGGATGATAATCCACTTCTCTATGTTAAGGTAGACGAAGTGCAGAAAATAAGGCAGCGTAGTGCTTTAATGTTGATAGCATCAGAGGTCTATTTTAGCTGGCAGATATGTTCAAACCCATGCAGTGTACTTAGAGGAAATGTGATTGGTTGTGTGATGGACTACAGATGTGTTTGGGTGGCTCAGTGAGCTCTGCTGGATTGGGGTTGATTAAGTTTCCCCAATTCCCTAATGGAGGTCTATCATGACATTGCCAAAGCACATATCGTCTATGCATCTACGTTCACAGTTTAAGAAAGAAGAAGGAGGTTGGAGGGCGAGGGAGAGTGGCCAATGGAACAAAGTGCCACGCCTGTCTGGCCACAGCCTCAGGTTGAAAACATTGAATACATATATAAAAGTGAAATGAGCCTGGTATTTGGCAGTCCCCTGATGTGCACATTTCAAGCCGAGAACCATGCTGTTGCTAATTCCCTTTATGTCTTACTCCCTGTTTGCAGTTGTACAGCGGGTTGCCTCAGAACTCACCAATATAAATTACAAAAGTAATCAAAAAATGAAGTGTACACCAAGCAAGAAACTGTACACCAAGCAAGAAGCAACACTATTTATTCTGGGCCCAGGCACAGCTGGCAAAGCAAAAATCAACAGAATACATAACAGAACTGCACGAAAGGCACTGTCAAAGAAATGCCCCTAAAACAAGAGCTTTTATAATCATACAAACTAATTACCATCAAATCACATTGCAACATTAGGTTAGTCCTACATATGAGGCTAATTGGTAGAGCTACAACATTCCCCTATGGTGGGACACACATTATCCTGAAATGGTTGGGTCCTGCAAACCTTGCCACATCACCCTCGACCACATCTGTGATGTCACAGTCCACCCCACAATTCCCACATCATAGTGCCAAAACATTGATACATTTGAGATGACCAGCGGATCTTTATTCATCTGCTGCCAGTCATCTCCATCCATTTCTCATGGGAAAGCAAACCGATCATGACACTGTGACCCAAACGTTATCGCCTATAAGTTATTTGCTTGAAACACAATTCTTTTGGTAATTCTCCAGCCTAGTGCATAGAACTGTGTGGCTATCAACAAAGCCCCCTCCCCTTTTAGTGGGCTAATCCCACAGCTGATAATTTCACGCCTTTTTACTACACTGAACTTGCATTCTTATGACACAGTTACCTCTTTGCATTTAGGGGCACAGCATAGTGAAGCCTGATTGTTTTCCTCAGGGAATAGTGTAGCATTTTACATATCCCTGCAATGTATACTTGAGGCTGCATTTGAATCTGTTTTTGGGGTGTCATTACACCGTTTCTGAGAGTCATAGGGATGTTACCGTGCAGTTCTGTGTGTTTGTGTTGTGCATGCAATATGTGAATGCTACTGCACACAGATGTCAGTACCTAAAGACAATGATTTATTCAGGGAAACATGCAGACTTATTTATGACCTTTTTAATAGTTTTGCTAGTTTAGCGTATGCACATCACATCATTCACCATTTTGCATGGCATCTTGGCACTATTGGCTGCCACTGAGGACAGTTTTTGGTTTTCCACTGGTCAGTTGCCCACAGGGAAGATTTCTCCAGGTTGGCAGTGGAAGATGGTCTACATCCTGACAACCTAGTGTATAGTGTGAGTATGGCTTTGACTCAGTGGTGGTCAGGGTTAGAGACCTTGCACAACACCAGTTTTTGTGGAAGCAATATACAAAAGGCAGCGGAAATAAATGTCCTTCAGCCTAGTATATTGGCCCTGAATGGTCAGGAACAACCAGAACTATTGTCTGAAAATATGACTAGAAGTATAAGCACTAGTAATGAGGATAGCCTTTGAACAGGGGCTCCTCTGGGAACAATTCCGTAGTATTGGATGCCTGGAATTCTTGAGGCCTCCAATATGAGATGTTTGTGGTTGGATATAGAGGTGTGGGAAATCCTGGGCTGTAATTTCGGAACTGTGTCTTATTAAACACTACAGCAGAATGATAATGGGTCCATCAGTGATGTGGAGTTTGCATACTAGCTTAGATTTGGGGGTCTACTTTCGGCCTTATGCCCTTTTTGATTATCTGTGTGTTGCCTACTGTACAGGCATGGTTTTATGTTTTTTGGTGGATTTCTGTCACTTTCCATCAGCTTTATAGTGCATGTCTACCTTGAGGATGGCATCAAGGTGGGACATTTGGGCTTCATACTGATTACTCATTCTGACTGTCTTATCAGCCACTGGCTCATTTTGTTTAGGGTAAAGCAAGAGCGACTTTCTGAATGTTCTCCAATTGGAGCATCTGATTTTATCTGCAGAGGCGGTGAGCTGGCGGTTGATTTCTAGCCTGCTATTCAGTGCATTGCATTCTTTGGTACCCTTGCCTGCAAACGACAAGGAGGTCTTGGACAAACACCCATGACAATCTAATACAGTTTACATGACATAATGCATCATGACCTATCAAGATATAACAAAATGATATAACAAAACATGCATTATGTCCTAACAACAAAATAGTAGCAACTGTCTGTTGAAACTTATAATAAGCAGTTTGTTTACAAAATCACAATTGGGAGGGGAGAATTGAAAAAGAAATCCATGAGGGTTGAAAAGAATTTGCTACAGGTGCTGTGAGGAAGGAGGTGGAAAATCAAATGTGGTGTGTGTGGGAGCGACCCAGATTTGATTAATAAAACAATTTCTTGTTAAAAAGTTTGACAAGGATGCATTTTGTCATATTGTAATGTAATGGGTTATTTATAACTCACTTAATACCCAGAGGTTTCGAAGCGCGGACCCGGGGATCGAGTCTATGTTGCTCAGCATTGTCTTGCTGCGCACATACACTGGGGGTCCCCTCCAGTGACAGTAAAAAGACACAGCAGCAGGTGGAGCAGCTTGTTCAACATCTACTTTATTCAACTAACGGAATGGAACTGCCCCCTCTCCCTGCCGCCCACCTCCCTAGCCCCAACGCCACTTTCCCTGGGATGTAGCCCCAATGCGGGCCACCCCACACAATGATGTGGCAAGGTTTGTCAGTCACGTCTGTGACATTACATCTTCCCCTTTTTAAGACAACAGGTCACTCACATTTTGTCAGTCCATTTCCTCGATCAATCTCAGTGGCTTCATACGGCATCTCTGAGGCCTCTGGGTATGGCGAATCACCGGCAAGGGTCGAGGCCTCAGTCCCACCGCCGTCATTTTCGTCCGATTTCTCCCCATCTCCAAGGTAGGATTTATTAGAATGTCTTTCATCGAGAATGTCATAGGTCTGTTCCCATCCGAGGGCCGGGGAGGCCCCGACCTTCTTGAAATTGAGTTTCTCATCACAGACGGTTGTCTATCCCCGCTGGCTGTGATCATGGTGCCTTTCTTGTGAGACACTAACAGATGGTCAGGGTCAAAAGTGGAGTCTTCCATTCGACCCTTTGGCTGATGCACTAGTACTTGATTTCCTAGTTCGATGGTGCAGTCCTGAGCCCACCTGGGGATATCGATTTGGTCCTTGATCTTGCTTTTCTCTTCCTGATCATTGTCCCTCGCTTGATGTTCGAGCGGCATCAGCGAGTCCTAAGTGGGTACTTCCGGTAGCCTCGTTTTGATGTGGCACTGAAAAATTAGGTCTGCAGGGCAAACTCCTGTGGTGCTGTGGGGGGTATAGTAGTATTCCTGCAGCAGCTGATATAGATCTTGCCCGAAAGGTTTGTTGAGGATTAAGGCTATCTGCAGAGTCCTCTTGATGCTTGCCATAAACCTCTCCATGATGCCGATGGCTTGAAGCCAACACAAGGTCACTTTCCTGTGCTGAAACCCCATGTAATTTCCAAAGTTTTAAAAGTCTTGACTAGTGAAAGGCAGGCCATTATCTGATTTTATAACTCCTGGGATTCCATATCTTGAGAGCATGCAGACCAATACTGGGATTACGCACATGGCCGGCGTGCTCTCGACCAGCTGGGTTTCCAGGAAACGTGAGTGCTCATTTATTAGCATGATAACATAAGTGTGGTTGCAAAAAGGGCCAATGAAGTCCACCGCCAGCTCGTCCCAGACGTTTTCAGAGAATGGTCACATTTGTAATGGGTTTGGGTGTGGCGGCAGAGCCACTTGCGCAGAGGTGGGGCATCCCTCTACTATCTCCTCAACCATGGTGTCCATCTAGGGAAACCACACCTTTTGTCTAAGAAGGCACGTTGTTGACACCACCCCCAAGTGACCTTCATGTGTCAGATTGATTATCTTCTCTTGTAGTGCCTCTGGAACAACCACTTTGCAGCTTTTGAGAATGATGTGGTCATCGATGATGGACAACTCATCCTTTACCAGGTCTAGACACCAGATGCCATCTTGTACAACCTCAGTCTCATTCCTGGCTTGATGTTTGAAGAGTGAGGGTCTTTACGATTTGATGCAATGAGTGATGATGTTGATACATGTGTCAGCAATGGATGGCCTGTGTGAGTCGGGCCTGTCGGGTGGCGTTAACGTTAAAGATAATCCGCTGGGTTTTCCTCCTTGCCCTGGCGATGTTGGATGTCGAATTTATAGTAAGTAGGCGCAGACCCCATCTGCAATACTGGGGAGCATTCTGGCCTTTGGGTCCCCGTAGATCATCAGGAGGGTCTGATGGTCCCTTATAAGCGTGAATGCTTTCCCATACAGGAACGGGTGGAAGTATTCACAGGCCCATACCACGGCCAGACTCTCCTTTTCCACCTGAGAGAATGCCTGTTCCATTGTGAAAACAAAGTCAAAATATCGAGGCTTAGGACCCCAAAGGAAATACACCGAACACAGGTTACAAAGGAACATACAAAGATCTTTTATTTTATACTGAACAGTTTCAAAGGACAAAAGTAAGGGATAGCTATCGGCCCTCAGTACAACACAACGAGCTCCAGCAAGGTTCAGTGTGCTCAGTGAGTGGGTCTGTACATTAGAATAGTCCTGCTTTATATACGTTTGCGAACATGATGTCCAACCCTACTGCAGGTCAATATTCCTCTAATACATTACTGATCTAGGGTTCATGCCGAGTTCACACATCTATATGCATAGGGTTTGCCTTTAATAGATTCACCAACAAGTCTACATGGTGACAGTGTATTTTAGGATTTCTCATAAAGGTCTTCTCAAACATTAATACAATGTAGTAAAACAAGTGTTCTCAGTTCAGTATTTTGATACATTGTTCTTAACATATGCTCGCGGGTTAGTTTCATTGGCAGGAGTAATCCTTTACACACAGGTTAGTGAAGGACAAGGTCTCAGTTCACGACCCCAACAAGTGGCCTGCAGGAAAGTTACATATTAATTGCACACAGAGGTCAAGACGGCCATGTTGTATTTCGGAATGACATTGTCCACCATTTTAACTCACAGGGTGACTTTACAGAGAGAACCTAAAATGGCGCATTGACCTAAAATGGCGGCTTACATTGATTCTAAGGTCAGGACCTTGCAACATGGCTTTCTTCACAAGTGGCTTATAAGCAGCTTGGCGTAGGCCAATATACATATATTCATTTCAATAGGAGGCACAATATAATTTCCCGTTTGACAAACCCTCCTTCTTGCCTATGCCAAGTGCTAAACTACTTCTGATCTCCTTGCAAACAACTCCATGCATCATCGTCCATGCACTTTGAATCGCTGTCAGAAATATCTATTGCCATCAGATCATTCGCTAAAATTTCTTTTAACACATATTCCTTGGAAGGGTTATCTGGGGCATACACTTTATGTCCTATTGTACCTATCGCTTGTGCGCAACATCCCCCTAGCATCGAACATATACTAGGTAGACACTGGATACAACAACAAATGTACAACAGAATACTCAAAATAACCAGTAAGACCGAAAGAACCTTCCAACCCCAAGATCGCAAAAAAAAGTCCCAGAACCAAGCGCTAAGATCCCAGTTTCCCTCGGGAACATGCACTTCTGAACTAAGGACAAGCAGATTCTGTATTGCCTTGAAGATAGTTGGGGAGGAATCCGGCACGAAAACACAGCAAGCGGACCCCACTAATTTACACACTCGACCACGTTCAGCCAGAATGACATCTAATGCCATCCGGTTCTGGAGCGCTACTAATCTTAACGCTTTTTCTTCTAATGTCATATAATAGAGTATGTCCGTGGTCCGGTTGATGGTTCTCTCGAGTACTCTCACTAGTCTTCTGATATCCTCGGAATTCGCTATCTGTCCCCAAAATGGCACAAATGGTTTTGCTACATCTCCCAAGACCTGTGCTGGAGTGTCACCATTCTCGTCCCTCTGTGGACGAGCCTTTGAAACCTCTACAGTAAAAGCTATGAACACGCCAGGTAACAGAATCCCTAAATAACAGGTTCCGTGCCAATCCCTGGGCAACCATGGAAATGCTACATTACCGCAAACAAAGTAGACAGGTTCGCCTACATACAAAGGTCTGTCTTCCACAGTCAAATTTGCAACGTTGGCACAACCTTTAAAATCTCCCATTGACTGAGTACCATTCCTCTGTATGCAGAAAGAAACTCAATCAGGGCTATGGTTAACAGTGGAAGAAGGAGGCATGGCATCCTTATTGCTTATCGGAGCCATATTGAAGGAAATCAAGGATTGAAAGGGACGAGACAGTCTATCAGAAGGCCTTATAGAAGCAACGTTGAGCTTACTCCTATTTGCGAAAAGCGAGCATCCCAGGGGAGTCAGAACACGTTTCTCAAAATTATTCAAATTAGTACCATCAAAGTTCCCCGAGATGCTATCGTTCCATCGGCCAAAGAACAGTGCTCTAAGAGAAGCATAACAAGCAGTTGTCAAAGGTAAAGGATGAATATACCAACCTAGCCTCTTATCCCCATGTTGCGGTAAATGTGAACAGACCCAAAAGTTGGACCTATCGAAAATGGCATGCATAGCATTCATGATAAGTAACAGAGTATTGTTATGGTACCTTTGTCTATGCTTGGAGTCCCTATGGGACAGAGTATGCAAATGTACGAAGGGAGTAGGAGCAGTGGGTACATTTTCAGTCGGTAGCAAAGACTCTAAAGGATGAGTTTCCTCGAGGTACCATAGGCCTAAAACAGTGACTATTATAAAACCAAATATTATTATAAAAACACAGCAATACGTTTTCGGGGTCCAAGTGCTTTGTCCATTATCCCGGCTGGTCACACGATCATTTACAAGTCCCATACGAGCGGTGGAGGCGGCAGGCATTGTAGTCTTCAAACGACAAACCCCAATGTTATTAGCTGGCGACCTCCCGACCGCGCGACTTCTTAGTCCTTCGACAACCCTAGCCAACAGAATCCCCTTTTCTCAAATTTGGGCAAAAACAAGCCCTTGATGATTCTTTCCTTCTCCGAATGCACAGCCGAACCGTGCCGTAAGTCTATCAGATGCACAGCAAAACCGTGTCGTAAGTATATTTTCTTGGACGCAGATTGTACCTTGCTTTTCCCGGTACTGATTGATCCGGAAACAATGTGTCATCACTTCCCGTTGGGAGCAACGTATCAAGAGCAAGTGAAGATGCCGAATTTGAAACAACAGTTTCCGGAAGCAAAACTTTTGGAGAGTGTGGAGACAGAATGGCAGGTTCCCCAAGGCTCACAGGCTCAGAAAGATTCTCTGATGCACTCTCAGCGCTATTTACTGCTTTGGGATCATTGGTTGCAGCATTAGCGAGGGGTTCTGTTTCTTCTGTATCGTGTGGCACTGGGTGAGGAAGTCTCTTAACATGCGTCGTGTGGATCCAGTGTTTCCTGCCTACGAAAAGCACCAACGTCTGTGTGACCAGCAGGATCTGGAATGGGCCCGCCAACGAGGTGCAAGGCAAGAAGAACGCTCAAATGCCTTGATGAGCAACCAGTCCCCAGGCAGTATGCAGTGGCCTGGACCCTCGTATCGCAAAGGTAAAGCCTCTCGCACCTGTTGATAAATCAAATACAGGTTTTTAGTCAACTAGCTGCAATAATCTGAAAGAAGTACATTTTCAACATTTTTCAAGGATCTACATTTAGGAAGGTTCCAGATATTGCCAGGTTTCCCCATTACCACCTCAAATGGAGAGAACCCAGTCTTAGTTTGAGGGGTTGTACGCATGGCTAATAACACGATCAGTAAGGTGTCCGGCCAGTTTAATTTAGTGCCGGCACACGTCTTAGCGAGCTTGTTCTTGATGGTACCATTGTGTCTTTCAACTAGTCCGGCGCTCTGAGAGTGTCTGGCCGAATGGAACCGTTTGTCGATCTGTAATGCCGCACATATCAGCAGAATTACAGCAGCGACAAAATGTGGACCATTGTCCGACCAGATGACTCTTGGTAGCCCGAACCGAGGAAAATACTCCTTTAACATGGTTTTCGCAGTAGTCATGGCTGTAGCATCTTTGACAGGGAAAGCCTCGACCCATTTACTAAAAGCACAGATGACAACTAATACATACTTCACATTATTGCACCGTTCCATTTCAATAAAATCGAAGTGAATGACTTCGAAGGGGACAGAAGGTGGCCCAAAACTTCCCCTTGGAGTTGATGCCCCCTTTCCCACATTGTGTTGTGGGCAAATCATGCAGTCCTGAACATAGCGCTGGGCAATTTTTGAAATTTTGTCATTTTCCCAAACTTTTTCTAACATTTTCGTAACTCTCTGGGCACATATATGCGTAGGACCATGGGCCATGACGACCATCATCATTACATAAGCGTCAGGGAGTAGCCATTTTCCTTCAACTATGTCCACCCAACACCCATCATCATCGAGTTTCCCCAAGCCTTCAGCCCACCTCTTGGATTCTTCTAACGTGGCTTCGGCTTGTATATCCCGTACAGACCCAACACCCTCATCCAATGCATAGGCATTCACAGTCTCCCTTGAAACATACATCTCTGTAAAGAGATCGGTGGCAGTTTGTCTAGCTATCTGATCAGCAAAAGCATTCCCTTTTCCTATATCATCTGTAATCTTTCGATGTGCTGCACATTTTACGACAGCTAACTGAGTAGGGAGCACAAGCGCTGAGAGAAGTTGTACTATTAGGGAGCCATGCTGGATCTTTGTACCATGCGAAGTTAAGAACCCTCTCTCTGACCAAAGTCTCCCAAAGTTGTGAACCACCCCAAAGGCATACTGACTATCAGTATATATGTTTACTGTAAGCCCTTCGGAAAGTTCACAAGCTCGGGTCTATGTTATAATCTCTGCGGCCTGCGCAGAGTTATGCGTAATTCTCTTGGTTTCCACAACCGTCTTTATGTGGTGATTGCATAAGCAGCTGTGGATGTACCATCCCGAAGTTTGAAGCAGGAGCCATCACAAAACAGCTCTCCTTGTGGATTGTTCAAAGGAGTGTCTTTTAGATCAATTCTACCCTTTGTCTCTTGTTCGGTAGTATACAGACAGTCATGGTACTCTTCGTCACCACAAGCAGTACCTTGCGGGAAAGGTAGGAGTTCAGCCGGATTAAGAACACAACACCTCTTAATTTGGATGTGAGGAGCAAACAAGATCAATTCATATCTCCTCAACCGTGCAGAAGTGAGGTGTTGCGTTTGGGTTCTGTTCAGTAGAACATCTACAGAGTGAGGCACCATCAGGGTTAGATCATGGCCTAGGACCATTCCCTCACTCTGTTTTACAGACACAGCAGCAGCAGCGACAGCTCGCAAACGTCTTGGCAAACAGCATGCTACCTGATCAAGGGAAGAAGAAAAGTAACCGCACGGCCTATTCTTCCCTCCATGTTCCTGCATTAATACAGCCAAAGCACATCCATCACATTCATGCAAAAACAACACAAAGGCCTTTTCATGGTTTGGTGTGCCCAAAACTGGTGCGGAGCATAATGCAGTCTTGAGCAAATCAAGTGATTGCTGGTGCTCCGTGTTCCACAGCAATGGCAAAGAAATGCCCTTCTTTGTCAGAGCCAACATCGGTTTAATCACTAGTGAGAAGTTTGGGATCCACAACCTACAGTAAGAAGCCATACCTATCAAGGCTCTAACTTCATTCTGTGTATTTGGGACAGACATGCCAGAAATGTGTTTTTTTCTTTCAGGTGTCAATCTTCTTCACTCCTTTGACAGGCGATAGCCTAAATAGGTGACCTCCTGGCAACAATATTGAAACTTTTTAAGCAAAGCTTTGTGACCATGTTTAGCTAGATGAATAAGCAACAACACAGTGCCCTCCTTACAGGCACTCTCAGAGTCAGCAGCTAAAAGCAAATCATCAACATACTGAAGCAATGTACAAGTAGAGGGTAATTCACGGGTATCAAGCTGTTCTTTCAAAGCCCTACTGTAGATGCTAGGACTTCTGTGTAACCTTGAGGTGCACGAGAAAATGTAAACAAGCGTCCCCCTAAGGAAAACACGAACAAGTATCTACTGTCCTTGTGTATAGGAATACTAAAGAAAGCATTCTTCAGACTACAACACTAAAGTAAGTAGCTGTAGCTGGAATCATAGTTAATATTGTCGTCACATCAGGCACAAATGGAAATTGCAGAGCAACGACTTTATTAATGGCACGTAAATCAATTATGAAACGGAATGGAATTGCATTATCGCCTTTCTTGTACACGGGTGAAATCGGACTATTGCACAAACTACCTGAAATTTCCTCAATCACCCCGCGATGCACAAAAATCGGAAACAATGCATTTCAAAGTTAGCTCACCATCAACTGAAATCTTATACTGTGGAATACGTGGCAACTCAATTCCATGTTTCAAGACTATCTTAACAGGCTCAATCTGTAAAAAACCGACATCATTGTCGTCAATTGCCCATAAACTCTCTGGTACATCAATGAATTCTGGCGGCAAAGGTCTAGTCAAGAATTGCGAGACAGAAAGTTGCTGTGGTGAAATCATCAAACACACTCCGTCAGAATAACAATGAATTACTGCATTTAATTCTTTCAACAGGTTCAACTCCAGCAACTTCTCTCCACAATTCGAAGTCAACAGAAATGGACAGTGGTCCATAAAGGGACCCAAAGAAATAGGTACCGGTGAAGAAACTGGGCAAACAACTGGTGTGCCAGAAAACCCTACAGAAACATTGGTTTGCCCTGACAGTGGAATGTTTGGAACCCGAGAATGATCAATGGAACACTTCTGTGCTCCTGTATCTATCAAAAACAGATGTTTCCTATTTCCCACTACCATTTCAACGTAGGGACCTTTCTGATTAACGGGAATAGGTGTTGGTTCCAAACCCTGCTTTGGGAAATCCTAACGAGAGAGAGGTAAGCAGCAGAAGGATGATCAAATATGTTTCTAGTGTCCATACTTGGAGACTGATTATCCTGCGAAAAAGGTTGCTGAGGATCCTGTGTAAACTGACCTCTACCAGGGCCCCTTACACCTGGGCGACCTCTGCATCGTCTACCCATTTTTCCAAATGTGTTATTCGACCTCTGTCGAAGGACGGTGCATTGTGCACGCCAATGACCCTCTTGCCGACAATAGGCACACTGGTTAATGTTCACAGGACCCAAGGGCACATTCCCTTGTGGAACATACTGACCTCTAATCTGCAAACTACCCCCTTATGGGGCATCTAACAATTTGCTGTAATAATACTTTAGTCTTTAAATCACCTTTCTGCTTCTCAACTCTATCTTTCTCATTGTTGACACGATTCTCGTAGTACTGAGCCAAGTGCAGTACTTCTGATTGGGACTTCGCCTGCCAAGCGCTTTCAGAAGAAATAATTTGTGACTGGATGTCAGGCAGCAATCCACGCACAAATGTGTCCACAAATAATCTTTTCCCAAACTCCGTGCCTAAGTCTTGTCCGCTGAAATCCGAGAATACCTGTTCAGACCGATTAAAGAACTCGGCAGCACCCTCAGACTTCCCTTGGACACAGGCCGTAAACTTGTCCCAAATGATCCTCTTTTCGGGAATTATAGTCTTCAATTTTGCAATAATTCTATCAGGCAAGGTTAATATCACCTGCGGCGGTGTCTAATCAGCTGGCCTTTCTCCATCGAGTCTAGTTATGTTAGCCCATGTATCTCCCAACCCTGGTACGTCGTCTATAGTCCTAACTTGTTTCCACAAATCTACGGGCAGGAGTACAGGAAATAACAAATCAATATCACCTAGGGTGAATACTGAGGACTGCAAGACAGACTCTATTTCTTTATAGAATCCTGTCGGATTTTTCCTAATATCAGGAATAGATTGTCTAATAGTGTTCACTTCCTGTCTTGAGAACGGGACATGAACAAACTGTGATACATAATGTGCAGGAATGTTTACAGCAACTACATTTGTTGCAGGATCAGCCGCAATCTCAACCTTCGGGACAAATGTCGGAGGAACCTCTCTCATAGGCAACTGAGAAGTAGGTAACTCCTTATGCTTACTAAGCAACAGAGCTAAGTCGAGCGCTAATGCAGTCGAAGAAGTGTCAAGTGAAAAAACTCTCTTATAAATACTCAATAACTCTGTGGGACAACTAATCTTTCTCTTCACACAATCATCCTGTAGGTATTCTATCATTACCTGTATCACTTTCCTCTGGATTTCTGGCGTATACTGACTGTATGTGTCATATACCTCAACTGGAGTTATCAACATATCTGAAATCCATCTAAGTGCGTCTTTCGTACAAATTCGTACTTCCTCAGATATCGATTTTCGACAAGGAAGGAACCGTTTCTGTACATACATACTTTCCCCCTCGTCATCCTCATTCTGTAACCTTTCCAACTCCTTTCTATACTCAAATAACCTGTCGACATGCTCATTTACTTTCTCCACAGTGTCTCTTTAAAACGCTAAAGTGTTTAGATCCCTTAACCCTTGCGGGATATCTGTATTATTTAATTTGCCCCACATTACACATAAATTAATCCCTAAACCTTGAATAAAAAAATGTTCTCAGGAAAACTATCCATATTACAAAGTGTGGCAAAAACGTTAGTTTGATCATCTCTCTTCATACAATGCTTAGCACATGCAGTCAATTCATGTTTCTTTTCTGGAGATACAGTATTGCGAGTAACAACCCTTGACCCCGCACCCTGATCGACTAAAAGTGGTACGAGACCACTTGGAAGATAGGGAGCAGGAACATTCAATGGAGGTACTGTTACTGGTGCAATAGGAAGAGATGGATGAATAGGTGGAAGAACAACAACTGGAGGAAGAGGAACATACGGAGGAGCAGGAAAAACAGGCAGAGAAGGAATAACAGCAGGAAGAGGCACAACAGCAGGAAGAGGAACATACGGAGGTGGCGCAGTGGCACCAGGCCTTCGTTCATTTAACAATTTGTCAATGAATTCATCAGAAACATGGAAATCTTTAGAAGGATAGACTTTCTGAATGCCAAGTGAGAAAGCCCTATCCATATTCCTAGCTGACTCAGACTGTTTATCTTGGTCATACAACAATGCTTTTTCGGCGCGCATGTTTTTCCCTACTCTTAAATTGCTGTAACGCTTCTTTTTTTCCAATTCTGCAAAACATCGAATGCTGCAGGTCTAGCCTTTTTCTTTAATAGAATTGACTCTAAATACTCAATACGAGGGATTTCAAAACTACCATTGATTGGCCACTGAAGTTCGGAGGCATGTATGGTTTGTCTGTGCCAAATATCATTAAACACTATACTTCCAATGCCATGCTTACAGTACATAGTACATGCCGGCGACCACTCCTGTGGTGCTGGACGGCAAAATTCCACAGATTGTCTATCGCTGCGGAATAATGCCCTGAAGCAGGTAGACAATTTCCCAGGCATGTCAAATTATTGGTGTTACCTGGTCAATAATTGTGTCTGCAGATACAATACGCCATGACTCACCTGATCAATCCTAAGGAGGTCCGATCGGATTACAAAGAATCTTACCTAACTAATCTTACCTCGTGTTTGGTGATTTCGGCAAATCTGCACGCCTCTATAAGTGGACCCTCGTCAAGATGCCGTCTCGGACAACAAGCTAATCATCCAGGGATCGGGCCATGCAGCGCTGCCGAGGTGTCGCGTCTCGTTCAGAAGGGGCCGCTTTCACCATCCGATCCCAGTCCGATAGCGTGTGTCAACCTTCAACAATCCGGCATCAATCTTGAGGGTCCCTATTTGGGCGCCAACTGTGAAAACAAAGTCAAAATATCGAGGCTGAGTACCCTAAAAGGAAATACACCGAACACGGGTTACAAAGGAACATACAAAGATCTTTCATTTTATGCTGAACAGTTTCAAAGGAGAAAAGTAACGGGTAGCTATCGGCCCTCAGTACAACACAACAAACTCCAGCGTGGTTCAGTGTGCTCAGTGAGCGGGGATGTACATAAGAATAGTCCCGCTTTATATACGTTTGCAAACATGATGTCCAACCCTACTGCGGGTTAATATTCCTCTAATACATTACTGATCTAGGGTTCATGCCGAGTTGAAACATCTATATGAATAGGGTTTGCCTTTAATACATTCACCAACAAGTCTACACGGTAACAGTGTATTTTAGGATTTCTCATAAAGGTCTTCTCAAACATTAATACAATGTAGTAAAACAAGTGTTCTCAGTTCAGTATTTGGATACATTGTTCTTAACATATGCTCGCGGGTTAGTTTCATTGGCACGAGTAATCCTTTACACACAGGTCAGTGAAGGACAAGGTCTCAGTTCACGACCCCAACAAGTGGCCTGCAGGCAAGTTACATATTAATTGCACACAGAAGTCAAGACGGCCATGTTGTATTTCGGAATGACATCGTCCACCATTTTAACTCACACGGTGACTTTACAGAGAGAAACTAAAATGGTGGATTGACCTAAAATGGCGGCTAACATTGATTCTAATGTCAGGACCTTGCAACATGGATTTCTTCGCAAGTGGCTTATAAGCAGCTTGGCGTAGGCCTACATACATATATTCATTGCAATAGGAGGCACAATATAATTTTCCGTTTGACACCATGGCCATGAGGCTCCTGTTGGTATAGGCTATGATGAATATGTTGGAATGGTCGGTGGGGTCTCTCTGTATCAGGATTGGTCCCAGCCCCACTGGACTGGCATTGACGATTACTTCCGTCTTCCTTTGTGCATCAAACTACACCATGTCTTCGGCCCGGTGATGTTGTTGCAAATTGTTTCAAAAGCATTCGAATCACAGATCTTTTTGGGGGTGTAGTCAAAGCAGGTTCCTTACTGTGGCATAGTCCTTGAGATATCTGGAGCAATAGCTCACCAGGTCCAGGGAGGATCATAGTTCATACATGTTCTGAGGGGGTTGTGCCATGTTGAGTGCTGCGACTTTGTCTGGGTCAGGTTGCATTCCTTTTTCTGAAAAGATATGCCCGAAGAATCGAAGCAACCCTTTTCCAAATTTGCACTTTGAGTTGTCATGGGTGAGGCGGCAGCCTCGAGTGCAGAACACACTTTGTGCAGGGCCATGTCACATTCTTCCTTGGATTTCCGAAGACTAAGACATCGTCCGAGTAGTTGAGGCAGTTGGACACATGCCTTATGACCTTGTGAATCTCCTCCTGAAATATCTCGATGGCCAAGGAGATGTCAAAACAAAATCTTTTGGAATGGGACAACCCCAGGTGTGTCACGAATGTAGTGATGTACTGAGATTCAGGTGCTATCTCTATCTGGTGATACCCTTTCGCGAGGTCCAACTTGGAAAATACTTTCGCTCCGTGGAGTAAGTGGATCATATCAGTGATCCTTGGCGCTTGGTGATTTTCGTGCTCAATTGCTTCATTGGCTCTCTGCATGTCCACGCATAACCATATGGATCGGTTTGGCGACTTCTTGGGCACCCGGACTATGGGTGAAACCCACGGGGCAGGACCCGTGACTGGCTCAATCACCTGATGCTGCAGGAGTTTGTCTAGTTCTTCCACCACTTGCCTCTGTATTTTCACAGGTATGCCCCGGTAGTGTTGGGCCACTGGACGAAATTTGGGATTAATGTGCAGTTGTTGCTTCCTGTGTTTAATTTCTTGAAAGCCCTTTGAACAACCTCGGGAATGCTGCTTCTACGTCTTATGAAATAGCGAAGTACTTGAGGGCCATTATCTGATACAGGATGTGTACCAGCCCCATGTCGACCACCATCCTGAAGCTGAGTATACAGCCACTATTGAGTTCCTTCTTTAGGACTTGTAGCGCGATCTTCACTGCGTAGGTCTTGTGAGTGCACTAGGCTATTATTATGCACTTGCAGGGTAAAGGTGTGGTGGAGCCATACATGTAAATGTCAACTGTTGTCTTTTTGAGTTTTGGAGGCTGGGCGAGGGCATTGTAAGCCTCTTCGCTAATAATATTCACTGCCCCCCCTGTGTTTCGTTGAGGAACTCCAGTAGGGTGTTGTTGACCTGTACTGTGAGTACAGGTACAGGGCTATGTTGGGTGGCTGTACTGCTGTTGAGATGCCACATGTAGCCCTTCTTTCGCTGGTCTTCTCCCGATGATGGGGACTCACTGCTCGATGGGGATTTCAACTCTATGTATCGGACAAATCTTCTCTTGCCGCTGCGCCTGGTGCCCTCGGAGGCCCGACGATCATCTCAGGCGTACAGGTTCCTATGTTCTTGTTCTTCTCTCCACTAACCCCTGGGCTCCCCTTCTTGCCAGTTGCCCGTCGGGCTCGCCCTGGTGCTTCTCTGTCGTTCAGGAAATCTCTGTCTTCTAGGTGTGTTCACTGGTGCATTTTTGCAGACAGCCAGAAAATGGTTGTCTCTTCCGCATGTGCTACATTTCTGCCCCAGGGAGGGGCATTCGCCCTTGTGGGGGTACTCGTATCTGCACCGGAAGCACGTGGCTTCTGACCATCTGCCTGGTTTCTTCAGCACTGTATACAGTTTGTTAATGGCATCTGTTTCTGCCGGTTTTTGCTGTATAGTGATGTTCCTTAAGCTGTCAAGCTGGGACTCTACCGCCGCCTCCATCTGACCCAGTGCTAAAATGTGCTCCAGCGACCAATGCTTTTGCAGTAGTTTCTTACGGCATGCTTGTGACGCGAAGGCTGCGATGACTTGAGACTGCAGGGCCTCTTAGTTTCGAATACTGGTGGAATTTGCAGTATTCGAGTTTGATGCAGAGCCTCATGACATAGTTATCAAGCGACTTCCCTTTGTCCTGACATGTTTCATGAAAGATGTGCCTCTCATAGTCTATGTTGGTGTGGGGTGCGAAACATTCTTATAGATTTTCATGCAGGTTGCGGTATGGCGCTGTGTCCAAGTTGAGTAACTCCCCTGCAATGTCTCGTAAAGCCAGTCCCACTGCCATGGACAAGGTGTTCTTTTGGCGGGTATCGTCTATACCTGGAAAGAGTATGAGCCTTTTTTCCCCACTCCTTCATGGATTTTGATGTGTGTTTTAATTTTGTATTCTTTGGATATGGAGTTTTGGACAACTCCATAGGCATCCTTTTTTTCTTGTGTGTACCACGGCACCCTCAGTGCAGTGACTCAGGAATGTCTTTTATGATTTGATATTTTATTTGTATCGCGCTCGTACACAAGTGTTTCAGAGCGCGACTTCCCAAGGTTTAAATACCTTCTCTGGGACTGACTACTGTCTCCCAGTGAATGTAAAGTTAAATTGACTTTGCTAGTCTTTTTAAATTGCTAGACCCAGGACACACTGCCTTACAGCAGAGTGCTGGAAGGAATACCTAGTATTTCCTATGCCTAGAAAACGCATGTAGCTCTCAGAAGCTACCCTTTCCTCTCAGAATGGCTGATGGCAGTGGTATTACTATGATTTTCCCAACCGTGACTGGTTTAAACGCTCCGGTAGATGAAATCCACCGGAGCCATGTTTTTCAAGATGGCGTCTGAGCCCCCTCTGCAAAAACAGTTTCCGATCGACTTTTTTCACCATTTCTTTTTTGAAAGGTCCTTCTAGTGTTTGTCTCTGTGTGCCAAACCAGGTTTGGTCCCTTTGTTCATTTGCCTTTGGTGGGCTAAAGTACTGAAGCCCCCCCTCTGGCGCCTAAGAGTCTCGGGTGGACAGGATGTGAGGGAGGTGCCTGAAACTCCCTGTGCTTAGTCTCCTAGGAGACCTGAACGCACTCTGGCATGATTGGATGGCTGACTGTCCGGCAAGGACAGCCACCCTTCTGGGTGAGTGACAGCTAGGTTGTAATGAATGGGAGAAAACTGTTTAAAAGCAGGTCTCTGGGACTTGGAAGGCAAAGTCGACCACTGGAACGAAAGAACCAAAGACGAGCTGAAGGAAGGGGACTTCTGCAACTCCTGGACAGTTAGTTTGCCCAGTGAAGCCCTGCTGTAGGTCCAAATAGCCTGAAACTCCCTCGACAGAGAAGCCCCATCAAGGATGACTTCTTCCCTTGAGCTTGTTTGAACAACTAACTCGCAAGCAAGCTGGAAACCATCTCCATACTGGTCGTATTCTCTTCAGAGTGCTGTTGGAAACCACATAGCCAGTGAGAAGGATACCTGTTTGTGGACTTTAAGGTACTCACACCTAAAACCGATGTTTTGCCAAGCTTGTGGATCCTTCCCCATGCAGTGCAGGAACCTCCCAACGTCCTCCCTCTTGTCCCCACGACTGAGGCCCATGAACAGCGTGATCTGCAGGAACTGCCAGGAACATTTGCCTCAGCTACAGCTTTTCTTCATACAAAGGTAATGTGCAAACGCGGTTGAGAACTACTCTCTGCCACGGTGAAAGTTTATAAAACTTTCCCAACTTTGGAGTCTTGTTCGCTCCTTATCCCACATATAACTCCTTTTCGTACAAACTACTTCTAAGAACATTGGCAAGAGGCAGAGGAGTCTCAAGATGTAGGGCCTACTGCAACTCTACCTGCTCTTAGGCCTCAACCTTTAGCGACAGGGACCCTACCAGTACTGAGTCCAGAGTTTGTCTCTCTTGAGAAGAGGAGACTTGATTTAGAATTAAAAATGCTCCAAGCACAAACTGAAAGTAAACATTAAGAACCTAAACTAAGGGAAATGGAATAAGCTGTTGCTTAACTTTTCCTGTGCTAGTATTCTGAGAATATACTTACTTCAGGAGACTATGCTGATGGCCAATCCTGTACTAGAGGGGTACCATACTATTTCTTGTATTGCGGTTAGGGGGTGTGAGGGGTATCCAAGAGGAGGTTTTACCATTGCTATCGATCGTAATTTGGGATTTTTGGGGGAAGTTCACTGCTGCTCGGAATGGCTTTCGACAATTGATTTAAATCTGGGAGATGGTTTCTCTACAATATTGTTGCTTAATCTTTATTGGAATCCTCTGCAAATTACCTCTGACACTATAGAGGATGTGATTGGAGAAATTATTTACAAATGGATTCAGAGGGGATGTGGCTTTCAAGTCATCTTGGGAGAGGATTTCAACTCCTTCTGTGCAGAGGGTGCAAGGTAGAACTCACTGGGGGCTCTTCCCTTGGTGCAGCATGTGAACCTTAGGTGAGACATTGGGTGCGATCTTTTTCTCAAGGAGTGGGACTTGTCCTTATTGGATCATTTGCCTTTTTCTCGTGCCTCTAAACATACATGGCATAAAGGAGTGTCGACCTCACATATTGACTATTTTTATGTCTCCGATGGTATTAGGAAACAGTGCAGCTATCTTAGTCATCTTAATTCTGATTTGGGTGATCATGTGCCTTTCTTTTTCACCTTGTCTATTCCTATGTTTACCCCTTGTATTAGACTTGTTCTTTCAGGATTGGAATGCAATAATAGGGGTACTACAGTGTTGTGGAATAAGAAAATCGTACATAAATTTAACCATCTTCTTTCTGTGTCTCTTCAAAACCCTATTTCTGTTTTAAAAGGCTGTGACCTTGAGGTTAGTGGCGGTACTTCTGCATATAACACTATATTGGCCTGTATTTGCAAGATTAGGAACTCAACTAGTTTTGTGAGTCGTTAAAAGAATAGTGTTGTAAGAGATGACAGAATTCTATCCTCTAAGGTCCACAAAAGAAAAGAACTTGCATCTCTGATGAAAGATTGGTTAACACCCTGTGAATACGGGAAACTCAAACATCTGATTATCTTGAGGCATAAGAATTACGTCAAATCCCTTAGGATGGACATGTACTTTCTTTGCCATCAAAATGTGTTGGTGCCTCTGTGCAAGGGCAAAGGTGTCCATAATACATATCCATTTGCTTTCCTGTTTTCTCAAGATGTCTTCTTTGTTTCCTCCTCTTGGTGGTAAACACACTTTTTCCTAGCCAAATATTTGTTTAAAGCAATAGGGAAACACGTGTCGAGAGTGAGAGTGCGTGGAAACTAAAAACTAGAAAAACAGATATTATAATTTGAGAACTTTTCTGCATATTGAGCTACTAAGTGTGGAATGAACACTTGGATAATGGAATCATACATGTGATGATAACATGTGAAACTTAAAATAAACAGCATTGCAGAACAGCAGCATTGTATTGAAGACCTCTCTTTTCTATTTTTGTTCTATTTTTGTTCTTTTCCTTTTTGAAAATTTGGCAATTGAATTCATAACTTGCATACTCACTGCAACAAATTCAACCAAAAAGGTTGGCGCATTTGAGTAAAACTATATATCTCACATCAATCTACTTTCCAATTGTTTCTGTGAAGCAGCCACACATGGATTTGAGAATCACTCATGCAGACAACATCTAAAAAAGCAAGCAAACACTCAACTTCACAGCTGTCACCAGGGATAAGCTTTCTGTTTGGTTGCAAACTTTCTTTCAATTAAGAAATATGCTCTGCCTGATGCTTTTGGAGCTTTGGATGACTGTGATGTGGGCTCTCCTGTGAAGGGACCTTGTAATTGAAATAAGGAGGATATAGCTTGGGCAATTGCCAGACTTAAACCATCTAGGGCCCCCCCTTTGTTCTTAAAGAAGATCCTCGAACCTGGATTGAGCTTTTAAAATCTATGTTCAACCATATCTCTCTGTCTCATACGGTCCCTGCTTCCTGGTCCAAGTCGATCATAGTACCTATTTTCAAAAGGGGCGATGCACTTGATATGTCCAACTATCGTCCTATAGCCTTAACGGATGCCACTAGTAAGGTGGTTTCTATTTTGCTGTTAAGGGACCTTGACTGCGTTATTAGGGAATTTAATCTTCTAAGTAGGTTTCAGGTTGGGTTCCGTGCTGAGCTTGGTACTTCTTTGAATGCATCTATTCTTTCTCACCTTAGCCATTATGTTCATCATTCCGATGTGGGGGATGTTTATCTGGCCTCGTTGGATATGACTAGTGCCTTCGATGGGGTGATTAGATCTAGGCTCTGGCATAAAATGCTTTCCTTGGGCATTTCTCTTAAAATGGTCCAGTTGATTGCCCTACTTCACTCTAAAACGTCTGTCTGTGTTCGATTAACTGAGGATGGTGTTCTTTCTCCCTAAATACCTACCTGTACAGGTGTTAAGCAAGGGTGTACACTGGCCCCCCCTAAGCTCTTCAACCTCTATACGTGCGATGCTGAGGGACTGTGGCAGGGTCCTCCATCGCACCTGCAAGGTTGGGGAGTGTTAGGTTGGAGTGTATGGCCTATGCAGGCAATTTTATATTGTTCGGTAGAACCCCGCGAGGTCTTAGAGCTAAGATGCAGCTCTTCTAGGAATATGCAGTGAATAATAATCTGTTCCCTAATGCTTCAAAATCAAAAGTCCTGGTTCTATCAAGAAGAATCAAGGACATTCAATATTCTTGGAACATGGGAACTGATACTGTGGAGCCGGTCAATACTGTAATTTATCTTGGATATCATTTGGCCAACAGGGTTTGTATAGATCAATGGAAATTCATCTTGAATGATAAAGTTAAGAAACTTACTGCTCATATGAAGTTCTTAAAGCACAAAGTATGTAAGTTTTCTTTACTTCCCCTGAGACGATATTATCTGGCCAAATGTGAGGCAATTATCCTTTACAGACTTGACCTTTGCTTGAATACTATTCAGGGAACTCTATGGAAGAATATACTTGGTCTCTCTATGGCTATCCCTAATGCCATCATTGCACATGAGTTGTGTCTGGTGTCATTGAAGGCTAGGTATGTCTGGAGACAGCTTTCTCTCTTCAGAAGAATAATTGCTCTGCTTAAAAATTCCCTTTATGAGTATCTTAAGGTTGCTATGACAGCAGGATCTGTACCATCATTGATGTGCTCTGCGTTGGTTTATATTTGTGCATCCGAAGAGTACTTGATTCTTAGACCAGAGCATTTTAAAAGATTCTGTTTAGTTCTGACTGTGCTGAGAGCATCAATTGTATTCATTCATATACAAGGTTTGTGGATTATTCTAGGTTTACTCATGCTAGGGAATGTCTGCCTTTATATATTGAAAAGTTTCCCTGCTCTGTTGTACACATGAACGTCATGCGTTTTAGG
This sequence comes from Ambystoma mexicanum, assembly GCF_040938575.1. Classification (NCBI taxonomy): domain Eukaryota; kingdom Metazoa; phylum Chordata; class Amphibia; order Caudata; family Ambystomatidae; genus Ambystoma; species Ambystoma mexicanum. Next base: position 433,018,234 of record NC_090939.1, on the reverse strand, counting down.
TTTAATCAACTACCTGTCTATAAGAAAGTTGGTGGAGCTTGAAAATGCTGGATGACACCAATGGTCTAAACAATGAATGTAGGTTCTGTGGGGTAAGCAATACCCGTGAAGCCCTGAAACAACTGGTAGTTGAGTGTATGTTCTTTGATAAAGAACGATTCGGGTTTTTTAAGGATAACACCATTGAACGTTCAGAGGTATTGAGAAATTCTGTTGGTGTTGTTGTATGTGGGGCACTGCTATTTCCTTAGTTTTATCTTTAAATCGCTTTCTTGTATTTTTAATTTCTGAGTTGAATAAGAAAAGCTTATCTTTAGAAATAAAACATTTTGTAAAATGAAGTCATTCTTGCAAACTGAATTTTGTTTTTTTTCTTTTTCTTTTGATTTTAGAAGATGTCTCTTGTTGAATGGTATTTTATTTTTTATTATCTTTTGCTGGATGACACCAATGGTCTAAACAATGAATGTAGGTTCTGTGGGGTAAGCTACCCGTGAAGCCCTGAAACAACTGGTAGTTGAGTGTATGTTCTTTGATAAAGAACGATTTGGGTTTTTTAAGGATAACACCATTGAACATTCAGAGGTATTGAGAAATTCTTTTGGTGTCGTTGTATGTGGGGCACTGCTATTTCCTTAGTTTTATCTTTAAATCGCTTTCTTGTATTTTTAATTTCTGAGTTGAATAAGAAAAGGTTATCTTTAGAAATATAACATTTTGTAAAATGAAGTCATTCTTGCAAACTGAATTTTGTTTTTTTTCTTTTTCTTTTGATTTTAGAAGATGTCTCTTGTTGAATGGTATTTTATTTTTTATTATCTTTTATCTACTTCTTCTTTTGCATGATGCTGTTTATGGTTTTCTGTAAACTGTAAATGCAACAATAAAAGTAACAAAAAACAAAGGGAAATGGTATTACAACATGCTCTTGAAATGAAGAAATTGTCCCTTGAGAATGGTTCTCTCCCAGAGTATTCTAGCTATTCCAGTGCTAAGAGGCCTCGTATGCCCAAAGATGCAGTAAGTATGTAAGAGGTTAAGCTTGATATTTTGGATTGGTTGGCTGCTTTTGAGTATAACTATGGGATTCAGGAAATTACTGGGAATCAGCTGATTCCTTGGCTTTTGTCTAGGCTACCCCAGGTTGCAACTGATGATGTAATCGAGGTGGAGGAAATAGACAGGATGGAGTATAAAAATGTGAAACTAGCTTTGATAGCTAGGTTTGGGAAAACTCCTTCCCTGTATCTTAATAGGTTTAGAACCCTCAAAAAGCATGATGGTACCCCTTGGGCTACCTGGGTGTGTGAATGTTTGAAAAACGTAGATGGTTGGGTTAAGGGTTACAAATTTAACACTAATGAAGGTATGAGAAATCTGTTCATGTTAGAGTCTATCATAATGCCTGCTCTCCTGAGTTCATACAGCACTTGGCTGATTCCAAGGAAATTGCTCCAAAGAAGTTAGAAAAGGATGCTGACCAACAGGGCTACTCACAAGGATTCTGGGGCTACTCAGAAGAAGGATGAGGGAAAGCAGCACAAGAAATACAACAAAGAGAATTCCAATACTTCCAATCCAAAAGAGGGCCACAAACATAAGAAGGGTAAGCCCCCTGGGAAACCAAATCAGGCTAGTGAAGCCTCTGGTGCCAAACCAGAGGGAGGTCAGGCCAAACAAGCATTTATCAACACCTTTGGAAAGTGTTTTGCTTGTGGGTCAACTGACCATGTAAAAGGGGATCCCAGATGTAAGGGTAAACCTTCAGGGATCCACACTGTCTCCTTAGCCTTCTCCCCAGAGGAAGAAGTACAAATGGCAAGTGGAAACTTTCACCTACTGGCCGAGGAACCCATGAAAGTCTCAGCCAGTGTTTTGTTAGAGTTCCTGGGTCTGTGGGAACAACAGTACTTAGATGTCTCTAATTCCATCCCAGACAATACCACAGAACATTACAACAACAGTGTACTTGTGAATGGTCAGGAGACCCCTGCCATCAGAGACACTGGGGCCAGTATTACTGTAGTGAATGAATCTTTTTTCAAGGTTGAGGATGTTGCTAAGGCACCAAAATGCCTCACTAAGCTTTCTGGAGGCCCTGTCCAAATGCTTCCACAGTTACCAGCTCTCCTCCAGTGCAATGACATGTCTGTCAAGATACCTGTTAGTGTGCAGAGTGAAGTACCTGGGAGAGTCCTGTTGGGGAATGACTGAAAACTCTTGGAGATGTATCAAGCACCCCCAGGCCTTCCAGCAAAAGGAAACAGGAGCAGACAAGGAAGGCCAGAGAGAGTACCTTAAACCAACTCTCTAGGGGAAATTATAGAGGAAACTATAACCCCCAGTCCACAGGACACACTGACTGCTATTTCCAAGAAAAAGGAGGAAAAGGGGAAACCTAAAACCTTAAGGAAGAAGCCAGCCAGCACTCCTGTGCTACCTACAAGGGCATCCCCGAGATGACTGTCCAAAGTAACACCTGTGACTCCTCCACCAGCTGAAGCTGAGTGTGAGGAACAACCAGGACTGGTTGAATCAGCTGCTGAAGATTCCAAGCTGGAAGAAGACCTTACCTCTGTGGGAGATCTGGATCCTAAAGACCATCCTGAGCTGCAGTCTTCACTGGCAGAAGGTGGCCCCTGTAGGGCAGACTTCAGCAGAGGTCAAAGGGAATGTCCTACTGTTGAAGGCCTTAGCCAACAGGCAGCTTCCGAGTTGGAAGGGTTATAGCCAGGGAAGCAGAGGTTATACTGGAAGATGGCCTCTTCTACAGTGAACCAACTGAGTCTATCCCAGGGGACTACAGGAGACTTGAAGTGCCTCTAAAGACTAGGCATCAGTTCCTACAGTTAGCCCATGAGATTCCTTTGGCTGGTCACTTGAGTTTCAAGAAGACTAAATAAAGGCTTTCTCTTTATTTCTACTGTCCTAAATTGGGGTCTGATGTAGATAAATTCTGTAGGAGCTGTCACACTTGTCAGACATCTGGCAAGAGTGGAGCCAAGAATGTGCCAACCTTTGTTCCCCCTCCTAGTGGTGGGAGTCCTTTTTGAGAGGGTAGGAATCAACATTGTTGGTCCCTTAGACCATCCAACCTCTTCAGGCAACAGGTTTATCCTGGTTTTAGCAGAGCATGCTACTAGATACCATGAAGCAATACCTATAAGGACTGTCACCGCTCAGGCTGTTGCTAAGGCCCTACTTGGTATTTTGACCAGGGTAGGTATTCCTAAGGAAGTCAGCTCTGACAGGGGATCCACTTTTATGTCCCACTACATGCAGGCCATGTGGAAAAACTGTGGAGTGACTTACAAGTTCTCAACTGCCTACCATTCCCAGACAAATGGGTTGGTAGAAAGATTTACCCATACTATGAAGAGCATGATAGGTGCTTTAGAGGAACTCCTTAGAAGAAAGTGGGACCGTCTACTGCCATGCCATCTGCTTGCTTATAGAGATGTCTCTCTGGAGGGAGTTGGATTTAGTCCCTTTGAGTTTCTCTATGGCCATCCAGTTAGAGGTCTCTTGGCCCTAATTAAGGAGGGGTTGGAGAGTGATCCTTCCACAAAGCCAGTGAGAGTCACTGACTATGTGATAGGTCTCCGGAGGAGAATGTCACACATGATGGCCAACATGGTTGAGTTTACTCAAGACCAGAACGTTTTAGTTATGGTACCTACACGGCAGAGGGCCTTACAGGACAAATGGATAGGACCCTTCAAGGTTGTGGGAAAACGTGGAGAAGTCAACTATCTGGTGGACTTAGGCAATCTAAAGGAGGCTCCGATAGTCTTTCCCACCAACTGCCTTAAAGCTTATGTCTCAAGACCCTAAGTATGAGCTTTGCTTCTAGCTTCAGAGAGTGAACCTCTACCTGACCTACTTAGAGGACAGCCTGTAGATGAGAAGATAGAAGGAGTCAATCTCTGTTCTAATCTGACACTGGAACAACAAGATGAGTGCAAGTTTCTGTTAAATCAGTTTGCCTCCTTGTTTTCACTATCACCATGCTTGACCCCTCGGGGCCAGCATGATATTCTCACTGTTGACTGTTTACCTGTTAAAAGCAAAGGTTACAGGATGTCAGATTATGTAAGAACCTGCATAAAGGAGGAGGTCAACAAGATGCTTGATCTCGGGGTAATAAAGCCATCTAACAGTCCATAGTCTAGTCCAGTTGTACTAGTGCCAAAGGCAGGATCCAAAGAGTTGAGATTCTGTGTGGACTATAGAGCTCTTAATGCAGTCGCAAAGACTGTTGCCTATCCTTTACCTAGGACAGATGAATTGATGGACAAACTTGGTTCAGCCAAGTACCTCAGTACATTTGATCTCACGTAAGGCTATTGGCAAATAGCCCTGACAAACCATGCCAAGGAGACAACTGTATTCTCCACCCCAGAAGGGCCTCTACCAGTTTAAGGTCATGCCTTTTGGACTAAAAAATGCACCTGCAACATTCCAAATGATGGTTAATCAAGTTCTGAATGGGATGGAGGACTTATGCATGGCATAGTTAGATGACATTGCAGTGTTCAGCCCTACTTGGAAAGAACATGTTGACCACCTAGGATATGTTTTGCAGGCTCTTGAGCAGGCCCATCTGACCATAAAGGCAAGTAAGTGTCAAATTGGTCAGAGTAAAGGGGTCTACCTTGGATATGAGGTAGGAGGAGGTGAAATCAGGCCATTGCCTAGCAAAGTACAAGCTGTACAAAACTGGGCCACCCCTACTACTCAAACCCAAGTGAGAGCCTTCCTAGGCCTCACTGGTTACTATAGAAACTTCACAGAGAACTATGGGACCATAGCTTCTTCCTTGGATGTCGTCTCCACATCCAAATTTCCCAAAAAGGTCAGGTGGAATGAGTAGTGCACTCAAGCATTGGAAGGACTTAAGAAAGCCCTTTGTCAAGCTCCAGTTTTAAGAGCTCCTGACTACAACTAAACCTTCATTATGCAAATAGATGTTTCAATACAGGTATAGGTGCAGTTCTGAGTCAGTTGGATGAGAAAGGTAGGGAGCACCCCATTTGCTTCATCTGCAGGACGTTGAAGGAACCAGAAACAAGGTGGGCCACCATAGAAAGATAATGTTTTGCTATTCTGTGTTCACTGAAGAAGTTTAGACCATACTTGTATAGATCTACTTTTGTGATTCAGACTGACCACCAATCCTTGAGCTGGTTGATGCAAATGAAAGGGGAAACTCCTTAACTATTCAGATGGTCAATCAGCCTGCAAGGGTTTGATTTCACCATTGAACACAGGTCAGGGTGTCACCACCAAAATGCTGATGGTCTCTCCATGATGTTTGACCAACTGAAGATTCATCCAGGAGTGGATTAAATTCCCCTGTCCCTTAGCATGGGGGGAGGGGGTGTTAGGGAGAATTGTAATAAATGTGCTAATTTCCCTTATCTTTGAGACCTCCAGCAACTTTGCTGGATTTCTAGGACTTTAATTTTTACCTGGAAAGAGTATGAGCCTTTTATTTCCCATTCTTTCATGTATTTTGATGTGTGTTTTACTCCATAGGCATCATCGTTTTTCTTGTGTGTGCCACAGCACACTCAGTGCAGTGACACAGGGATGTCTTTCAGACTTACCAAGGTTTAAATACCTTCTCTGGGACTGACTACTGTCTCAGTACTGTCAAAGTTAAATTGACTTTGCTAGTCTTTTTAAATTGCTAGACCCAGCACACACTGCCTTACAGCAGAGTGCTGGAGGAATACCTAGTATTCCTTATGCCTAGAAAAACTCATGTATCCCTCCAAAGCTACCCTTTCCCCTCAGAATGGCTGGTGGCAGTGGTATTACCATGATTTTCCCGACTGTGACCCGGTTAAACGCTCCGGTAGCTGAAATCCACCAGAGCCATGTTTTTCAAGATGGCGTGTGAGCCCCCTCTGTAAAAACAGGTCCTGCATGACTTTTTCTTTCACAATTTCTTTTTGGAAAGGTCCTTCTAGTGTTTGTCTCTGCGCGCCAAACCAGGTTTGGTGCCTTTGTTCATTTGCCTTTGGCAGGCTTCAATACTGAGGCCCCTCCTATGGCACCTGAGAGTCTTGGGTGGACAGGATGTGAGGGATTTTCCCAAAACTCCCTGTGCTTAGCCTCCTAGGAGACCTGAATGCACTCTGGCATGATTAGCTGGCTGACTGTCTGACAAGGACAACCATTCTCCTGGGCTAGTGACAGGTAGGCTGGAATGAATGGGAGAAAACTGTTTAAAAGCAGATCTCTGGGACTTGGAAGGCAGAGTCGACCACTGGAATGAAAGAACAGAATATGAGCTGAAGGAAGGTGACTGCTGCAACTCCTGGACCATTGCTTTGCCCGGTGAAGCCCTGCTGCAGGTCCGAATAGCCTGAATCTCCCTCGATAGAGAAGCCCTTTCAAGGACGACTTCTTCCCTTGAGCTGGTGGGAACAATCAACTCGCAAGCCACCTGGAAACCATCTCCATACTGGTCGAATTCTCTTCAGAGTGCTGTTGAAAACCAGATAGCCAGTGAGAAGGATACCAGTTTGTGGACTTTAAGGAACTCACACCTTCCACCAATGTTTTGCCAAGCTTGTGGATCCTTCCCTGTGCAGTGCAAGAACCTCCTGACGTCCTCCCTCTTGTCCCCACAACTGAGGCCCAGGAACAGTGAGATCTGCATTTGCCTCAGCTACAGATTTTTTTCATACAAAGGTACTGTGCAAATGCGGTTGAGAAATCCTCTCTGCCACTGTGAAAGTTTGTGAAACTTTCCAACTTTGGAGTCTTGTTCGCTCCTAATCAGACATATAACTCTTTTTCGGAGCGTGGCTAGCGCGCATGGATTGAGGAAGCGGCCTGCTGAGCACCCGTCCGAGATCCTACATGCGATCCTTTGGCAGCCGAACTAAGGGACATACCCGGTGACAAACAGCAACACATTGTTCATAAACCTTTTGCTAATCACCTGGTACGTTCCCAGAGGAGAATCGGAACTGGGAACTGTGAAAACATTCGCTTCATTGAGACGCCCTGCAGCCCAAAATGGCGCTGGCGGCACCCGCCATCTAATAGTGGGAGGACAGAACCACGGAGCAGCCGCGACACAAACGGCTGGTACTCTGCTGGCAGCTATGGTGAGGGACTCCCCGGGAGCGCTGGTTGGCTCCCATCGCTGGTTGGAAGAGCGGAGAGCCATCTATGCTCCCTGTGGGGGCGGCGCTTGCTGGGCTGTGGCCGCGTTAGAGACAGAGCGGTGCGCTGTTGGGGCTACTGGGCTGGACCGGAGTGAACAGGGAATGGCCCTGCCCGCTGGGAAATACTGAGCCCGAGCGGAGGGGTGTAGGAGGAACCCCGCTGTCCTGAGACTGCTGAGGAGCGGCTTAGCCTTGGGGCAGAGGGAGTTGCAGACGGCCCCCGGCGTGATGGGGGGCCCCAGCAGGCGCGAGCGACCAGCGGACTGGCACCATACAGGTCGGTGGGTGCGTATCCCTTGCCCATAGAGCGAGAGGATCTGGGGATTGCACATGGAGACTGACAGGGCAGTGCCTGGCGAAACTCCCCTGCACTGGCTGGGCCTACTCCCTGCCTTAGGGGTGCCCGTGAGCGCCTGGCACTGGGGAAGCGGCTGGAGATTAACCACACCGCCATGATAAAATAAATATTGGCGGAGACAGCCCCCACTGCAGAGCACCTGGTGGGACTATAGAGGCGCAGTGCATACCCTGCAGGCACACGCGGGAGGCCTCGTGCTTCCTCTGGGCAGCCAGAGGAGACCCGGAGTAACATTACAGACCTACAGCCAAAGCCTGCTACTGGGACTGCAACCCCACAAGGACACCTGAATCAACGTGCAAATTGGCATGCTCAGGGCTGCGGGGCCCAACCCAAACTCTCAGCATTATAGAACATTACCCCCAATCAAAGGGGCAACTAGACCAAAAAGCTACAACAATATAAGCTACGAACCACCGGGAAAGCCTGCAACCACGCATTACTTGTGCACTCCTGCCTCCCGAAAACACCATCAACACCACGCACGTCGACGATTACCTATCCCGGCCAACTCACAACTTCAAGGGTGATACTCAACGCTGGGGCCTACGACCACAAACACTAGGCTGCAATCACAGAGCCACAAGCAAATGCGGACCTGCGACACTGCGGGATTGGTGCGGCCGAGCATCCACCTGAGGGCCTAGTCAACAAGGCGAGGCAATTTCCCCCCGAAGGGAAAGGGAAAAACCAGCATCATGGAATCCTTTGCAGTGGTCTGCCCAAAGGACCAAAGTTTGGAACCCGAGACCCCTGACCCTACTCAGAAAGCCCCCGAGGAACACGCCAAAGACACACAGGTCCTAGAGGCAATATCGGGAGTCTGCTCATTCATCGACGCCAAGATAGAGGAAGTGAAGTCAGACGTGCAACTAATGCGCCAAGATATATGCAACCTAGAAGAACGAGTGACAACCACAGAATCTAACAACAGGAGTTTGCCACAACGCTGAAAGAGGTCCAGTCCAAAGTAGTGGAACTAGAAAAACGCAACAGGATACTACAGGAGAGGGCTGAGGATGCTGAAGGAAGATCTGGGCACAACAATGTCCGCTTACTCGGGTGCCCGGAGGGACTCGAGGGACGCAATCCCACTGTCTTTGTTGAATCACTGCTGCAACAGGAGGTGGGCGCCGGCAAGCTGTCTCAGGGATTTGCTGTTGAGAGGGCACACAAAGCACTCCAGAAAAAACCACCACCGGGCTCATACCCTCGCCCGATCATAGCTAAGATTCTGAACTTCCAGGACAGGGAGGTAATACTACGTTACGCACGCAAGGAAGGTGCAATAAGCAGAGAAACCGCAAAGATAACAATATACCCAGACTATACCCCGGCGGTCCAGAGGGCGAGAAACTCCTATATGCAATTAAAGCCAGGATGAGACAACTGAACCTCAAGTACATGCTGCTATAACCTTCCAGGCTCAAGATCATACACAAGGGACGGGCCATCTTCTTAGAGACTCCAGCAGCAGCAAACATGTGGCTCGAGCACAACAATATGGCTGACGACGAAGAGCCGCTGACACGCTCGCAGCACTGACATAACAGGACCCTCAAATGGAACTTTACCCAAGACAGGCTGCCATCTATGCCTGAATCCATGTCAATGAGGACGGGAGGCCTACCACGCTGCCTAACCTGCGCCGAATTACACAAACCCATGAACGAACTGATGCAGGCCTGTTGCCACTGCATCGCAACCTGCCAAGGAAGGCTTGGAAAGGCCAAAAGATGGCTGGGGCACCCGAGCACTGCCCAAGCGGCACAAATGCTGGGTGCAGTTGGTTGAGTTTATCAAGTTATAGTTCAAAATGTTCTACACTCTTTGCCACAACACACATCCAGAATCAAAGCGTACCGGAGACACTGATCAAGACAATGCAACACGACGATGGAGGCTAACATCAGGGTGATGACCTGGAACGTCAGGGGGATGGGCTCCTACATGCGTAGGAACATAATCAAATCATATTTGAGGAGGAAACATGTCTCTATTGCGTTACTACAAGAAACACACCTAACAGCAGAGGATGACAACAGAATACCGGAATGGTGGGGGGGACAGGGATCGGCGCCCCCTACTCCAAATATGCATGAGGAGTCTACACCTGGATCGACAGCTCAGTGCCCTTCAGGCTACACTCAAAGGAAGCAGATGCGGCGGGAAGATACTTAATACTTACCGGCAGCATCGAGCAGCAAGAAATATGCATTGTCAACACTTACCTGCCCAACAACGGCATCCCGGCGTACGTGTCTCAGATAAGTGCCAAACTAACATCCTACCGGGATGGACTGTTTATGTGGGGGTGGGGCGATTTCAACTGCACAAGAGATGGCGTGCTGGATAGGTCTAGGCCCTTACCATCACTGGCCTTCTCCTCCCAGTCCCCACTGAACAAAGTACCAGAGAACCTCAACCTAGCTGAGGTGTGGCGGGAACTCCACCCGAATGATAGAGTATACTCATATTTCTCATCCTCCCACACACTGTACACCAGGATTGATTACATACTAGTTGATAGGCAACACTTACCTCAGGTCGACTCAATATCCTATCTAGGTAGAACAATATAAGACGACTCGCCACTACTTATGGAATGGAAGACTAGAGAGCCTAGGCCACCCATACCAATTAAGCGTATGCTGAGTGAGGACCTCACTGACGGAGCCTTCAGAGAAGACCTCTGGGTCAAAATACAAGAATACCTAGACACCAATATAGGCTCTGTGGAGGGCTGGGACACGATATGGGAAGCGCTAAAATTGGTGATTAGAGGAGAGGTTATTGACAGCGCCGGCGGTATAAGGAAAACCGTACAGAGAGAATTAGAGGTGGGGGAAAGGAAAATTACCCAGCTGGAAGCTATGGCACCCAAAACAAGGGCAACTGAGGAGGAACTGGCCGCAACCAGAGACGACTGACAGAACACATGGGCCAGACTAGCTAAATTTGATTACATAACTAGGGCCATGAGAATGCATGCAGAAGGCAACACACCAGGCAGACTCCTGTCATGGTTATGCAAGAAAGAACATCCCAAACATCCAATTGCTGACATAAAACCCCCCACTGGAGAGACCTGTAGAACACAACTTGAAATTAACAAGACATTCAGTCAATTCTGTGCCCAGCTCTACAGCCACACAAAAAAGATACAACAGGGCGACATACTAGACACCCTTGAAGAAATAGGCCTCCCAACGCTAGACGAAGCCCAGGCAGCTACCCTTAATGAGGATTTGTCACTGGAGGACATAACCGCTGTCCACGAGTAAGACTCCAGGCACTAATGGACTGCCTCCTGAGCTATATAGGACATACAGTGAGACACTGGCCCCCATCCTCATTGAAATCCTTTGAGAATCCTATGAAAAAGGGACCTTGCCCAAAAGCATGAGGGAGACGCTAATAGTACCGATTTCCAAACCCGAGAAACCCAGAGATGAGTGTGGGTCATACCGACCGTTAGCCATGCTCATCTATGACATCAAAATACTAACCACCATTTTAGCGCAGAGGCTCTCCGAGGTGATAGGCACTCTAATACACGAAGATTAAAACGGGTTTATACCGGGTCAGAACGCAGCGGTAAACCTGCGCCGACTACAACACATAGTGGCCCAAACAAAAAATCTGCAACTATCATATGCGGTGGTCTCTTTGGACGCCACAAAAGCGTTCGATTCCATTTATTGGGAATGGCTCCAGGAGGTCCTGAGACAGTTTGGGTTGAGGGCCTCCTTTATCAGATAAAAATACTATACCAATCGCCGGTGGCCAGGGTTAAGACTGGGAAGATAGTATCGGGACTATGGAACATCCAGAGGGGTACCAGACAGAGTTGCCCACTGTCACCCATGTTATATATCCTGGGCCTAGAACCGCAAGCCATATTCATGCGGAAGCAATTCTTCGACAATGGCATCGAGATAGGGGGAGAATATCACATCATCTCATTATACGCAGATGATGTTCTATTATACCTCAGGGACACCCACCTCAACTTGCCAACAATCCTGGAGGTGCTAGAAAACTTTACCCGGGTCTCAGGGATCTCCTTTAATAAAGAGAAATGTAGCATATTCCCTCTGGCTGCCCTAGCTGCACGCACTGAAATTAGCCTCCCAACAGTAGGGATTCAATGGAAGCCCCACACCTTCAAATATCTGGGAGTCAATATTTGGATCACACCAGAAGAAACGCATGGGGGCAACACACAGGTGGCGGTACACAGGCTTAGAAAATTGATGACATTTTGGTCAAAACTACCATTATCAATGATGGGCAGGGCTGCAATAGCCAAAATCATAGTACTTCCGAGACTCCTGTACTTATTCCACAATATACACTATCTTATTCCACCCCCCTTCTTCCGGGTACTGGAGAGCCTGATGAGAGAACTACTCTGGAACAACACTAGACACAAAATATCCCTGAACACACTGACGTTGCCATATAAAGCGGGTGGAATCCAACTCCCAGATCTAGGGAAATACTACCAAGCTGTGCAACTAAGCCACGTGGCCAAATAGATGTCTGATGAACGCACCCCAGGAACCAGATTGCTCCGGCAACATGTGGCCCCAGCGAACTTGAAAGAGATCCTATGGGTCCCGGCAGACTGCTTGAGGGAATCTCTGATGCTGGTAGAACTGGGCAAAAGGGTATGGGATAGAACCCAGATACACACCAAGGGTGTACACTCCTACTCTATGGACATACCTATAGCAGAAGGAGTATGCAGAGGAAAAATGGACCTAGCCCGAATGAGACAATGGGAAGGGTACAGCATTTACACCTGGGGAGAAACATGCGCAGAAGGAACTTTCAGTGAATTTGAGTACATGATAGCCGAGGAGGGATTGCCCAATGGCCAATTTCTATGGTATAGAAAAGTCAGAGAAAGCGCCAAATCAAAGTGGCAACGGTGGCCGGAAGAGCCGGAACTGGACCCACTAGCAACACTGCTATACAGCCTGGGAGACGGCTGGAAAGCAATATTCAGACTATATGGCCAACTATCAGACAGACCCAACCCCAGAAGTGAGTCTTTGAAGGCGAGATGGGAACTGGACCTGGGGGAAGAAATTACTGAGGAGGAATGGCAGAGAGTTTACGCTTTCCCAGAGAAGTGTCGAGAAATGCCCGATTTAGACTAATTCAAGTTTTATACAGAACGTACATGACACCAGGGAAAATAGCCAAAATCAACAGGTCCGGTGACCCACTGTGCCCTCAATGCAAACTAGATGGGATGGCGCACATGTTCTGGTGTTGTTCGAAGATCCAGACGTTCTGGTCCAGAGTGGAGCAGACCTGCAGAAGAGCAGGAATGGCTCGATACACATGGTCCCGAAGGAATGCTTACTTGGTGCGTACCCGAAAATAAGCAAAATGCGACACATATTGAAGCTCATGGACATGGTATGTGTGCTAGCCAAAAGAGCCATAGCCATGACGTGGAAATCCTCGAAAGGCCCATTTTTTGAGAGATGGTACAAAGATCTAGAACACTGGACAGAGGCCGAAACAAAGGCTTGGGGAAATGGAGTAGACAAAGCAGGTGGAGAGATAAGCCCGACATTCGGAGATTGGAAGGCACTAACATGAGACATGTTCCTCCCGTCGGATGACAAACCGCCCTGAACCACCACCTAGCCATCAAATAATAATGAACCAGGCCTGAAATCCAAGGCCCTATGTAAATATTTGCAGCTTCACAAGACTCAGCACTTACCCACCAGATCAACACAACAAATGGCAAAGAGACCAGTTGTTTAGTCGTTATTGTTTAAAGTTCAGATACCATTTTTGTTTTCCCCTTCTTCCACTTCCCCACCTTTTTTCCCTCACCTATTACGCCCTCTCCTCCCCCCTCCACCCTTTGAGAAACTCTTTCCCCCTCTCCTTATGGAATTGTCTCTTTAATTGATCATTATGCAAATGTTATTAAACGTTAAATGCCAATAAAAACATTTTAAAATTAAATAACTCTTTCATGCAAACTACTTCTAAAAACATTGGCAAAGACTTAACCGTTTACTTCCAGAACTGTGCTATCCTATCCAAGACACTGATCCATTGACTTTGGCCCAGGCCCATTGAATTGAATTGCCTCTTGTAGTGACTGAAAGTATTTGCCCTGCCTGAAAAGGTATTTGCGTTTAATTTGTATAACCTTTGTCTTTTACCCCTTCTATTGAAAGTTACTGAAGTGCCATTTTGCTCCCACTTCAGGGGAGCCAAACTTGTTCAGAAACTTATTGGTTTGGTATTGGAGTGTATTATAGTGTGATAGTGTGATGCTTATTACTAGTGGAATGTTCTCTAACTAAATGTGTAAATGAATTAATATTGATTTACCAAGAAACCTTGAGTGTTTGTTTGAACCACTGTGATTGCAAGTCCTTTGTGTAAGCCCTGCTACCACAAAACTGTGTAGTACAGACGTATACCAAAGGTGAGATTGTGCTTACACCTTTAGTCTTAATTGTGTGTAGTGTTCCCAAAGGGTACTGCATGCAATTCTTCCTAACACCTAAACAGACTCCAAATAGTACAAAACAACATGCTTCGAGCAGCCCTTAGCATCCCCAAAAGAGACTACTTCACACACGCCATACTAGCCGCCCACTGGCTCCGAGTTAGAGGGTCAAGTTTAGGATCCTCACCCTAACACACAAATGCCTCTCTCTCTCCCCTTCCTACTTATCTGAAATCATCAACATAGTCACGTCCATACGCCCCAAAAGAAGTCACCACGCCAACCAATTCTGCGTACCCCCTATCAAAAGGGCAAACAATGGAGGCATTGGTTTTCCTCATCTAGCACCCAAACTCTGGAATGCCTTACCCAACACACTCAGAGCCGAAACATCCCTCTCATCCTTCTGCAAAACCCTCAAAACTACACTGTTCAATTAACCCCCTTGGCTCCCCTGGCTATCATCCCTGCACCCCATCTCCTTTTCTATGTCTGTTCTGCCTTTTTGAACACTGTTTGTCATGTAACTAAGTATTTGTGTCCTTGCAACCAGCAATTCTCTCTATAACAGTGCCACAATGCTTCAGGGCTGATACACTTCATGAATGCTAATAAATAAATAAAAGTTCTCAACACCCTACCATCCACAAACCATTGGGTTGATGGAGAGGTTTAATCATACCATGAAGAGCATGATAGGTGCTTTAGAGGAACCACTTAGAAGAAAGTGGACCTTCTATTGTCATGCCTTATCTTTGCTTATACAGAAGTCCCTCAAGCTGGGGTTTGTTTTTGCACCTTTGAATTTGTTTATGGTCATCCAGTCAGATGCCCTTTGGCCCTGATCAAGGAAGGGTTTGAGAGTGCTCCTTCCCTATAGCCAGTGAGAGTCACTGACTATGTGCTAGGCCTCAGGAAGAGGATGGATGGCAGGAACCAAAGAGTTGAGATTCTGCGTGGACTATAGGGCTCTTAATGCAGTCACCCCAACTGATGCCCATCCTATACCCAGGGCAGATGAGCTGGTGGACAAAGTTGGTTCAGCTAAGCTCCTCAGTACATTTGACCTGACCTCATGCTATTGTCAAATAGCTCTGAAAGACCATGCCAAGGAGAAAAAGGCATTCTCCACCACAGGAGGCTTACACCAGTTTAAGGTTATGCCTGTGGGACTTAAGGATGCACCTGCTACATTCTAGAGGATGGTGCATCAGTTCTGAATGGGTTAGAGGACTTCTGCATGGCATACTTAGATGACGTTGCAGTGTTCAGCCCCACTTGGGATGAGCATCTTCACCACCTAGCATATCTCGGGAGGATAGCTCAGGGGCAACATGCTCGCCTTTGAAGTAAGACCACAGGGAGCACTATAGGTTCTATCCCCGGGACAGCGCTTAGAAACCACTGGGTATTAAGCATGTTATTAATAACCTATCAAATCATATGTTTTGCATGGTCTGGAACAGGCCCATCTGACCATAAAGGCTAGTAAATTTCAAATTGGTCAGAGTAAAGTGGTCTACCTTGGCATGAGGTAGGAGGAGGGGAAATAAGGCCATTGCCTGGCAATGTATAAGCTGTACATGACTGGGCCATCCTTACTACTCAAACCCAGGTGAGAGCCTTCCTAGGTCTCACTCGGTACTACAGGAATTTCATAGAGAACTATGGAACCATAGCGTCTCCCTTAACTGTAATCTCTTCACCCAAATTTCCCAAGAAGGTCAGGTGGAATGAGGAGTGCAATAAGGAAGTTGAAGGAGTGAAGACAGCCCTTTGTCAAGCTCCAGTCTTGAGTGCTCCTGATTGTACCAAATCCTTCATTGTACGGACAGATGCTTCTAATACAGGGATAGGTGCAGTTTTGAGCCAACTAGATGATAAAAGCAGGGAACACCCTATCTGCTTCATCAGCAGTAATCTGAAGGACCGTGAGGCAAGGATGGCAACTATAGAATGTACATGTTTTGCCATTGTGTGGTCACTGAAGACATTTAGGCCATACTTGAATGGTTCTACTTTCATTATTCAGACTGACCACCAACCCTTGAGATGGTTAATGCAGATGAAGGGGGAACATCCAAAATTGTTGAGATGGTCAATCAGCCACCAAGGGTTTGATTTCACTATTGAACAAAGGTAACGGTGTAATCAACAAAATGTTGATGTTCTGTCCAGAAAGTATGACTGCTGGAATAAGACATTCATCCACAAGTGGATTAAATCCTCCTGTCTCTTAGTCTGGGGGACACGAGTGTTAGGGATAATTTTCATTTCTGTGATAATTCCCTTCAACCTTAGAGACCCCCAGCTCTTTTGCTGGACTTAGAACTTTTTAATTTTAACTTCTGAGTGAGTGGGGTCTTTTTCTCCCTCTCTCGTGTGTTTTTACTTGATTTAGATTATGTGTTTTCACTGCTTTTGTAGTCTGACAAACTCCATAGGCATCTGTTTTTTGTATGGTGACACACAGCACCTTCAGTGCAGTGTCATTGAGAAATCCTTTGAATTTCTCTTAAGGTTTAACTATCTGTTCTTGGGTGACCTACAGTTCTCAAGATTAGTAAAGTGAATATGACTTTACTTACCTTTTCTCTTTGTAGATCCAGCACACATCATCTTATTTGGAGTGCTGGGAGAATACTTAATAGCCCCTTATCCTACTTTCTCCTGTAACATCTTGTTTTTACCCTCACTCCTTTACATGGCTGGTGGCAGTGGTTTAATTGTTCCTACCATTGTGCTTTTCTACCGCAGGCTGAACCCACAGCTGCAGTACAGCACCCATGAGTGACAATTTTGTTAAAATGGTTCCTGTCTTCTTTTGTTGCCATTTTCTGTTTGTGTGGTCTTTCTTGGCTTTTACTCATTGAGACAGATTTGAGCCCTTTGTTTGTTTTGCCTTTGGTGTGCTTCAGCCCTGAAACCCGCCCCTGACGCCAGTGTGTCTGGAAGGACAGGATGTGAGGGAGGGTCCCGAAACTCCCCTGTCCATTGTCTCTGGGTTTGCCTGGTCAAATCCAGTCCCGATTGGCTGGCTAAAAGGACAGCCACCCTGTTGTGTGATTTACAGCCTAGGCTGTGCATGAATGGGAAATCTTGCTTAAAAGGCAAGGTTTTTCAGACTACAGGCAGAGTCGACTACTGGAAGAAAAATTAGAAGAATAAACTGTGACGCAAAACCTGTTGCAACCTCCTGGACCTTCACTATCCCAGTGAAGAACACCTACTGTGCTGACCTCCTTTTTCACCTCGACAGAGAAGCTCAGGACAGAACAACTACTCCCCCTGGGTTAGTGGGACCAACTAACCCCGAGACGAACTCCACTTTGGTTCAATCCCTAACTTGCTGTGCCTCTCCTTTGCTGCGGAAACCCAATGTCAGGGGTTGAGTGTCCATAGTCGAGTGCAATATCTGCTGCGGAACGATTCTGGCCAAAACCTCCAGGAGCCTCCTAAGGACACTCCAGAAGCAGGAAATCCTTATCCAGAGTCCCCTGAACGGAGTGCAGGACCAGGAGAGCAAGAAAAGTCCAACCAGTGTCCATCATTCTGCATGAGTGCTGTTTGCCAAGCGCTGAAACCGCAAAGTTGCACTGAACCAAAAGAAACCCGTATCTGCCAACAACCTTCCCGAGCCCTGCCACAGGAGCCCTTCTGACGTCCTCCCTCTTCTCCCCACGAATGAAGCTCAGGAACCAGGGTCTGTTTGGCTGTAGCAAGACAGAATCCAGCTGGACCCCTTTCTTCAAACCAAAGTTACTTTTTCGGGCTTGCGGGTACTTACCTTCTTGCCTTAAGTCATGCTGTCTCACTTGAGACTTGCACCTGCTTACTTTCTCAGTTGATTTCAACTCCCTTTGCTTAGGCTTAACAGCTTGTGTCCCTACGAGTGATTTTTCTGAACACTCTAACTTTGTTCTTATCCAATATCCTGTCTGGAAGTAAGTCCAAGCCCTCCAATGGTAAGGATCTGCAACATTCTAAGAGCCAGCAGTGGTCCAATTAGGGACCATTGTGGGTTTCAGTCCTGCCACACACCTAGAGTCTCAGGCACCATGGATGTGCAATAGAACCAGACAGTATCACCCCCTTTCTGGGCCAACCACAAGACAGGCTTCACTAGCCCATGGAGGCACAAGCTTTTTCCGTCTAAGTGCATGCCTTTGTTTGAGAGTTCCTGACCTGGAAAGGCAGGAAGAAGTAATTTTTATAAAGGTATCAAATATATTTATTTAAATGATACAAAGTCATTTGATGCAAGAAATCATTAATTAATCCAAGGAGCAACAATTCAATGCAGGTAAAATCACAACTGTGACAAAACACAAGGAAATCCAGGACCCCCATGCAGTTAATGCATCAATTACAGTCACACAATTACTTACGTGCATTTGCCGGTATGGCCCTCTGAATCCTCCATCAGTATCGCATTGTGTGTTGGTCAACCGTTGGCAAGGTTGTTTCAACATTGTTACAATTTTTTGTTTTCAGGAGCATTAAGTCACATTATTGACTCCTCCATTTGTGCTGCACTTTCTCCAAAGGATTATGTCACTAGTGAGACCTGGCAATTCCTGAATTAAAGGGAGTCACTTGGACTGCATTTGCATTTGTATGTGTTATGTTGCTGTCACTCATTCTAATATGCATGCACATACACACATTTCAATCATTCATTCACTATTTCGTAGGACTAGGTCCACCTGCTTGCACAACTGTGCTGTGGTCTCTTGAAGGTCACCACCTGCAGAGTAATCCTTATGCAAACATTTGTGTATGCATGCCTCCTGTGAGTCTCCACTGACCCACAAGAAGATGATGCCCAGCACTGAAAGTAGACTCCCCCCTTTCCCTTTGGTTACCACCCACAACGAATAAGATATGGTTTTGGTCTCCACCCATCCTACACCTCCCTTGATTCACTGAAGGCATGGGACCAAGGGCACTGGAGTTATTGTGGGATTATCTGCCAGTCACAGAGGTGTCCCTGCATGTGGTGAATTCACTATGGTAATTTTGGTCACTCATGTAGGTGAATGTACAGCATTGCCATATGCAGGTGACATTAATTGGGCAATCACATCTGACTTATGTGGTTATATATATTTTGTTGTTGTAAAATGTCCTTTAGTCCTCTGATGAAGACGTGGTGAAACAACACCTACACGTTGATCCGGTCGATCCTGTTAGAGTCTTAGAAATTGTGCTTGTATTACATTAGATAACTACTTAGACTAATTCCAAGACAGAGGAAAAGAAACAAAGAAAAAAACAAATACACACACATTGTGAAATATTGTCTTTTATCAATGTTTAAATGAAATGTTTTGAATATGTAGTTTTATTTAGTGTGTTGTGCAAACATGAATGTTGAATTCTATATGGATGAGTGTATTAGGACAAATTGACTGTTTGATGGGTGTGAATGAGTTTTTATCTATTTCTTTTTGTTTTACCTGCAATGAATTGTTGCTCTCTAGATTAATTCATGATTTCTTGCATCCAATGGCTTTGTATAAATTTAAACAAATATTGTTGATACCTTTATAAAAATTATGTCCTCTGGATCCTTTTTTCAGTCAACTGTTACTTGGCTATTCCCCACTCCAGAGAGAAGGGATTCCAATCTTTTTCAGCAGAAAAGGCAGGAAGAAGGCCAAACAACCATGGTCATTTTAGGGCACTAGCCACGTTCATTAGCCATGCATGGTAAACGCAAATTTGCACACTAGAAATAATATAAACATTGAAAAAAGGTAATTGGTGCCACCAACTTGTCTTTAGGTACATATAAAAGTATCCAATTGCATTGGAAAACGGTGACTCACGCAATGCCAATAGATATGTTGTCAAATATGTTAACGAAATAATTATAGATTCTTCAAAATTCAGATACTAATTTAGAGTCGCAGTTTTCCAATGGGATTTGTGGAAGAGTGAACGCTGCATGCCACCAATTCAACTATTTTGAAGGTGGTCATTAGCGCACAGGTATATTTGTCGTACCCTCTACCCAAATAACTACTACATATAAAAGTAACCAAGAATCCTAAGTGCAAAAGTCTAGGGAGATACAAACTTATCACAACTGCACTGCATTGTAAAATGCTGTGTGCACTTTTAAAAAGGTACCTAAAATGTAAAAAGACCAAAAGGAAACATAGCTTCCCAGTGCTCACAGTCTGAAGAATTGATCAGTTTCCCCATAACAAAATGAGCAGAATGCTGGGGTAGTGAAACAAAAGGCTTCACTTCCCCGTAAAATGTCAGGACAGGTTCAAAAACAAAAGTAAAACATTTGGGGGGTCCTTAGAATATGGATGGACATTTGCTAAAAGAGACATCTTTTCTAACAGTCACCACCCCCTCCCCCCCACCCCCAGACTTAGTACAAGGGGATCTAATCCACTCCTGGATGGGATTCCTGGTCCATTCAGTTATATAGTATGGACAGACCAGCAGCATTGCTATGTTGTGCACCTGGCCTATGTTCAATGGTGAGGTCAAAGCCCTGAAGGCTTATGAACCACCTGAGCAATTTAGGATTCTCTCCTGTCATGTTCATTAACCACTGTGAGGGCTTATGGTCAGTCTACACAACAAAGTGAGCCCAAAAGAGGTAGGGTCTCACTTTCAAAGGGCCAACACGAGGGAAACACGCTACTTTTTCACAATCACCCATCTGAGCTCCCCGTCCTTAAGACTTATAACACATACAGGATGTTACCTGCCTATGTCATCAAACTGTGAAAGGACAGCACCTATTCCAGGGTCAGAGGCATCTGCACATTAAAACTTCTCTGGTAATCAGGTGCCCTGAGAACAAGGGTCTGACAAAGGGAATCCTTAAGGCCTTGGAAGGCCTTCTCTCAATCCTCAGTCCAAACGATCTTCTTGGGCTTTTTAGGAGTTGTGAGGGCAGTTAGAGGGCAATCTATGGTTCCATAATCCTGCATGAAGTTTCTGTAATACCCGGAGAGGCCTAGAACAGCTCTCACCTGGGTTTGGGTAGTCAGGGCTGCCCAGTCTTGTTCAGCCTGTACTTTGCTGGGAAGAGGATGAATCTCGCCCTCATCAACCTCATGCCCAAGGCAGGTCACTGAACCCTGACCAACCTGGCACTTGGGAGCTTTTATGGTCAGGTGGGCCTGCTGAAGAGCATGTAAAACAATGTCCAGGAGATTTGTATAAATACTTGGGCAGGCCTATTCGTCTGGCTACATATAGGAAACGTGTGTCAGCAGTCAATGGGTGGTGTGGGCTAGTGTTTGTTGCTGTTTGAGAGCTGCAACATTTTAATTTCTTTCCTAGATAGGTTTTTGGGGTATTTAAACAAAATGGAATGTTTTGTTGTACATTAAATATATTTACAGGGAGAAACAGAAATAAGGAACATTTAAAAGGAAAGAAAGCCTTAGGAGTCTGTTGCTGTTTTAGAGCTGGATAATTTTTTATTTCCAATTTTAGGGAGAGCTTTATGGACTTTGAAATGAAAACATCATTGCATGTTGTGCTTGCTAGTTGTACATTTAAAATTATTGGAGAAAACGGGTTAGATGATTTTCAGCAGCACTCAACAGATTATAAATGTATGTTTAATTTTTGCAAACATCCAATGAAAGCAATCTGCATTCCACGAAGGATAGGATAAACACTGGGATTTATTTTGCTAGATTTTACATTCTCTGTCAGGCACCACAACAAATTAAGTTTGTGAGGAAATGCCATCTGGCAAGGGAGAAAACCACAGGCATTTTTGACTTTTATGAATGCAATGATCTGGTAACCATATTCCCCCTTTCGTCAAGCCCATGCCAAAAGCATGGTGTACTTGTACCCTGCTGCATCAACAACTTTATACACAGTGGCTGCTCTACTTGTGGCGTAGAGCAGGTTCAAAGAACACAAGATGCCCATTCAACAGTCACAGTGACAGTCATGTCTCTACAGTGCAGCAGCAGCATTTAAGAAGATATGCTCATCTATACCAAAACTACAAAGATCATAAATAACCAATAATGGTGGCAGGATAAACTCTAAATGAAGCTATAACTGAGACAATGCATGATGCATGTAACTACTTAGGATCATGGCTGCCACCTCCCAATTGATATGTTGCATGTGTCAGCTCCTGTGAGTCAGCTCTGCTGTGGAAGGTGATGTGTATTTTGGTCAGCTGTGTGTACGCTTCCAAATGGCAGGACAGGAACCTGGAGGACCAGACCTCTTATTTGATCTCTTTGTGAGGGTAGTTAACACCCTCTGCCAGAGACATCCACAGAGCAAGCAGCTGACCTTGGCCAAGGCATCAAAGAAGCACACTCATTCAAAAGGAGTTGCATCACACCAGGGTGCTGCATCTCTAAAGCCCATTGTTCTTAACGAGAAGGGAAGGAGGCAGGTTTAGAGTAGGCAGTAGGCTCTGGTCAATGTAAGGAAACTTCCACCATCTTATTTCTCTTGGTCTCTCTTTCTCCTTCCTGTCCCCTCCACTTCATCTGGAGCAAAGCACTTTGGGTATGACATCAGAAGGGCAAAGTCCACTCCGTTCAAGAGCAGGAACTGGAGCAATAAGGCGGGCTAGCTTTAGTTTAGTTATCTTGCTTCAGATTCTCTCGCATCATCTCAAGACACAAAGATTCGCCTAAGAAGAACTCACTAGAATCACTTTGCGAAGCTTCTACTTTCCAAAGCCCTCCGTCTGAGGTAAAGTAGGAGCAATCCAAGGCAGTAGGAAGATCTGCCCACTACCCAATGCCAGGGCACATCAGGAGTAGCCTCTGCTGTGGACCAGGACCTATCACTCAACACTGGAATATCCTTCAGCTGGCAAAGCAGACCCTGACTGGAACAAACCTGTCCTCAAGTCTCCCTGAGTAGGCCTTTCAGCAGTCGAAGGGCCACACCAGCGGAAGCTCCCAGTTCTAACACACTAAACCTGTTGCTCCCTGTTCACTGCGCCGTGAATGAGATGGAAGATGCCAGCACTGGCTTGTGTGCTCCCCCACCTATCGGAGCTATTGCTTGCACTTCAAAACAGCTCAATGCTGCATTGTGCCTAGCTAAGCCTGTCACCTGGTAGGCCCAAATCGACTACTCAATGGTAGGAGCCAATCAGAATCACTGGTGTGTCACACACTGACTCTCACCAGGGGTTGCAACCATGGCCCGACCCAGCAAACCCTTGAATGACTGCCTCACTGCCCTGCACATAGACAACCCCAAGATCACCACTTCGACAACCATTTTCCGCTGACTCAAACCGCTGGAGCATCACACATCAACCCCCTTCCAGCGGCTAAAGCCTTACTCAGCCTGGCCCAACTGTTAAGATATCCTGGGAAGGACCTGACCTGCATTGTTGTGAGCCCCCACTTTGCCCACACTGAGCTACTGTATTTGCCCCTACTCAACACCCACTTTTTGCTTGCACACATATAACCCAACATGCCTGAACTGAGCTTGATAGCTTGGTATGCTGGCATCAACATTCAACACTGGGTCTGACTTTGTCAACATACCAAGAACCAAATCCAGGTATTGTTGACCCGGAACTGCCCCCTCAATTCACTTAGTCCCGAGAGAACTGGTTAGGTCACAATTGCACCTGTTTTCAACCACAACATATTCTTTTTGTGGCTAGTAATTTACCAGCCACCCTTGGAACTATGCTCAGAGTGCTACATTCCTCAGTCTTTTCCATCTTCTCTGTTCTTCCTTCAGGGTGGCTTTTTCTATAGTATTTTCTATGTGTTCCATTGCAGATGGTGTGTTTAATTAAAGTATATATATTTATATAGAGCCTTTATTGGACATTCCCTTTATTTTGGACTTTGTTACTGTGTTGTTTGGGTCACTACTGGTTCCCCTTCACACCCCTCTTAAGAGCACAGCCTTCCATAGGCCCACATTACCAGAAATGGCGAAAGAGGTATGTCTCTTAATTATCCCTTTTGTACCTTTATGATTGAATTGGGTTTTGTTTTGTAGAAGTGCAAGGGCTGAGTGAGTCATTTTACTGCTATTCATCCGTGTACTCTTGAGGAGCACAATCCAACTCATCACAATGTTGCATACATGCACTGGGGCTGCTTCGTAGAATACAAGCTGACACATTAGCAGTTTAATTAAATTTATCTCCCATAACTTTAAGGGGAACAGAAAAAAAAACAGAGGTGCTGAAATAATTGTCGAAGGTGTTAATTGCAGGTGGTGAGATTTGCTTGGCTCTTTGATGTAACACATCACATGTTTGAGCACACCAAGCAGTAGGGTGGAGCTGGAATCTGCGCTGCAATAGCTTGTTTGAATTGACACATTCACACACAAAACAAGCAGTTGAATTGTTTTTAGGAAACAGAAAAAAATGTGGGGTGCTGGAAAAAGTGTTGAAGATCGTGGGCATCATAGACATTGGGCATTAGTTGCAGGTTGATTAGCTGTTTGATGCAGCAGACCACTGTCTTGAGCCCACATGGCTGTAGGACAGCAGAAGAATCTGCACTGGGCCAGCTTGCTAAAGTGGGCACTCTCACTCAGAAAACAAGCAGTTGATTTGTTTTGGGGGAACAGAAAAGATGGGGGTCCTGGAACAATTGTTGAAGGTGATGGTGATCACAGGCATTGGACATTATTAGCACACTGATTAGCAGTCATGCAACACACTATCTGCTTGAGCACTCTAAGCAGTAGGACGAAGTGGGAACGGTCACCAACACACCCAAAAGTAGTTAAATTGTTTTGGGGGAACATTTGAGGGTGCAAGGGAATAGAGTGCAGTTGATGGTGAGCATTAGTTGCAGGTTTATTAGCTTGTTCATGCAATAGACCACCAGCTTCAGAGGTGTAGGATTCAAAAGGAACTTGATTTAATACATGTACACATTTAATCTACTTTCATTTGAGTTTAGAACAGGTGTGAGTGCATACAGCACTACCTTATTTTGAAAAAGGAGCAGACAGTTTCTGTTGTGTTTAAGGCACAAGCAAAACCAGTTCAGATGTCCTTAGAGTCAGTGGCCGACATGCAAGGTTAATAGGAATGTATTTTGGACATGTTGCACCATAAATTGCAGAAAAAATAGCTGCTTCAATTGCTGGGGGAGGATGCATCTGGGTAGCTTAATAGTATCACCTCGTTCAACAACCACAAGTTGTACATCAACCACTACTGCAACAAGTACCACAAGCATTCAATCTGTGGATGTGTGCTTCTATGTTAATTTTTTATCTGTTTCTTTTTCGTGGTGCCTTTTGCCTTATTTAGGGGGGTGCAATCCCCTCTCCCCTATTATCTATCCCTATACACCACCTGCCTTACCCCATACATGCTCCCCCACCTCCAATGTTTTTCAATATTTTATTCTGCAAAAATGTTTCCGCAAAAAGTGCTGCAAAATAAAAACGGTGGATGAATTAACGTTGTAGTGGTTGGGTTGGGGAGCTACTAGTATCGGCCCTATTATTTCTGGCTTAGCTGTTTCTCACACATCAGTGGAGCCAGCCTAAACCCCAGATTTCCTAAAATCATTTCTCGGCACAAGTTGGGATGAATCACATGCTGCTTTTTTGTCAGAGTCTAGCTTGCACATCCATGTTCCTCATGGATCTGTGGAGAAGCCCTTTGAAGAGACTGCCACTAAATCTGTGGCAGAAGGAAAAGATGTTCTTGAGGGGGCTTGGATTTGCAGCTCTCAGCATTAAGGCCAGGGGCATCTGAGCCAGGGGGTCAGGATGTTTCTGCATTCCCACTTCATCTTGAAATCCTTCCTCTAGTTTAGCCTCTAATTCTGATTATGGCAATGGTGGTAATGATGCTGGGGGTGGTGATAATGATGCCCAGGATGATAACTTCACTTCCTATTCCTGTACGTGAACACTGGGAGAGGTATTATGGCTATGAAAACTGATAGTGAGTTCAACAGCAAAAGTGGCCTAGAGTTAAGTTTGGAGAAACAAACACAGCCATATGCCACCAATGCACACCATTGTATGGTTTCAGAGTGTAGAAGAAACACCACAAAGCACTCATTCTGTGTACACACTCTGTACAATACATTAGAGATCCCACAGTGGCATGTGGCAAACAAGTATTGCAATTTCCAGACCATCACAGCACCCTAAACCACCATTTGCAAATGTTTGCTTTGCGGAGCACCATTTCCCCCTTTCATCCTCCTCTACTCAACAGCCAATAACAACTACTGCACGTCCACTGTTTATGTCTAGTATTTGGGATGCCTGTGCACTGGGGGAAGATCAGCATCTTACCACTGGTACCCTGAGCAAAAATGTTGTGTTCTGGTGAAGGCATAGGCATCTCATAATATGCCCCATCAATTGCTGGGGCATATTAATCAACATCATGGACAATAATAGGACCAGCATATTACACAGCATACCCTCAAGAGCCAGTAAACAATTAGCAGCATGCGCTGACTGCACAGGCTTTGAACCCAGAACTTGGAGGTGTGTCTGCCCCACTTCAAAATAGCGTGTCTGACAGTGCCATCAGCAGCACCCAAATACAATGTGTCGGTAGGTGTACAATGTTCATGTGTCAGTCCAGCTTCAGTGTGGCTTTTTAGTGCAATCAGAAATATTACTCTAACCATGCATGAGTTCAACTGCTCAATTCATAATTAGTGATAATGCGGACAGAAGACGTGCTGCGATATGCCTTGGTTGAAAACAAAGTTTCAGAGAGTTGATGGCAAATGCTGAACCCAGACAGCCTTACTTTTCATGCAAGGTTTTACCTAGCTTGTATAGTTCAATAGTTCTTGAGGTGTTCTTGAGGTGTGAATGGCCTTGGGCAGGTCAGAGGTTGGGAAGTCCACGTCACAGTGGACATGTGGGTAAGAATGCAAAACACTGCTTACATGGCTGAGACAGTGAATTTGGTCACATTTTCCTTTAATAGAAAGCAAGGGAATATACCAAAGCAGATGCATGCTGTCAACCAACAAAGCACTTTGTGTATTCAAAATGTGATTGTATGAGTCATGCAGTTGTAGAATTCTGAAAACGTTCAGCTGAGTGGCTAACTGCTGGCAACAAGCACTGGGGTTTGGGGTAGCAGACGATGGCCCCACTCTCATTACCAGATTTAATCTGGGTAACAGATGCATTTGCCATGATTTGCACATGCTGTCCATCTTGGGGTTTCACCTTTTGTCAGTATTGTTCAACTGACCATGATGTGCTTGGTGTGGAACACAAGGCCTGATCTCATTTCAATCAGGCTCTGAACAAACTACAAAACTTTGTTCATACATAAAAAGAAAGACTTCCAAAATGTTAGTTGCTTGAATTTAATAAGATCTGCTCGTGATAAAGACTTGACATCCTTTTGCTGGGTATCGTCTCAATAAAGGCAAGAGCACAATGGAAAGACATGTCCCATGTAAGGAAGATCTTGTGTCCCAGTGACGGTTCCCTGTTTGTTGATCTTAAAGTAGCCCTGTAGCAGAAAGGTTGCAAGTTAGTGGCAGACCTCGATGAATTCACCAGTAACCTTCTTGATAAAGTTGATAACTAATTAATTGAACTAATAGGAAATAAAACTAAGGTCAAACTATCTTTATACAAATCTGATTGGATTAGTACAACAGAGGATATCCATGCATATGCCTCATTAGGATAACTGACAGGAGACCATAAAAAGATGGGTACTCTTGCTCCTTACTTAGCTGTTGACCCAGATAGGTGCACTCAGTGTCTCTTTCAGCGCTTTCATTGCAATCTTGTGCTGACAGAACAGATCTTATTCAGATATGGTATGTTGTCTCTTGAGCAAGTTGTATGTAGATTTTTTAAGGACAAAGAGCAATGTGAAACCCTAAAACATATTTAGCTTTTGTGCTAGGCAGTATATGGCCAAAGGTGTAATACCCTAAAAAATGTTTGGGCTTGCTCGCTTTGGGCGAGTAGTACCTGGTTTGAAAAGTTTTTCTTGTAGGACATACCTTTTCTACAGTGGTAGCTGTAACTGGCTTCTTAAAATCTTTGAGACTCAAATTTTGTACTGACATATGCGTTACTTTAGTTGTGTCTGATTTTTGACCTTCTGTATTAGCTTTTACCTTTTGAAAGTGAGTGTTGTTTGGTACTTCCTTCATTCGGAAATTGCTGGGTAAATGTGTAATCATGCGTTTTTTTTATAAGTAAATTTAATTGATCAGATTTCTCCATTTACATACATCATTAAACACATCATTGTAGAAACAAAAATGTATACACAATTTAAAATCAGTTAAAAGCACAAAGTCAAAAAGAGAATTCTCCCCACTTCAGTTTCAATCTAAAACGTTCTTCGAACGTCTTATCAGGCCCTTGCTCACGTAGGTACCCAAGTTAAAAATAAAGTCAAAGTCTGGATAGTTCCAAACAAAATAAAGTGCTGCTTTACAGTCCCTTATCTGTTTCTCTAAGAAGGACCTTAACAAATCTATTCGCAAATCTAAGTACCACCTACAAATTAGCAGAAAATGCTTAAGATCCTCCCTTAATTTCAGCCCACACGTACAATTTTTGAATGGGTCTCCCATTCCCCGATTGGTGCAGGCTTTTAGTGCTAACATGTTTAAACGCACTTATTAAATAGATTGCCTAAAGTTGGGCGAGGGGATACAACACACACTTCCACCCTGCTCTGCATTCAATCTCATAGCCGAAAACAGATTCCGAGAGCCTAAGGACTGAACCTCATTCCACTCCTGAATCAGGTCCCTACTAAGTACCCCCTCTTTGACCCTTGCTGTCAACAGTGTGTTAAAAACCCTCCCAAAACCACTTAAACTCTAAACAGAAACCTGAGCCTGCCATCTCTGATAGCAAGAACTGAATATTGTCATTTTTCTGGGATACCTGCACAAACTTTGAAAAGAAAGGGCCTTGTCACAATTTAGCTTGTGTGGCTATCCTTGTGATCCCCAGCTCCAAATGCAGGGCACAATTTGGGTGTCCCATTGGAAGACCCGTCAGCCTTTTCATAATTTTATTTTGGGTGACCTCCAACTTCTCATAGTTAGAACTCCCCCAGATTTCACTGACATACAGTAGCATATTCCCCACCTCACACCTATAGACCTCTATCACCTTACCCAGCATGTGCCCACCAAGTTTGTGGTAGAATCGAATTAACCCATTTAACCTTGACCTGGCCTTTAGACATACTGAGTCCAAATGCTTTCCCCACTTCCCATTGCTGTCAAAGGTCCTCCCCAGATGTTTTCACAATTGAGATACCATGAAAAGTCTACCTTCTTTCTGCTATTACTAAAAACAAACATCTTTGTGTTATCCTTCTTCAATGTTAACTTATTAGTCTTACAATACTCTGCGGCAGAGTCAAGACCAGCTTGCAGCCCCACAGGAGTCAGGTCGATCAGAGCTTTGTCATCAGCATATAACAGTGCATCGAAAGACCTGCTCCCCCAAACAGGGCGGATTGGTCCTAGAGCTGGCTTCTGCACAGTTGAAGTCGGTTAAATATAGGAGG
This sequence comes from Ambystoma mexicanum, assembly GCF_040938575.1. Taxonomy (NCBI): domain Eukaryota; kingdom Metazoa; phylum Chordata; class Amphibia; order Caudata; family Ambystomatidae; genus Ambystoma; species Ambystoma mexicanum. The sequence goes on along the minus strand of NC_090939.1, from coordinate 432,988,694 downwards.
AACAACAAAGGAGTAAGGGAGCAACCCTGTTTAACTCCTTGATTTGTAGCGAATTCATTCATTAGCCAACCTTGTTATTTACCCTTAGAGCAGCTGTGGTATTTTGGTAACTGCATGGAATTAACTGCAACAGATTTAGAGGTATTGTCATGTACCTATATTGCTGCCATGAAAATTCCCCTTTTAAATTTATCAAATGCTTTTTCAAGGTCCAAAAAAGCCACATACAGCCTACCCCCTCTTATCAAACAATGCTTCTCAAACAGGATATGTAAAACCAAGTGTTAGGGAACATTCTCAAAAATGTGCTAATTCCCTCCACCTTAGAGACCCCCAACAACTTTGCTGGATTGTGAGGACTTGATTTTTTTAATCTGGAGAGAGTGAGACCCCTTTTCCCACTCTCTCATGTATTGATTGTGAATCTTACCTCTGTGTTTGGTTGTGGTGTCTGACAAACTCCATAGGCATCATCTTTTATACTGTGTCACACAGTACCTTCAGTGCACATTTACCCCTCTTGAGATAAGCATGGCTGCTCAACACACTACCCAAACAAAAGAAGTACAAGCTTATACCAAAGGTTGGGTTACCTATACCTGTAGTCAGTGTTGTGTGTAGTGGTCCCAGAGGGTACTGCATACAAACTTTGCCTAACACCAAGCAGTGGTCCATAGTTGAAAACCCATTATGGAACCCTGCTTGTAAGGTAGATAGCAAGGCATGACTCTGTGCATACTCTTCAACTCTCTTCTTTATACATTTCTTACTGGGAATATCCAGGTGTGAGATTGGGTGGTAACAATGGGTGTCATTAGATGTTCCCTTCTTAGAAATTGGGACAATTATAGCTTTTTCCAAGAACTGGGGACCCAGTTAGAGTTCGCAATAGCGTTAAAATGTTTTCCTAAAATAGTGGCCCACAAAGCAGGACTCTACTTCAAGAGGTTCAAATGAAGACCATCAGAGCCCGCTGCTTTCCCCAATCTAAGATCAGAGATGCACTCCAAGATCTCCCCCTGTGTGAAAAATATCAGCTTCCCCCCTGTGGTTGATTAGTGTTCATGGAAATGTATTAATCATTTTTTTGTATTGTTGTGTTTTTATAACCTTAAATTGAATTATTTGTTTATACTAAATGTTAAATGTTAAATGTTTTTGTTTTAACCATGTAACAATGAAATGGAACTTGGGGACCATAGATCCCACTTTGATGCAAAAATAGCTGAAGAGGAGTGGGTAACTCATTTTATGCTGATTTTTGGGGCACTCGCTAAGGATAGCTCAAGCTTTGCAGCGGAGCATTTGTTAAACACAGAGACTGAGTTTGGGGAGATTTAGAGTGATGTGATGACCTCAACCTTAATTACCCCTGTGGTGCCTGTTGTCTCCATAGTAGGATCAGAGGGTTAAAGTGAAATAATATTTTTTTCAGAAGATAAGATTTGCAAAGAAATTAACCATCTAGGCAGAGGTAAGGCCCTGAGACAAAACATCATTCCAGCAGATGTTTTTAAGATTGCATGTGAATGGTGGGCCCATCTGCTTAAAACAGTTTTCCCACTCGTTGTGAGTAGTGGGGTGTTACCAACATCATGGTCACATTACACTGTCATACCTATATATTGAAAAGGTCTTGCACATGATGTATCGTCTTACAGACATATTTGTCTGATTGGCATTGACCATAAAATGTTTTGACAAATAATCACATCCCAACTTAATAGGTGTGAAGAGAGGGTCCTGGAATGCCCCTCTTGACCCCTTAAGCATGACAGCCCAAAGAGCCAGAAATGCAAGATGCCAGTCGCTGTTTAGCCAGACCACCAGGAGAGCCAGTAAAATCCACATACACATACATATTTTCTCTCAGATAACCATTCAAACCTTATTGAGCTGATGTCTCCCTGGATACATTTGCTTTTTAGATCATGGATGCAGGTGCCTCACTGGATCTGATCGACTAATGACAAATATCTAACTGTACTCACGCAAGAAAAGCAAGAGATGCAGAGCAAGCTTGCAGCCGCTTATTGCAACTACCAATAAGGAACTATGGGATTGTATAAGGAACTTGTAAAGACAAAGGGCCTCATTACACGGTAGGCGGTAAGGGTTTACCGGTACCGGTATTTTACCGGTACCGGTAAACCCTTACCGCCTTACTACGAGGTCCCTTTGCGGGTTGGTACATTAACGCCTGCTTTTAGCAGGCGTTAAAAAACGAACCCGCGAAGGGACCGGGGTGCTAATTACGGTACCGCAATTTGCGATACCGTAATTAGCACCTTCTCCATTCCCATTATGCCCTATGGGGCAAAAATGGGAATGGGGAAGGGCAATGGAGGAAAGAGGAATTACCGCCTTCCCAAACTTGGAATAGGGCGGTAATTCCCCTTTCCTCCAAGGCGGTACCGGTAAATTACCGGCATGAACCATGGCGCTAACAGCGCCATGGTTTACCGCCTACCTTGTAATGAGGCCCAAAGTATCACTAACCCATAAGGAAACCAATACAATATAGAAATATATAGAAATTGCAGCACAACTATAGTAGAGTTACATGAAGCCACAGGCCTCAGAAGATGGAACAAAGGAAAAAAGATTTTGCAGAACACTGTCCAGGACTGGTGCTTGCAGACAGGGTCAGAGATGAGCAGAACATTCCTGGTCCCAGAGACAAGGAGCTACCTGCTAAATAGCTGAATAAATCCACACTAATTGCAGACCAGAAAGCTCAATTTTGCGGTCTTCACCCACGTGGTGCGGCCGAGCCGAACAAAGGACATTCACCCATGGTGGGAAGTGGAGCACTACCCAGTGAAGAGGACACAAAGTGATACAGGTATCATTTAACACGATGCAACCCAGCAGGCACTATCTAAGGCAAAGTGGTTATACTCAGGGCAACAATGGGGACACATTCTTTTTCATCACCTTGAGAAGGTACACAGAGTGCTGAGAACAGATCTGGGTCCCAGGTCTAGGGAGAACAGCTCCAGCCAATCAGCGAACACAAATCCAGGGATGGAAGACAACGGGCAAGGGCCATTGGTGATCCTGTGATCCTGTGACCCTGCAACAATGTAATAGCTAGTTTCTGGGGAAGGCTCAGGCAAAGCCACCTGACATGAAAGGGCCAGTTAGCTGGTATGTTATGGTAATGGTTATTTATAAAGCACCTATAGGCAATACCACCCCGAAGGCCCAATTGTGTATGTTCTTAGGTTTTTGGGGAAGAGGCCTAACTTGTGACGTCAGACCTCAACAAAAACCCCTGACACAGGCTCAGGAGATGGGATTGCTGGAGATATTTCCATTTCCTGGTGATCACTGTATTTTATAGAAAATAAAGGACAGTTCTAACTTGCCCATGGCTGATTCCACCGTCGGTATATGGGGAAGGGTTTGTTGAACCTGGGGTGATCTGAACGGTGAAAGTGCAGTGTGAACCGTGCTCCTCTCTGGTATACCAAAACAATTGGTAGCAGAGGGATGGTTCACAATGCCCATTCTGTATAGAGCCACCTCTTCCATCACAGTGCTTGGAGGGCTGTGAGGTGCTCCACGGAGCGTGAGACCACATGGGAGTGCACCTTGCGCAGAGGCCATCAGAAGCCATCTTGGAAATATCCTGCCTGCGATCCGTGAGTGGCCCAGCAGATCAGGAGGTTGGTATGGCAATTTTGGGCAGAATCGGTGGCCGAGCAGCGTCAGTGGATCACAGAGTGTAAGCATTGACACAGCCACACAGCAATTGAGGGGGGTGGGAAACAAATGTTGAGTGTGGGGTGGTGATGAGTATTGTCGAGTATTGTGAAGTATAATAGTGAAAGAAGTGTAGGTAGATGTCATCTGTTTTTGGTTAGGGAACATTTGATCTTGAGGTAAAAGGTTCAGTCGATTAGCCAAAACTATGGACTTAAGAGTACGGATAACAAAAGTTATGTAAATATTGGATTTCCTGTGTATTGGGCATTGTAGCTCGGGTCATGGATGATGGTATCCCATGTACAGGGCTTGCCAAATGGAGCTAGCTTCAATTGCGGATGGTGATCTTCTGGTTAAGCCACACAAAGGAGTTTTATCTACAAGGTGACTTTGTAGGGACAGATAGAACATGTGAAATATTGGAATCCCCTGTTAAGAGGCAGGACGATGGCTGTGGGTAAATGTTGTTGGGTTTTTGAAAATATCTGTGTGACAATATTGTTGTGCGGTCTGTTAGTGAGTTCAATCATTCTCTTACTTAGAAATAGGTGACATCACCAGGAAGGTCTCTGTATAGGATAGGAGAGCATGAGGAGATGCAGAATTTGGTTTTGCCAATTAGAAATTGGCGGAGTAAGCTGTTCTGTGGCGGTGCGCGGAAGGCACATGTGCTGGATTGGTGGGTGTGCCTGAGGAGGCAGAGAGATGCAGAAGGGTGGTGTGCAGGGCACGCCTGAGAAGTTGGTTGGGAGCCAGAGAGACGTGTGATATTTGTAAGGAACTGGTATCTGTAAAAATAACAACCGAAGTGTCGCAATCCTTGACTTGAGGTCAAGTAAGTATTAAAAAGCAATGTATTGTGGTAAAGGTGCGGGGGAGACACCCCTACAGCACCTATGTAAGGCCCTTCCATGATATAAAGACAAGATTTGTAAATATAGCGCAGAATGAATGAAAAGCACAGAAGTTAAATTGACTAAGCCATGGCCAAAGGGCGGGTGTTTCTCCAAAAATGTGCATCAACCGTTTTAAAAGAGGTTTATAAGGAGAAAAAAATAGGCAATCGTACGGCGATATTTGAGCTCTGTATAATGTTTCAGAACGACGGGGGGGCTGGCAAGGTGTCAATGAATTCTGAGCCAACAGGAGGGCCTGGGCGAAAAGCCACCTGTACCTGCTTTCCTACCTCCTCCTGACCATGAGAGCAAAGGGGCTGCAGCAGGAGCACAGGAACTGTACCCTATACGAGAATTGAAAGAAGTGGACGGGTACACAAATCCATCCTTCGCACCTCTGCCATACACCAAGGAGGAGGGGCAGAAGGGGTCACACCCACAGGACGTGCAAAAGGGGTGCACAGCAAAACCCAGACAAGCACAAGGGAAGGGGAGGAGAATATAGCATCGAATGAGTGGGTAGGAGAACAAATACAACCTGGAATTAGATTTAAAGACAGTGGGAAAAGCAAGAGGGGTCATTAAGGAAGTAGCTGGTTGCAAAAAGAGCAGGGAAGCACGAGAGTGGGCACAGATAAAGAAGAAGTGGAGAGCAAAGAAAAAGAGGAACATGAGGAACGCAAGAAAGTGCAAAGGGAAAGCTAAAGGCAGAAGAGAAAGACCGGGAACAGAGAGAGATGAGGAGAAAGAGAGAGCTTGAGGAGATAGAAAGGAGAAAGGAGGAAGACGGGAATGAAAGGCAAGTTTAGTAAAGAGGTAAAGGAGGATGTGGGAAAATAGAGTGGCTAAAAACAGAGGAGGAGTGCACAGTGAGCGATATAAGACTAAGATTGGGATCAACAGCTTTTGTCGTTAACAAAGAAGAGATAGGGAAGCAGAGAATGAGATCAGCAAGAAATATGATAAGGCAGATGCACTGCCAGACAAAACCAACAAATGGTCCGCCGTGAGGGGAGACTGCGAGAATTTGATTGACCTAGAAGGGGAACCACAGGGAGCAAAGGTACTGAGGAGACTGAGGTTCCATGATGATTTCGGCAGTGACTTGGGAGACACTGAATCAGAAGATGACTTGGGGGGAATGAGGACGGGGGGGAAGGGTGACCTGGCAATCGATCAACAGGAAAATACAAGGATTGGAGCTCTACAGGGGCAGAGACTAGAGATACAGGGGGATTGCAGGGTGACAAAGACGAGAGACCATGACAGTTCAGGGCTACATCGCGCAGCATAGATGACATAATCCTGTAAACACAGAGACTTAGAGACCTTCCAGCTTGAAGGAAGAGAGAAGTGGCAAGGGTATGCACCACCACCAGAGACAACGGGAGACTGGATGGGGAGGCGGGGCTGTCACAATTCCCCTTACTGGAAAAGGGATGGGGGCGACTTCAATACAAACCATGGAAACATATTGGGCCTCATTACACGTTAGGCGATAAGGGTTTACCGGTACCGGTAAGGGCACCGTTACCGGTAAACCCTTACCGCCTTACTACGAGTTCCCTTTGCGCCGCCCGACCTTAACGGCTGGTTTTACCAGCCGTTAAAGTAGGGTGCCGCAAAGGGACCTTGGTGCTAATTACGGTACCGCAATTTGCGGTACCATAATTAGCGCCTTCCCCATTCCCATTGAGCTTTATGGGGGCAAAAATGGTAATGGGGAAGTGCCTTGGGTATTGGGGAATTACCGCCCTCGCTCACCTTGGAGTAGGGCAGTAATTCCACCATCCACCAAGGCGGACACGGTAAAATACCGGCGGCAACCATGGCGCTATTAGCGCCATGGTGACCGCCTACCGTGTAATGAGGCCCGTTGACAAAGAAAATGTGAGGTCTGGACCAGCCGTTAAAGTAGAGACCCGCAAAGGGACCTTGATGGCAATTACGGTACCGCAATTTGTGGTACCGTACTTCCCGCTTTCCCCATTCCCATTGAGCCCTATGGGGCAAAAATGGGAATGGGGAAGGGCCATGGCGGCGTGGGGAATTACCGCCCCGCCAACCTCGGAATGGGGTGGTAATTCCCCATTCCGCCATGGCGGACTCCAGCATGGACCATGGTGCTAATAGCACCATGGTTTAGCGCTGGAGTCCTAATGCGGCCCATAATCCTTCTACAAAATGATCATTAACAAATAAAACATTTGAATTGGAGGAGTGTTTCCTTTGAGCACAAATAAAACCCTCAAGGTAACTTTAGTATTCAGGGAAAATAATGCTGAAAAATGTCATTTCAATACATTATTATTATTTACCTAGAGTTAGACTAAAGAATGTAATACTTCATTTAGAGGAAACAGAGAAAAGACCTATTTTCTGAGGATCTGCTCCAGTTCCATTAATTGTGTAGAGCTCCGGATAGAGGGAGTAGCATTGTGCAAAAGCGCTGAGGCCTCAAAAACTGGAGATGTATGACCAACAAAATGAGCAGATATTTGCGGTGTATTACAAAAAATCAGCAACTCGCAAAGTGGATGTAGTGATAAATTGTGCAAGGAATGGTACATAAAGGCAATACTATCATCTTTATCATATTGACTATTAGTAAGCGTCTGTGTAGAAGGAGCCACTTCTGCTTGAGTATCAATATTCTCCTTTATATTTGATGTTTCCATTTTAGGGGAGTGTCCCAAAGCAGGAGCAGATTCATTGGAGTAAAAATCTGTAATGTTCCCCACACATTTCTTCTCAGAGTGATCCATAAGAGCTCTAGGCTCAAGGATGATGGTTAACGTAGAGCAGTATCTAGTGTCACACTGGATACCAAATGGGGCAGTGCCTGAGAATGGGCAGAGAACGAACGGACAGGAGCCACCTTGCTTCTGAGGGCATACATAATATGTAAGGGAAAATCAAACTTGGACAAGTTATCAGACAATGTAAAAAGGATTAATATGAGGATATGAAATAGATTTCTGCCAGGAAATTGCTGTTCTGATACAGAAGTCACAACTAATAACTGACCACAATGTTACAAATTCATTCAAGCGACTTAAAATCAACCTTTGCACCACACATGGGTCAACTGTTTCAAGTGCACTTGACAGGGATTTTTATAGCCACCTCCCCCTCCTCTTCCTCACAAAACTGGTGCTGCAGACACAGAAGAAGGACTCTGTGTAGTCCTGTCAGCACAGCTTTGGCACTGGATAGACGGTAGGAGGAGAGACCAGGCTTCTTCCCAGGAACGCAGACTTGAACAGGTACTGCTTCAACTACACTTGATGGTGAGCTGTGCACTTCCGAGAAAATCAAAATAAAAATGTATGGTTCTTAACAGACACTATAGAAAGAAACAAAAACACTGTTTTAAGATGGATGGTGAACCGGATGAGGTACTGGACAGCTTTGCTTAGATAGGTGTAGTCATAGAATCAAACTTGTCTTGTACAACTCAGGTGGAACTCACAATGAGAAAATCAACACTGGCAGGGTAAGCCACCATCAGCACTGTATGCAAACACATGGACAAATTGGGTTCCGAAGTTGAGATGGTCTATCAAGCGGAATTTGGAGGATCAGTTGCCTATGGTGCTAACATATGGGCCTGGATAATAATAATTCCACGGTCGGCATATACAAGCGCCACTTCTGGAAATAGTTCCTACATCTACCTAAAGGATTTCTGAATGCTGCTCTGTTTGCCCATGTGGGCTTTGTGAAACAGGCATGGTATCAAGAGAGAAAGAGACTCAAAAGCATTTGTTCTAAAACCTTTATTTACTAAGGTTCCTGGGTTGGTGAAATATCTAACTGGCCATAACTCTAAAAGGATGGTTCCCTTAACTGATGTTGTTGTCTTATAGTCCAAAATAAAATTCAGTCTATGTCTAAACCTATGCTTGCAAAAAAGCTTTAAAGAAATGTGAAATGAAGTATTTTTAAAATGAAAAATGGGGATGCAATACAACTGGCTAGACCAGAGTTTGTTTCAGGTGATCTTGTCTATAGGTGCAATTTAGCCAATGTCACAAGGTGGGTTGGCTTATCAGGGCTGTTCACAAGACCTTCTCCTCAGTGCCCTTTTTTGCTCTTAAATACCTACAGTGTCCTTGAGGTCCTTTGGATTCCCTTCCCCAAGTTTCAACCTGTTCACTTTACGTTTCTAGATAGGCTTATCAGGGTTCTCTTCCCCAAGCTCAGGCCTCTTCCAGTTTTCACCACAAAGCACAAAGTATTACAGTTCCTTTTGGTTTTACAGGGCAAGTGTCCTCAAGCTTAGGCCCCTCTAGTTCCAAACACCAATGCATCTGGTCAGGATGTGCCTTTACCTTACGTACAGTGCTTCTTACACACCATTCTCCAATGGGGTAGAAACAGAGGCTTTCGAAAAAGCCAGGCTCTTTGCTTTTCCTCAGCGCAACCACTCTGATGTTTTGCCCTCCTCTTGGTTTCTTACTATTTAATTTTGTTATCTTCAGGGACTTCCTGCACCACTTTCATACGTTCTTTTCCCAAATTTGAGCACACTTGTACTGTCTTTTATTCCTCCTCTTTGATATGCCTCTTGCTCGCTTCTACGCAGGCTTCTGGACCCTTTTTGCTTTCTTTTCCTTTCGTGGCTAATGCACCTTTTCCATGGGCTTCTGGCCCCTTTTACACTTCCTTTTCCTTTCGTGCCTCTTGCACCTTTTCCGTGGGCTACTGGCCCTTCTTGCTCATATCACTTCAATTTCCGACTTTGAAGTCACTTATTATTTCACACATGCACATCTACTAGTTTTGTGCTTACACTGGAACTTTCCATCATTTGAAGTCTTCCCTTTAACTTCACTTGAGCACTCACAAAAACGTGATCCTCTTTCTTACGCATTTTAAAAGTTACATTGTATCACACTCTTCACAACTCGGCTCTGCAATGCTTTCAGACTCATCAGGCTGACTTCTGTGCTTCGGCTTCACAACGGTTCTTCGTTCTGAGGTCAGGGTCTCACTGCCTGCCCCGCAGCCACTTCTGGTCTGTCTCACCAGCCCTGAGAAAGGAGCACTTTCACTCAGGGTCTCTGCAGAAGACCATCGCGCCCCTTGGCTCCCATACACTGCCTCTCCTGGGCTTCATTGTGCCACAGCTGCCTCGCCACGCTTCTGCTCTTGCGAACTGCAGCTTCTCAGCGTCTCAGCGTCCCGGTCCCTGGCCTCTGGTCCTGGGTAGCTCTGGCATCTCAGCTCTCCTGCCAACTTGCTCTTCTGCTTGCCCTCCGACTCGCTCATCCATTTGTGACCATTTGTGTAAGACCACACCTTTTATAGCAAAAAGACTGGTCAAGTGGAGTCAGTTGTGAATAGTTACTATTGAATTCTTGACCATGCCTGAATCTATTAGTGGGACAAATTGAGTTCTTTCTAGGGTAGGTTTCCCTCACATTCCCCATGTTATTCCTATGGGTAATCTTTACTGATCTTAGTTGCCTCTTCCTCATCTCAATATTTGTTCAAAATGGGGAGGGGGAGATGGGGTGAGATTGGAGATACCCCATAAAGGCTGAAGGAGAGTAGGTTTTGGTCATTTTGGGATTGGGGAAATGCCATGTCTCACCTTTTGGTATCCTCCTCAAAATCCCTTGTCACCCTCCACTCAGTTATTTCATCCCCACATCACTGCTCCCAGGGATTGGGTCAGGGTGCATCTACTGTGTCCTGGCCATATGAGAGGGGTCTTTGACCTGGGATTTCAGGAGAATCAAGGCTGATTTGTCACAGCTCTCACAGACAAGAGAGGAGGCTAAATGACTCCCCAGCCAGGTATTCAACATATAAGAATATGTTATTAAAAACTCTCACTGCACTGAGCTTAGGATACATTTTGTATCTGCTTTACCAACCTACTGATTGATAAAGGTCTTTGTTGAGCAAGCTCAAAAATATTCAACTGACAAGAGCAAGAAGGTCTGAAGAGGATGTGCTAGTTTGTCTGACACATTTAGGATGGGCAGACATATCTTTAAAAGGAGGTTGTCATCAAAGCTACCTTTAAAATCTTACAAACCCTGAAATCAGATGCTTGTTTGCTCTTGACAGTGGGGTCACTCTTTCCATGGCAAATAACATGAAGAGATGGAACAACGCATTCAGTGCAAAGTTAAATGTGTGATGCAGATAACAATAATTTGCAACACTTCATTCTCATTCTCATATGCCCTGCTTATGATTCTCTAAGTTAAATATGTATTACACCTATGTATTAAAGGCCTACAAACAATACAAATGCAGCAATGTCCCTTCTTTTGGGGGATTTCAATAAAGATAGGTTGGGGTGGTCAGAAAGCATGAGGAGTTTATGTTGCGCACGCCATATTGATGACTGGGAGAGTGGTGATCTGAGCGCCATGTTGCAATTTTGTATGTACCCAGTGTGTTTAATTATGGATGGGATATGCTACTTTTAGTGTTACTTTTTGTTGAGAACTGATACATATTAGATGTTCACACGCGTAGAAAGATAAAATGTTAAAACCCCCAAATGCAACATGAACACGATTCACACACAGAGTGCTCTAAAGTACATTGAAACTGGAAGAGGGGGGTTTTAATGCGCAGGTAAAGACAGAGCCTCTCCTGGAAGCAAACAGTAAAAAAGAAGTAATATTTATTAGACATGCGCACTGAGCAACATACATAGGCAGTTTATATATATCTGTATGTAGTGGGCTGTTTAGGAATTAATTTGGATTTGCATCCAACAGTTTGTGTGATGCATTTTAGGTAACTGAGAAGTTCTGGTTTTCCAGGCTAGTTGGTTGACATTTGAGAAGATGGTTCTGCAGGGTTACAGAGGCCAGATAATGGGTAAATAAGTACATTCAACCTTTGTGATGGCCAGCTTAGCTCAGAGAGGCCAGGGGTGTTATGGTCTGATAAGTATGGCAGAAAACATATGAAATCTCTTGAATGCATGGGAGCTTGACACAGGGTTTTGCTATTTGTTTTTGATCAGCAGTAAAACATGGGATAAGTCAATGCTTGGGGCTAAAATAATTGAAACACAACAGTTTCAATTGACATTTCAGATGTGCTGTGTGTGATGAAATGGCATCTATTTAAATTAGAATGTTCCAATGGAGACAGGGAACCTTTGCATGAGATAATTATCGCTAGTAAAAAGAAGAACTGGTTTACTCAGCATTCTTCATTTCACTTGAAAAATGTATGCAAACCATGTGCAATTAAGAGTTAAGGTCAGTTGTTGCTAGTAATGAATTATGTTTGTATAAGAATGTTTAATTATGTCATGATGTTATGACCTATCATGGACACCCCTACAAATTTAGCGATCCATATAGGAGCCCAGGCTTTCTGAGACCTTAGGGGTCTTCAATCCACAGCACTGGGCCACGGCACCTCACTGCAGAGACCAGCCTTCCATACTCGGTGAAAGAGAGGTTTGTGGACACCATGTTGGTTAAAGGTCTATCTGTTCCATGGAGGTGTGGTACTGGGGCCCACCTGTGCCACGTGATTGAAGAAGCACCACATCAGAGCACCTCAGGTTCACATGAGTGTCCTTTTGGAGGTAAAGTAATCACGGAAAGGGGGTTGGTTTCTCTTGATTTAAGGGTTTTGGTAAGGGTAGGGCTGGAAGACAGGAGTATGGAGTTAGTCGAGGTTAGAAGTATTGAATGGGTGAATGGTCGTCCTAAAGGGGGACTGCTGATATCTGTTCAATCGCCATGGAAGATTGAAAAGCTTTCTCAGTCTACCCAAAATGTCTTAGTTGCTAAACTTACTTGGCTCTTGGAAGTTATAATAGTTATCAATGTTTACGACTCACCCAACACGGTCCATACAATAGAAAATGTGCATACTGTAGATGCAATTTTAAAAATGTACAGTCACAGCTATCCAATCTGGGTACTAGGTGATCTAAATGCAAAAATCGGTGATCTTAGTAATAACCAGAGGCGAATGATAGGTTGAAGAGATCTGAAACCGTCCAGAAATCCAATAGGCAAGGACACAAATGGGCGAATCTTACTAATGGCCATGGTTTAGTTAAACTAAATGGATTTACCCCAGGCGATGCCATGATGCAATATACCAGGGTTGAAGGAAGATCAGCAGCCATTCTTGATTCTTGATTATATCTTTACTAATGACTTGGGCTTTCATTCAGTACGGGATATGGGCATTGTAGAACGTGAAGAGAGTGATCATTTTCCTCTTTGCCTCCTGTTTGCATCCCCGGGTAAATGTGATGTTGACATTAATCATGATGATAATGGGTTGATTTATGTTAAGAAAGGTAAAAATAGAATTGTATGGCATTGTCGAAATCTTGTAAATGTGACACATGTTTTATCTGCTTTGCTACCTGAGTTCACCAAGGAAGGAACTTCTGGTCTTTTGTCTGCGAGTCAAATTTTGTCTAAATTTAGTCTGCTAATGCTGAATATTCGTGAACATGTGTGCGAACGCAGGGGATATAAATCTGTCGGCGAATGGACTAATATTATACTCCCCCATAGGGCCGGTAATGATAACAAGATAAGAGAAGCAAAAAAGCAGCTGCGACATGATATTAGATTGGTAGTAAAGAACACAGAACCACTCTTATCTGTTCAAACTGTTGCATGTTATATCAAATCACTTAAAATGAATTACAAAAAATGGGTTAAGCAACACAAAAGGGAAACCGAAATGAAAATTGCTACGATGGCCTTGTCAAATAAAAATCAAGACATCTGGCATCTCCTAAGAAAACACAAAAAGTGTGACGTGACCATTAATTTTATATCTGAGGAAAGATGGGCTTCATATATCAAAGATACCCTAGGCAAAATTGAACAGCCAACCAACACTTTCTCATTGCCAGACGCCACGTGGGATTGTAATGTATCCTTCTTAGACATTGTTAGGATAATAGATAAATTGAAAAATCCCCGGGCGGCAGGACCTGATGGTGTTTGCAACCTTGTGATCAAAAAACAGCCAGCTCTATGGGGTGCAGCATTTCTGCTGTTATTTAAAAACATTGGCATGTTGGTTGCTATTCCTCCCTCGTGGCAAACAAGCCATATTCTAACCGTTCACAAAAAACGATCTTGGGATAACCCGGCTAATTTCAGAATGCTAGCAATGCTTGATGTCTCCTCTAAAAAGTTTAGCAAGGTACTGCTTAAAGAGTTGAATATATGGATTGCCGATTCTAACATCCTTCCACAAAATCAGATAGGATTTCGTGATAAATCGAGTACCACACATAACCTAATAATTCTAACATCGGCAATTGAGCAGGCATGGGCCAAACGGCAATTAGATGTATGTTGTGCCTACATAGATTTTTCTGACGCTTTTGATACCATCCTTCGAAATAAATTGTGGCAAAAACTTAATTTATGGAGTATTCCGCAAGGACTTCCGCGGATGTTGATGCTGCTCCATACAGATACCTCGGTTTGAATAAGACTTAATGCTGCTGGTAGGTTATCGATAAATATGGGTACTTGCCGTGGTGTGAAACAAGGGTGTATGATAGCGCAATCCTCTTCAACCATTATTTGTCTGATGTGATGAATGCCTTTAACACAACCAATGCCCACCCTGTGAAAGTCAATGGGGTGACAATCGGATGGCTTGCCTATGCGGATGATCTGCTTATACTGGACTATACGCAGGCCGGTCTCCAGTATATGCTTGATACACTGGTGGCTTATTCCGCAGCAAATGGTTTGACTATAAATATTGATAAAAGTAAAATTATGGTATTCTCAAAAAAATGAACACCTAAGAGATATTCGTGGTATCTAGTCTCAAAATAATTGGAACAAGTTACATTATATAAATACCTTGGTATTATAGTGGACGAAAAACTTACATGGGAATCGCAATGGCTAGCAGTTCAGAACTGCTGCCTAGTGTCCACGAATGCACTGAGTGCCTTCATTGGTCGCAATGGAGGCTATTCTGCCACTTCGGTAGTAAACATTTATTTGGCTAAAATACGATCAATGATCCTATATGCTGTTGAGATATGGGGTCATTCTTTTGCCAAACGTATGGTGGTATTTGAGTCTAAACTTTTGAGGAAGCTCTTTTGGTTACCACACAGTCTGAGTGTTGAATACTTGTACTTAGAGTTTGCCATCAAAGGAATTTGTTGTGCCTATACATGTCAATGTGTATTGAGCTATGAAAAGTTGTTTACTCTTGAAAACGACACAATTATTGTGCCCTACGTAGAAGCATATCTTCGGTTAGAAGGAAATATGCTTGTTGGTACCTTTGGCATATTACAAAGATTATACTATAAATGGATGCCTGAGAGTACTCCTGGAATGTTAACGCTAACTGCGAAAAAAGGGGTCATAAAAAAGAAAGTGTTTGAGTTTTGGGATGAGCAAAATGTTATTAATGTTGGCACGAAGTCAAAAAGTGGTCCGTTTCTTGAAGAGTATTTAACAAGAACAATGCCCCCTACATATATCGTTGCATATCCGAGCAGTAGCACTTTCCGACCTATCTTTTAATGAAATTTAATATGACGGAAGCGCTAGCACCAAAGGCGATATTATGAATATTCCACATGAAATGAGAAAATGTTGCCTATGTGGCAAAAATGTCTCTGAGTCACTTTATCACTTAACCATGATTTGTGAAAGTCTAACCTTGATTAGAATCAAAACTTTTAAATCTTTTGATAATGCTATTGATATGACACACACTACTGAACTATGGATGTATTTTATGAGAGGTAATGATACTAATTTAATATATTTCTTTGTTATATTTTATGTAAAGATTGTTGCGATTTTAAAATGTATCGAATTAAGTATTTTAATGTGTATTGGATGGTATATATTTTAAAATTAGTGTGATTTTAGCCTGTATTGATTACCTGTATATGTTTGTATGTTTTTTGTGTTATACAAAGCCTTTTGGCTAAAAGTATATCTAATTAATAAATAAATAAATAAATAATATAGAAAGGGTGAATGCTTTGAGGGAGTGATTGGACTGTTCTGTGTTGTAAGTCCTTTTTTATATATATTTTTACCAAGTTTCTTATGTTAGAGGTTTGAAGTGGTATATTACCCGGCACACCCACTGTAGGGGTTTTCTTGGTATGGTTCAGTTTGCTTGTCTTTTTGGCTGGAACCCTCACCTTAAGGTTGTTTGGCATCTTATGGTGAGTCCAACTGTAGATACCTTTCTGAAGTATACCTTTAACAGTCTTTATGGTGTATCAGCTGTGCTGGCGGAGCACTCACCTCAATTTTCTTGGTCTCAATTTTCTTGGTTAGTCGAAGTAGTGACGGGACACCTCCTATAGTAGATGAGACTTTACTAGTATATGAAGGAACCAAGAGCAGCACTGCTGTAGTGAAAAGCATTTGTGCTCCTCCTATGCTAGAGTGGGGGAGAAATCTGAGAGGATATTGGCGGTTTAGTGTTTTTATTAAGATTCTGTGTTTTGTTTAAGAGTGAGAAGTAGAATTAAAGCAAGTAGCTGAGCGAGATAATTGCAGAATAAACGAGTACAGTGATTGCGTGTGGGGAACGACTAAGCAATTGGATAGGGGTAAAAAGGGGGATAGTTTGGGTACAATTATTTTTTGGCTGCGGATTCAGCTTAGTATTATTTTTGTGAAAATCATTTTGGATAAATTGGGGTGGAGTATGGAGACTGCGCTGAGTCATTTGTTGTCAGGTACTTCCTGGATATATGGCGAAAATTCTAAAGTTCCCAAAGGAATGGCTTTGGGAACATGCTCCGTTCTTGGCCTATCAAGGGGACCTATGGCATGGGGGAATTGGAGAACTTGCATACTTTCTTGACTACAAAGCACAAGTGCTCCAAGCTAGAGAAGCGGTTAAATATCTCAGAGCTATGGAGGATGTATGAAAAAGGTGGGAAGGGCCACAATGTTAAAATTGTGGAGGAAGGACCAAAAAAGGAGGAAGAAGGAATTCCTTCAGCGCCACCCCTGTATAGGTGCTTTCCTTTATCGCCGACAGAGGAGTACACAGACCTTGAGTTTGAACCTCCATTTCCCCAAGCGCAGACTCCAGTGTTTGCGAGACGGGCACAGGTGATTCCTCCATCAGCTGTAATGCCTATGAAGTGGGATAGCAAGGAAAGTGAAAGAGTAACTCCTTCAATGGTTAGAGTTACAGAAAGACTGAGAATGGAGAGCGGAAAGGGGATAACTCTCCCGACTGCTAGATTAGCAGACAGATTGAGGGTGGAGGAACGAGAGAGAGTGGGCTGGCAGCGAGAACAGTGGATAATAACGGATTGAGAACGAGGTAGAAGGCAGATGTTAGGCCTTTTCCTGCTCGGATAGAGGATAGGCTGCGAAGAGTGGTAGAGGCGCAAGAGCAGGAAAACATGAAATAAGCTCTGAGGCTAGCGGAGGAAGAGGAAATGCTGCTAAGGCTTCAAAGAGATGAAGAGCGGCAAGAAGGGAAAAACAGGTAAGGGATATAGGAGAAGGATAGTGGAGGCATGGGCGGGTTCGTGTGAGATTGGATACATCAGTTATCAAAATGGATAATGTGGATATGGAGAACATGGATGCTGTCGCAGGCACATGTGTTTAGCAGGGAGGATGAGAAGCTGCACCCTATGGTAGTGCTGAGTATGCTTCCATGCCTGTAGAAGGGTTAGGGGATGTGGTAGCTATAACAGGAACTGAAGAGGAAGAGGACAAGTATGTCAAGCAGGGAGAGCAGTGCATAGTCACCCTACCAAATGCTCCAGTAGCAGCGATTGAAAGCACACCATGTAGTCATAGGATGCACTGAGGTAATCGCATGATGGTAGCAAGTAGTAGGGGAGAGATGGGGTAAGCCCCAGGGCAAATGGGTGTAACTCAGTTTCCATTATTTCAGAAGGGCGAAGGAAGGGCTTATTGTGTCCCATGGTCACATATGGAGCGGAACAACTTGTTGAAGGCACTCCCTTTGCTCACTGGAGCGGTGGGGAAGAAGATTTATGCATTGGAGAAATATACCGCTCTTGTCTTGTTGGTCAGAGAGGATATGAAAAGCCTATTTGCAGCTCTGATGGGGGAGAGACCAGATGATCTTTGGAAAAGAGCGAGGTATCCAGGGGTTCAGTTATATACAAATACCCATGACAGAGCAGCTTTTAATAATTATAGGACACAGTTTTGTGGGGCCCTGCGAAATATGTATCCAAAATTAAATATAATAGAAAACAGTGAAATTGGAGGATGATCCTGCCACATACATCTAGTTGATTCAGGAGATGTGGAGGGCAGGGACGGAAGAAGTGTGCTAAAAGGAAGTCCAGCATGATTTAGATAAGGTGGTAGGAATGAAGGCCAAGACTAGGCCGGAGATTCAAGCACACATTGTGCATTTTTGTAAGAACAAGGAGAAGGAGAGTATAGAGCAGGCTCAGAAAGCAGAGGCTAAGCTTGTGCTAGAAAAAAATTCAATGTTTTGTTTGGAATGGGCAGTAATTACAAACTCTATGGATGGACAGCAGAGACAATTGGGATAACAGGACAGGGTGAATCGGGTATGACACGGCGGTGGATGGACAGGTATGCTCCTGGCGCAAGTCAAATAAGAGGGTTTCCAAGGGGCATGGGAGGATTTATGCGAGGAGTTGGGTCTTTTGGTAGGTTCAGAGGAATGGGCCATTGGTTCAATGGGCCAATGGAAAATAATTGTGGACGGTTCTATGGGATTCAGTGTTGGTCATGTGGCAGGTTGTGACAAATGTCATAAGATTGTCATGAACGACCATAGTATTTCAACATGGGAGCTCAGCAGATGCAATCCTCAGCCCTGCCATATGAATTTGGCTCTGTGCAATCACAGGAGGCACATGTTGTTTAGACATCGTAGTCAAAGATTCAAGCAGACAAGGTTGCCCCCGGTGTACGTTGAGTCTTTGAGTGGCTTTAACAGGGTGGTTCAAATGGATTCAGGAAATGTACATGTGTCCAGTACCATAATTCTGTACGTGGACAATCTATTGGCTTGTGGCACTTCAGAGGAGCAGTGATGAGGGGACTCCATTATGCTCTCACCCTCCTTATGGAGAAGTGGTACAAAGTGGACAAAGAAAAATTGCAGTACTGGCAGACAGAGGTAGTATAGTTGGGGCAAGTAATATCACCTGCCCAGAAGGAAGGTCATGCCAGAGAGAGCCATCAGAGTGCAGAATATGCTTCAGACAGTCACAGTGAAACAGATGCAGCAGTTTCTTGGATTCTGTAACTATTGTAGATCATGGATCTTCGATTACTCTAGTTACATGAGGCTCTTACTGCAGAGGCTTAAAGAAGTTCAGAAGGTGAAGGGTCTGATAGAGTGGTCTGAGGAAATCAGGAGATCAGCATTTGGCTGGTCTTGGCGACCCCAAGTTACAAGAATACATTTTATTGGTTTTCACATTCAAACGTGCAGGTGATGACAGCAGTCCTGACCCAGCAGACATCATTATGCAACACACCTTTTGTGTATCACAGTATACTGTATACTGCTAGACCCAGTAATGCAGGGACAAGTCCATTGTGAGTGAGGTTTAGCAACAGTGACTTTTGCAATTCAAAATTATTCGACCATTACTATGGGTTGCCCAGTGACATTCTACATGGACATTCAGTGTTTGTGATCAACGTTATAGACTCAGAGAGTGTCAGGGTATAGTAATTTTATGAAATGCATCGATACATCCCATGCAGTGTCACCTAGTCAATCACGCAACATTTCTAGCCGAACCTGTGATGCCTGAGGACATGGTCCATAATTGTGCAAATTAGGAGGGAGAAGAGGAAGAGAGGGTGAATGCGAAAGAGTATGCCGTGGAGGGGGTGAGATACATTTTGTTGATTGGTCTTTGACCATAAACCAGCACATGGGTTAGCAGCTGTTGTGGGCTTTGTGGACAGGGAATACCAGGTACGACTGAAGAGGAGGTAACCATCTCATTACTCTACACAAGCTGCAGAACTAGTGACACTGATAGAGGTGCTAGAAATGTGTAAGGGGAAGCCAGTCACTATTTAATCTGACTCTGTGTATGTCACCTACACTGTACATTCTGGGTTATCAAGATGGCAGAGAAGAGGGTTTAGAAGGTCTGATGGGTCCCCTGTCCAGCATGCTGTGCTGCTGTCCTGACTAATTGAAGCATTAGCCAAATGCCTTGCACAAACTAACCACACTAATTCAATATCTGTTGGGAATGATGCCACAGATAAGGCGGTGAAGGAAGCAGCACATTTACCGTTTACAGATTCCCAGACCACGTTGACCGTGTCCCAACAGGTACAGTTACCTGCCCCATACACGGCAGTCCCAGTGGTTCAGATCATAGAGATACAAGAAAGAGCCTCTAGAGATGAATGGGCGCTCTGGAATATGAGACGATGTGTCCTCTCACACACAGGTTTGTTGTGGAGACAGGAGGTGGCAGGGAAAGTAGTAATGGCCATAGATCTGCTTCTTTTGTCTCTAGAGCAACTACATTACCCGTTGCATACTTCTTGGCGACAAATTGAAGCAGAGCTCCAGGGAGAGTGGTTTATGCTGAATCTACAGGAACATGTAAGTAGATTTGTAGGGAACTGCGTAGTGTACAGAAAATGCAATCCTGGAAACACCATGATGTTGGTAAGGGAAGTCTTGCCTTGACCATCTGGGCCATTTAGGGAGCTCCATATCGACTTTGTGGACATGATTACAAGGTGTAGTAACTATCTTTATTTGATTGTTTTCGGTTGTCTATTCTCCCGGTGGCTTGAAGTTGGTCCCTGCATACATCCTGGTGCTAAATCAGAAGCAACATTTCTAGTGTGTGCAGTATTTCCACAGTGGGGAATTTGTGAGGTCCAACAATGCAACAATGGAATCCACTTTTTTAATGCTTTATTGACAGAAATCACTTCACTTTTGGGAATCAAGCAGAGGTTGTGCTCAGTTTACACACAGAGGCCAACAGGTTCGTAAAGAGGCTCAATGGTGTCTTTATGGACAGTTTAGCGGAAATGTGTATTGAATTGAGGAAATCATGGCACTATTGCCTTGCACACGCCTTGTATTATTTGAGAAATCAGCCTGGAAAAGATCATCATTTAAACCCCCCCTGAAATCATGATGGGGCATAGGTTACATACACCTCTCTCACCTGCATGCATGGCATCAGACACACAATAAACTGCAGAGGTCCTTGCAGAGGCATTTAGGGTTTTAACAAAAGTGTTATGATGATATCTTCACATGTTGTGTCTTCTCGCCAACAGACTACAGGAGAAAACATTGAGGAAGCCAATGATCAAAACAAAACACAGCTGCTCCCGGGAGACTGCATCTTTGTCGGCACCTTTGTGCGTCACTGGAACGAACAGTGTTTCCATGGGCTACTGCTTGATCTACGCAACTCTCACTGCTGTGAAAATGGAGGGCAACAAGAACAGGATACATCTCAGTAATACTCGAAGGGATACTGGCCCCCTCCACTGGCACAGGAGACGGAGCAGGCACAAAGTTAAATATGCCCTAAGGATCCACGTTTCAGTCCACTGCAAAGGGGGGGGGGGTGAATAGACATTCAGAACTTGAATATTTTTGTTTAGGAAAATAAATGTTTAGATTTGTAAATTGTGTTAAAATGGGAGTTTCTATAGTTTTCATGATCCTCATGTCATTGGGCCTCCTTATAAGTTTGCCAGTCCAGTAACAATACCGGTAAGCTACCGGTACCATTGTTACCGGACCAGCAAACTATGGGTTCTGCTCATGGGTGCATTCCCGCCCGCAAGGTCAGACCTGACTGGTGTGCCAGCACCCTTGAGCGGAGCATGTCGGATAAACCAGCACCACTCTGAATGGTGCCAGTGCATCCAACCTCCCCATTCAAATGGGAATGGGGAGAATTTTTTTCCGGCGCTCGCGAATTGTCAATTACTGGGTCGGCAAGCCCCTAATGACCCAGTAATTTCCCATTCGCAGGCGCTGAAAAAAAATTGATAGCAGCGACAGCCGTGCCGGTTTTAGCAGCACGGTTCCCGCTGTATCGTAATGAGGCCCATTGTGTCTGAAGATGGCAACCAGTGTAAATACAGAAGTTTTAAATGTATCTAGTTTTTTGGACTTCAAAGAGGTAATAGTGAGACAAAAAATAAATGTTGATATTGATTTTTTTAACATTGGGGATGATGAATTAGATCCCACAGAAAATGCACCTGGTTTTTCAGTGGAAAATATATGGTATCACCATATGAGGAAGGTTGGGAGAGAGAAAGATCTCTTATCTTTCATGTTTCTGGCATCCCTATGGTCTTTATCGTGAATGAGAAAGAGGTAGCAGATGCCCCTCTACCTACATCTAGCTATGTCTAGTGCACCTAGCCCAGTGTAGGGTACGAGGGCAGTTTAAAGGGAAATCAGTCACGGCATGATATGATATCATATGATAGTTTATTTATATAGTGCCTATACACTGTAGAGGAGGTCCCAAATAAAGCCTGCACTCCAATCGTCCTTTTTGAAGTTCCAGGAACGTTCACACTGAGATATGTGACATATAATGAGCAAATAAACCAGCAGAGAGCTGCAGTAGGGCTCTGCCCATTTCCTATCAGATGAACAGCACCTATTGAAGTACCAATACCAAGAAAACCATAGACAGTAAGGTATCCATTAAGAAAACCCTACCAACAAATAAAACAAAATGAAGATTGCCTGAATACAGTCCCAGAAGAAACCAAAAAGGTCCTAATGGAAGACGAATGATGACGTCACAAGGAGCCGGACTGACACGCAGATAGAAGAAATGACAACCAGAGAATGATGCAAAGAGACGAAACGCCATGAATGAGGATATTGTGAACCTAAAGTGAAAGGACGATTTCGAAATGCAAAGCAGTATAAAGCTGTAAGCAAGATGAAGATAGTCGACCAGTTTACACCTGTAAATATGCTTGGAACCGCAAGAAAGCTAAGAAAACAGCGCGGCTTGTTATGCTTAGTAGAAGAATAGTGCGGCAAGCGCCATTATACATATCTACCTCAAACGAAGCATAGTATTATAACTATATTTATACTTTGCACAAAAAGCAGAATCAACCCAGGTTATTAAAGGCCAAATGAGAAAGATTCATATTTAGCAAAATGATAAGAGATGGCTGAATCGAAACTCGGCAGAGGCAACTCGTGCCAAGAAAGCCAAGGTCATACTAATAAAAGAGGCGAAAAGTAGCTATATCTAATTGAAACTGAGAACAGAATATCCTTCCTCTCAAAAGTCGAGATAAGACACAGGCAGGTGTCGGGCTAAATGAGAATCAAATACACAAATTGAGAGAAAAGGGACAAATTCACGGTGTAAGAATCACATGACCAGCTGAGCAAGGAGAAGCGAGGGTTCACACCTACGCTTGGCATATGACCAGCCAGAGATATCAGAACTTTTCCAGACAGAAGATGCAGTCTCGAGGCCAACCACAGTGAAATAATTGACACATGGCTACTAAAGTAATGATTGATTGTAACCATAATTGGAGGAAGGCCGGGTAACTAAGGGGCACCCTGCACCTGTCCGACCATTCTGCATGCTGCTAAGCAAAGTGGAAAAGTATGCTTGGGGTTGGTGCGAACCCAATCAAAATGGACCAAATAAGCTAGGGTCCTATAGTTAGTAGAACCAATGGGATGTTGTACATTTAGTGATGTCTACAGTAGTCATTTTTGAAGGAAGGGCTTAGACGCCCACCTGACAGTATTTACCCAATCCCCTCACTCCGTTACAATATACAAATATAGTAAATATAGTAAAGTTACCTTTTCCTAACCAATAGAAATGCATATTAACTTTTGAGTGTTACACATCAATAATGACGAGTTTTGAGTATAAATGTTACAACTTGTACGAAGTTCATTGGAGTTTGAAGCGAGAAGGACGATCGCATCATTGCTGATATCCATCACTCCCCGTTTTCTGTACTTGTCATTAAACGGACTCCCTTTGCCAAACCATTGAGTTGTCCTTACTGATTGGTGTTGGAGTAATGAATCTGCACCCCCATCCATCTCAAGGGTGCAGCTATCTTGTCTTAAAGTACTTCTGAGCAAGCCTCTGCTCTATGGGCCGGCCGGGGGTCTCCGAGTACACAACAATGTGTTTCAAAGCACTTCAAGGCAAGGGAGAGAACAAGGGAAAATACAACAACATTCTTACAGGCCATGAAGAGTAAGGATGTGAAATTAACGATCTTACTCGGCATGACAACATTTCAGATAGTGCAAGAGCTAAGACATAGATAAGGAAGGGATGGGGAGAGTGGGAAGGAAATGGAAACAGACAGGCAACCACTGTACTAGGCCTGACGACATTTCTGGTAGAGCCGGAGAAAAACAAAAGGTGAGGAAGAGGGGTGCAGAAAGGGAGGGGAGGAACAAAACAAGCGAATATCATATTAGGCCTGACAACATTTCAGATAGTGCTGGAAGGGAGAGAGCAGAAAGGGTATGGGGGAGCGACAGAAAAGGTTGCTATCATACTAGGTCCAGGGACAATTCTGATAGAGTAAGTGCATAGAAGAAAGTAAGGGGAGGAGGGGAGGAGATAGGAAAAGGGAGGGGGGAGGAGAGAACAGAGAGTAAGCAGTGAAAAAGAGTGGAGAAGCAAGAGGGGAGAGCAAATACAATTGCAGAAGTCAGTAGTAACACATAATGTTGCAAGCCAGGATACAAGATGAAGATGAAAACATCATGATTCAGGGCCAACATGAGTATAAGATGCAAAGGAAGTCCATCATGAGAGTTGAGAAAGGGTGACACACTGCGAATCAATGAAGTCCATAAAAGTAAAATCCAGCATTGGCCACAAGACGGTGATGGTGAAACCAGAATGTATCAGGACAGACTCCTGTGTGCGGGAAGGGGGGGGCACAAGGGAACAACACAGGTAGAACCAGAAGGGTTTGGGGTGGTCTGTGGGGATAGAGGGAGTACACACATGTTGGTGCATGCTTACCTGCTGTCTTAGCAGGGTGTTGGACCCTGGATACTCCTGGTCGAAACAGGTCCAAACCGGAATTGCCCTTTTCTTTGACTGCCCTTCAATTTGGACGCCTGGACGAGAGACGCCCTTGATCTACGAGTTAAGAGCAGGAAGGAAGAGGCAGGGCTAAGAAGGTGGGCAGGGCTTAGGCTAGGTGACCTAGATCCACTTACACCTGCTCCCCAGCTGCAAAGGAAAAGAGGCTGGAGGGCTCCTTAAGTAGGGAAAAGAGCAGCAACCAGGAAGGCACCAGATGGGCGGGACTTGCTAAGTGGTGAAAAAGAGCAGCAATAAGGAAGGCACCTGGTGGGCGGGGCTTAGGCCAAGTGACCTAGATCCACTTACACCTGATAAGGAAAAGAGGCTGGAGGGTTCCTTAAGTAGGGAAAAGAGCAGCAACCAGGAAGACACCAGGTGGGCGGGGCTTACAAAGTGGTAAAAAAGAGTGGCAACCAGGAAGGCACCAGGTGGGCGGGGCTTAGGCCAGGTAACCTAGGTCCACTTACACCTGCTAAGGAAAAGAGGCTGGAGGGCTCCTTAAGTAGGGAAAAAGAGCAGCAACCAGGAAGGCACCAGGTGGGTGGGGCTTGTTAAGTGGTGAAAAAGAGCGGCAACCATGAAGGCACAAGGTAGGCGGGGCTTAGGCCAGATGACCTGGATCCACTTACACCTGATCCCCAGCTGCAAAGGAAAAGAGGCTGGAGTGCTCCTTAAGTAGGGAAAAGAGAGGCAACCAGGAAGGGACCAGGTGGGCGGGACTTGCTAAGGGGTGAAAAAGAGCAGTAACCAGGAAGGGACCAGGTGGCCGGGGCTTAGGCCAGATGACCTAGATCCACTTAAACCTGCTCGCCAGCTGCATCAATTTTTCCTATCAATGAAGACTGTTCCGATCATAAAGAACAGACAAATATATGGTGTATCCAGAGAGCCCAACTGAGTCTAGAAGGGGTTATTTTGTCTAAAAATTGATGGGAGGAAAGGGTGAAGATTTGCAGAGCTGGAGGAAGGAGGGGATTCTCAGAGGAAACATGGGCATGAATAAATCAAGAATGTGGCACTGTATGGCAAAATAACTTGCAGCATCTGACATGGCTCGAAAAATCTGTTAAAATCTGTTAAGATACAGACACATACCCACTTTTATATATGTTTTAAGGGCAATGCCATGGTGTCCATTGGCACACATTGGAACTACAGTTGTATGCTTTGCATTGGTGATCTGGCTGGAGGTATGGCTGCCATTCGGGACATGTTTTGGACCTGTTAAGTGAATGCATACAGACAATTGCCTCCAGTCTGGCGAGGTGTGTGCAACTTCTCTACACTTCACATACAAGTCATCATAATAACTGAGTAGAACCTGGTTCTGGCTCATACAATACCCAAGACGGCATCTGTGCCCCCTTTGTCCCATGTGCCTTTGCATCCAATTCATCAATGTATATGGACAAACCAGTGACTTTGTTCGATGACGAGAATCAGGAACTATTGCAATGCACAAGCCACCTGAATTGCTTGTCAGTGACCTCGTCAAAAGCTTTAATGGACACTCCTGATGAGCACCGGCTGTTTAGCCATACTGCAACCTTCTTCACTTCTCAAAATGGCACCTGGTGTTAAGCTGCAGCAAATGCCAAATGGCTCCCTGTAACCAGATATGAATTTTTACTATTTGTCAACACATCTGAGTCAGCATTTAGCGCCATCAAAGAAGAGTTACGGGCATTTAGGCTAATGACTTTGCAGAATCAGTAAATACTTGACTTCCTGACAGCAATGGAGGGGGAGTAAGTCAGAAGAATGAGAGTACTTGCTGCACATTTGTGCCTCCCAATGACACAGAGAATGGTACCCTAAAACACACTATTGCTGCCTTAGATGAGCTTAGAGTGATTATGGAAAATGAGGCAGGCATTACCAATGATTCGAGGTTAGAGTTTTTGTTCTCTTGGGTACAATCATGGATGAGCCTCACAGTGTAGACCCTGTTACCTATTTTTGTATTTTTCTCATACTTTTCTGTTCCTGTCAAATGCTTGTACAATGTTGTTCTGTCCAGGTACCCAAAGCAGCTGCCGTGATTAGAATAACTTCCATTTCAGCCTCGTAATGAGGCCCCTTGTCTTTTAAGCATTGATATTCCTGAACCAGACACATTCATTGTGACTGCTAGAGCTCTGTGAGCAGCTAGGGAAGAAGCACTTGAGGCACTAGGCTCCAAAATAGGACGAAGATCAGATCCCAAGTCCACTGGGTTGCCTGGTCTTTAAGGAGTGGGACCAGCAGACAGTAAAGTTCTGATTGTAGTAGAAAATAACCTTTTGATTTCAAGGTTGCCTACCAGTGTAGAAAAGGAAGCTGAGATGGAGGACCCAGTGGGATGAACAGAGAGACTGACCTAGTCTGGCAAGTCACTGGAAACAGGCAAATTAGTAAGATGATGGTGAGACCTATGATTTGTTCCAAGCCAGTGAGCCCAAGAATTCTGAAGCAGGGAGCAGCCAGAGATTGGTTGTTCCAGGGTGCCAAATGAGGTGTCTACCAACTTGGTTCCTGGCATTCCTCCAACTGATTATTAAAACGTAACCAGAATACTTAGCAGATAGTTAGTTCATTGCTTTCTGACCACAGAGTGGTGTACACATTAAGGAATGTATGTACAACTGCCATTATTGTCAAGTTTTTGGTAAGTCAGGTCTGGAACTCAACCCATTAATTCCAAAGCCAGTAGTTGGGCAGCCTGATGAGAACATTGGAATAGTCTCTCATGTGGGTTTCAACAAAGAAGCCATTTCCAACAAGGGACCCAGCTTCATGTCAGCATATTAAAAAAGTCAAACAAAGGTGCATGTAATCCTGACACCCAAAGAGCTTTCCAGAACCTGAATGATAGTTTCTGCAGCAACTCAGTTATTAGATCACAGTCTATGGACAGGATGCAAAAATTCAGACAGACAGCTGTTACTGTGGAATTTGAGCCATTTTGGCTAAGCTAAACTCAGAAGTGTTTGAACCACCCATTGTCTGTATTAGCAGTCAAATAACCAATGGAAAAGAAAACTGGGCCAAAATTGAGAAGGATGTGTTTGCTGTGGCATGGACGGTACACAAGGTGAAACCCTCATTTTGGGGTTTCACTTTACTGTTCACAAATACCATAACCTCTCAAGAAGTTAATGGCTATTCACGGTATTGTTTTGGGAAAACATGAAGAATAGGCTGCCACCCATTTTTGCCTATGTTGTGAGCACAGGAGGGAACTGCCTAAAACCACCATTGGGCTACACACACAGTAGCCTGAAACCATTGGGAATGGCAATGCTGATTGCCAAAAAGCAACTCAGAACTGTGGGGAATTATTTTTCTTAATCCCAAAAATGGTTGCAATACCAGTACTCACCACTATCAGAAAGCCGGCGTTTTAAAACCACCAGACTTTTGTGTAAAACTGAACAGAGGAACTCAAACCAGGCCAAGGAAAGACTTGCTAAGAGGTGGACACAATGTAAAACTATATTCTGAAATGACTTGAAGGAAGTAATTATTTAATGTATATGTAAAAATTGTAAGTTTGATTTAAACTGGGAACTAAAGTGACATTTAGCTGAATTCTGCCTGACAACTACCCCCGACAGGAGAAACCTGCTCAGCCTCTCTTCCCAGGACTAGCTGCATCCTGCTTCCCCACCAAAAGGAGTTGACACCTCTCTGATTAGATTAGGGGAGGGGCACTACAGGAAACTGAACAATGGACTCAGGCAAATGTTATATTGGGGGGGGCCGTAAAGTGGCTTCCTCTTGGGAGAAGTGCCTGTGAGAGCCAGCTCAGCTTGGGGGAAGTGGATAAACCAGTTATTCCACCATGTGATGTGGGAAGCCACACCCCTTTTTGACCAGGGCATAAGTTAAAAAGATAGATAACTCATAGTGCGGACTGGTCGAAATTATATAAGTAATATCATTATTCTTGTGATTTTTCTGTGCATGTTTTAAGAGGTGTTAGGACCCTGTGGTGTATTCTGGGGGGTTGCTAGCGGAAAATAGGGTCTTACTCCAAATGTCTGCATGTTAAAAATCTGACACTTCATCAGTTAATGTCCATACTCCTTGCGCGCATGTGTGTAATTATTGGTAAATGTCCGATATTGGTAAACCAGTCAAAAAGTGCAAAATGTTGTCATTTTTGAATGCAAGCCCCCAGGAAGATCATAGGCGGACAAGCATGGACCATAAGGAATATATAATGTGTATATGTAATTTCAACAAATTGTGTATCTGGGAAATATGTATTTGAATCAAATATAGATTTGTGGGCAAATTGACCAGTTGAGGATCCTCTGACCCATAAAAATGACATCACTCTGACACACTATCCCTTCCCAAAGCAGGGACCAAAGAATCTATTGACCTATCAAATCAAGAGAGGGGCAGGCTTAGGGATGCTAGCCTCTCCACCCACTTTTTAAAACATATAAAAAGAGACTGCTGGGACAGGTAGGGACATTCAATTCCATTTTCTGCGGGAGTTGATTGAATATTGCTTACAAAAGTGGGGGCTCGGAGCCGGGATATTCTGGGTTAGATTTACCACTTGTGCAGATTAATACAGTGTGCCAACTGACCAGATACACATATCGGGTTAGATCACCACGCTGTTTTACACTGTGAAAGCATCCCTCAAAATAAAATACAAACTTCTGTAAATCAGGAAGGAACTCAAATTCCAGAATGACGACCTTGGTAGATATGAAAATAGCCAGAGAGCACTTCTTACATAAGCTATTTGTGAGAGGTGAGTGGACTCATCAGGACCAAACGGTCTGGTTGCAGGCAATCACGCAACAGGTCACTGAAACAGGGTCAGATACATGGAGAGATCAGGGTCCATTACATGTGGCCCTGAGTGAATTATATATGGCTTCTAAGGCCAAAGATGAACACAATAAGATTGCCAGGATAGCAGCATATTCGTATCTATATATGGGAGCGATGCAGGACAAATGTGCTGAAGGCCAAGATCTGGCAAATAGGCAACAGATGGCGTTAGAAAAGGCCCAATCTGACCTGGTCTCTTCTGAGCAGAGGCTGCAGAGGAGCCAGGAGTCAGAAAATGATAGTAGGCAGTATATCATTAAAATAAAAGAGGACATGGATATACTGCAACAGGAAAAGACAGACCAGGATACCAGAATTACTGCAGAGCCAGAAAAAGCTGGAGCAACAGAACAATTTCAACAGGGCATGCACAGAGCAGGTAGCCACCCTGCAAATCCAAATAGACAGAGAGAAAGAGGAAAGCAATAAATTGATTTTGAAAGACCTGAATACCCAGGCAGAGTTTGATGAAGAACGCCAGAAAGCTGGTGCCTTTCAAAGGCAGAGGGAGGACCTGGCGTCACAAATGCAGGCTCTTGGTCAGGAAAGGGATAGCTTAGGCCAGGAAGTCTGCCATTTAAAAAGAAAAATTGAAGAAAATCACTTGGCCTTCCAGGGGCTGGGTGACCTCCAAAAAGAGCATCAGGGCTTGCTAGATCACACCAGGAGGGTGGAGGAGGCTCTGGCAAGTAAGACAACTCAGGCCAATAGGGACACAGCTCAGGAGGTAACCCTCCTGCAGCAAAGACTGGCCCAGTACTCCAGGACCAATCAGGAGGCACAGAGAGAGAATGAGGCTCTCTGCCAGCTCAATGATAGACTCCAGCAACAGGTAGCGATGCAGGAGGGACTGATAGAGTCTAGTAAGGCCTTAACTGAGGAACTGAAAGCGCAGGCTCTTGCATTGCAACAGGAAGCAGGGGCGGATAGAGATGAGGTTCGCTGGGAAAGAGAAACTCCTGAGCATAACCTCAGGAGCCCTAGTACCAGAGGCCTTCATCTCTCCCAGTCCCTGGACTCTGCCACCCCCATGTCCCCTCGCGCACATAAGCCCAGGGCCACTGGGATGGCAGATTACTATACAGCTAGAAGTATGGGGCTCATAGGCCAGTACCTCCCAGGAATGGATGGGCGGGCATCCGGGTATGGGCCCCCAAGCACAGTACAATTTAGTGGGGAACCCCAGGAGAGTAGGCCCACTAAGGGCATCCTGAAAACCTCTGCCCAGTTAGGTCAGTGGGGGGGATACCCAGCAAATCCTGGTAGCAAGGAGGGATCTGAAGACTCCTCTGAGCGTCACAGGACACAGGAGACCAGGTCCCCACATTCTGCCCGCCATTCCTAGGCTCGCAGAATCCGGGAAAACCTGGAAGATCAGACGGGCACCTCTGGGAGCAGCGCTTCTGAGTCGGAGGATGAATGGACCAGGGTTGTCCGAATCAAAAAGGCCAATAAGGCAAAAAGGGCCTTGCTTAAGGACCCATTGAAACAAATAAAGGCAATAAGGAGTGTCATCACGCCTTATCATAAGAACGCCAAGTATTCTGTTTGGGAACACTTGGAGCTCTATGAGCAAATGATGGAGACTTTCCATTTGAAGGACAGCCAAAGCTGTATTCAATATGTAAAGTGGACCTTCTCACCAGAATACTCCAGTTTCTTTGCGGGGCTGGAGGATCAAAACCATTCAAGGTGGTCCACATACAGGGCGGCCATCTTGAAACATTTTTCGGTGCACAGAAATCCTCAAGAGGCTCGCAAAGCAGCCTACAATTTGCAATGTGGGGAGGATCAGGCCCCACAAGAGTTTGTGCAAGAATTAAAGCGTGCTTTTGTGCAGACCACCTTAAGGGTGCGCACGGATAGCAGAGAATTTATCAATACATTTTTCCATGCCTTACCCAAATACATAATGACCCAGCTCGTGAGAGATTTTCATGAGAACAGATCTTTAGACTGGGTCATTGAACAGGCTACCCGGATCTATGAGGTGCAGAAGCCCATCCAAAATAAAAATAACGCGCCGAAAAACCCCAAAACCAACAGCACCCCTGCTGCTGCCAAGGTGGCAAAGGTAAAGGTTGCCCCCGTTTTAGATTTGGAGATGGGGGGGCCTAAAAACCTGCCTGCACCAAATAATTCACAGCCCAGGAGGCCCTCGGGCCAGTCACAGATAGGGAGTCGAGGAGGTAGTCCCAAAAATGGGGTCCCCCGCTCCCCTGACTATGTAAGTCCCCGCTACAAGGGAAACGGACCAATCCTGGGTTATGTGTGGACTCCTCCAGCCCAAGGGGGGGGATCCAGCCAAGCACCTGACCCGGGGAACTTTCCTCCTAACTTCCCCCAGGAGGGCAGAAATTCACCAAATCCTGGACAGAACTTTTTCCCCAGGTATCCACCCAATTTCCAGCCCCAAAATCATCCATCCTTCTTTCCCCAATTCCCTGAGACAGACTACCT
Organism: Ambystoma mexicanum; assembly: GCF_040938575.1. Taxonomy (NCBI): domain Eukaryota; kingdom Metazoa; phylum Chordata; class Amphibia; order Caudata; family Ambystomatidae; genus Ambystoma; species Ambystoma mexicanum. The sequence continues at coordinate 432,956,711 of NC_090939.1, read as the reverse complement.
TCCGGGAGAGGGGAGGCCAAGGGTGGAGGGGTACCCAAATCTTCCCAATCCGGGGTATTACCAGAGAAGGGTTAGCTTCCCTTCCCGGGATCAGCCCAGGGGAGAAAATAGAGCCCGTATCAGCCTGAGCGGGTTTCACAACTTGAGCGCCAAGTCCAAAATATGGCACGGGATCTGGGTCACATGCTGAGGGCTCAACAGAACCCTCAGATGAGCATGCCACCGCAGAATGCCCCAAACTCTGGACCTGGTGCTCAAGAACAATGACGGGGACAGCACCCCGATAACCCACCGGTTCCCAGGGTGGAGGTAAAAGGGGAAGGGGTGTGTAAAGCCTTGGAGGAAGCTTCCTTCCCAACTTGTAAACAGCCCCTGGAAAACCAGGAACTGGAAACAAAATCTCCTGCCCCTGAAAGCCTGCCTCCCAAGGAGCAGAGGGGGGGTAGGAGAAACAAAGGACCCAAACAGGCCCAGTTTGTGGAGGAGGTACAGATCTTCCAAGTTGTGGGAGAGGGATCCTCAGAGGATCCTGGGGAAAGGACCTTCTCCTTTAGAGATGGGGGAACTCCTCCCAAGGAAAAATGGGTCCCAAGGGATGCCAATTCAGACTGGGGAGATATGGAGACTGAGCTACCGCCGCCCATAATCTCATCCCAGAACCCACAATACCGAAATCCCCTGGTTCAAACCCATCCTGGTGACTGCCTCCAAAAAGGGGGGGGGCGGCCCAGAACCGGAACCAGGGTAACCCACAATGGCTCTGATCTCCAGTTGCCAACTTTTTCTTTCAGATACCCCAGGCTCTTCACAGAATTCTGCCCAAATCTCTTCGCTAGCAATGTCCAAAACCAGAAAATTAGCCCACCAGTTGTCCAAAAATGTGCATTATCTGTGCCCCCTTGAGGAGAAGGAGGGAAGATATTATGCCCCGGTACAAGTACAGGGGCAGGGTACAATTTCGGCACTGGTGGACACTGGATCCCAAGCTACCCTTCTCTCCAAAAGGGTCTTTGATGAACTAAATGCAGGAAGGGGGGAGAATTACCGTATTCCTCTCGCCTCTCTTCCTGGACAACTGTAGAACTTTGATGGGAAGGAAATTCCTGTCGAGGGGACTGCAGATTTGGACATCAAAATTGGGCGACACAAGGTGAAACACCCGGTCATAGTAGTGACTCCAGAGGGCACCCCTTGTTTACTAGGGAATGACCTCCTGAGAAGGTTGTCACCCCTAATAGATTGCGTAAACAAGGTCCTCTGGACCCAGAGTAGCCGACCAATAAAATTAAAACAGAGTGTCAAACATGTTAGTTTAAACAGCACCTGCCACATGGTTGAACAAAAATCTGACCAAGTAGAATTTCACTTCCAGAACAACCAAATTCCAGACGTGACAGTAATAGCAGTAGGACAACAGACTGGTGATGGGGGGGTCCTCTCTATTTCTGAAAATCAACCTTCCTTCCAGTTTAAGGTGGTATTCCACACTGGAAGGAAACACTCTGAAATTCTTCGCCAATCCACAATCAGACACTCCCACTCCTATAGTCCAGAAAGATGTGAAATCAGCTCAGAGCCTGGCTGATATTCAGCAAATTGGAGAGCAGTTGTTCATCCCGGTTCAGTTAAATGATGGGAAGGACTCTGTTCTCGCTCGAGTGGGTGTGAACAACGGTAAGAGCTTCATTAGCGAAGCCATGTTCCGCCAACTCCCAAAAGATCCAGCCATTCCCACATTCAAACTGATAGACAAATGAGAAATGGACCTGGAGGCACCCAATTCAAAACATCTCCTGCCAAGCAGGTGTATGCTCAAAATCTCCATTGGCAACAAGAGCATAGTCCATAATTGTTGGGTCGTGCGAGACGTCACTGCCGCCTTTTACTTAGGCAGTGACATTCTCAATCGCTTTGCCATTAGTTTGGACCTAATAAACTTCAAAGCTTGGTCCCGATTAGCGGATAATCCCATGGGCTTTGATGATCCAGAAAAAGCATTTAGGTCAGCTCAATTGCTACCTTATGCAGTTGAAATGCAGATTAAAGAGGAAGTCACCATCCCAGAAAGGACCCAACAATTCTCCCTGGAAATGAAAGTTAAAAGAGGACAAAAATTGAAAAACTCTGATGCTTACATACATCTAAATGCTTCTCTCCAACAGCAAGGGTTGGGGGTAAACCCAACTCCATTAGTCAACATAGAACATGACACCATTCCAATAGAGGTGGATAACAGCGACTTAAAGAGTATTACTCTAGCCGTAGGCACCATTATTGGAATGGCGGTTGATGACCGACATTTTTCCATTGATCTGGGAAATTAACTGTTAGGACCAATCCCCAAGGACTGTTTTGACAGTGACAGTGATGACAACACAACACCAGACAGGATTTTCACCCGGCATGGGGGGAACTTCCTGGTGTACACTTCTTGCCCTTATGGTAAAGAAGATGTGACTTGTGACTTCAGGAGGGATGAGGTGATTTTCCAGGTCCATGAGGGCTGCCTTTCCCACCTGAAGCCTCCAGTCCAAATCAGCACTCTGACCAGGGACTTCTCCTCCCAGCTGGAGGAGGCCACTGAGATAGCCAAACCAGAAGTCTTTCCAGGCTTCAGGCAGATGGTGGAAGAGAGAGTCAACCTAGCTGATGCCTGTGTGACTATGGAACAGAAGCAAAAGTTGAAACAAGTTGTCTTGGATTTCCAAGATCTCTTTGCGGTAGACTCATATGACTGTGGTCGCACTGACATCCACACAACAACAATTCCCACGGACCCTGGAATGACTCCAGTGTTTGTGAAGCAATATCGTTTGCCTCTCGCATCCATGGAGTCCCTTACTGAAATAATTAAGAACCTTGAGTCCCGGGGAATAATCCGTCCAGTCCACAGCACTTTCAATAATCCGGTGCTGGGAATATTGAAGCCAAACGGCCAGTGGAGACTCTGCGCCGACCTTAGGGAGCTCAACAAACAGGTCCATACTTCCCGATGGCCTCTGCCCTACATTGACCAAGGGCTGGCCCAGATCCAGGGGTCACAGGTATTCACTGCAATAGATCTGACCAATGGATACTGGACCGTGCCTGTCGGTAGGGAGTACCAATACAAACTGGCTTTTACCTTTGGGGGCCAGCAGTACTCATGGACCCGGACTCCCTTCGGATACCTCAACTCCGGCAATTAATTCAACATTTTCCTACATAAGGCCATGCCCGACCTGGGTGCGAGGGGTAACCTGGCTTATGTAGATGATGTCCTCATCAAAAGTTCATCATAGCGTAGATCCGTTATGTTCTGACACAGTTGAGGGCCGCCGGAGCAAAACTTTCCTTTCAGAAAGCACAGTGGTGTAGAACCCGTGTTAATTTCTTAGGGCATGAGATTACTCCTCAGGGTCTCTGTCCCCAGGAAAAGAAAGTGGAAGCACTTCAGAAACTGAAAGACCCCACAACTCTGCGGGAACTAAAGAGCCTCCTTGGACTGACTAATTACAGCAGAAAGTTCATTGAGGGCTACGCAGAGATCACCAGACCCCTGATTCATCTCCTGAAGGGGGGGGTCAAGTGGGAATGGGGTCCAGAACAATCCGAGGCAGTAAGACAACTCAAGATAAGCCTCTCACAAGCGCCTTGCCTAGCTTACCCTGTCAGAAACAAGGAGTTCTTCCTGGAGACAGGGTTCTCTAATACGTGCTTGACGGCAGTATTATACCAAAAGCATGACAAGGTCAATAAAGTAATCTCCTATGCCAGCAAAATTTTATCCTCTTTGGAGGAAAAATTCAACGAGTGTGAGAAGGCACTCGTGGCAACGGTGTGGGCATTGAAGAATTACCGCCCGTTTATCCAGGGGGAACACATCATAGTGGAGACTCCACACCAGCCTCTGCAACATCTCCAGAGTGACAGAATCCGGGCCGGAAATGTGAGTATTTCCCGAATTACTTCCTGGATTCTGTCAATGCAAGGCTTTCCTGTGGAGGTCAGATATGGCCAAAACAAGAAGAGTCCCCTCGCGCAAGGTCTGGCCGACTTGCATGATTGTGCCAGAGAAAACTGTCTCGAGGACGAAAGTCTAAAAATCAAGGACAACATAGAAGCATACCTCAATTCTCCACACAAAGTCTTTGAAGAAGACAAGTGTGAGGGAATGCCCACTGTCTATGTGGATGGATGCTCGTACCATGTTGACAACAATGGGGAGAAAGAACTGGTGGCCGGCGTAGGGAATGCATGGGTGAATGAGTCCCCAGAACCCTCCGCTGGATACAAAGTTGGTCCCCGAAGTAGTCAGGTGGCAGAATTGATGGCTGTGCATCAGGCCATCCTCACTGCTGTCCAACATCAACTCCACGAACTGGTCATAATCACAGATTCGGATTATGTACGGAACGGGTTTGTGGAGCACCTGGTTAATTGGAAAACCAGAGGCATGTTATGTGCTAATAACAAACCCTTGAAACATGGGAAGTTAATCCAAAATATTGATGATCTGGTCACATCGAATGGGATGACCATCTACTTGAAAAAGATCAAGGGTCATTCCAAAGTAGAGGGACCAGACAAAACTGGAAATGACTTAGCTGATCAGCTGGCCAAAACCAGGGCAATCCAAGGGGATCTAAAAGAAATAGAGTCCCTGTTGGGGGAAATCCAGGTCACTGCTATCACTAGGTCCCATACAAACGCTAACAATGATCTTTCAACTGCACAATGGAGTAAGGAGACCCCTGATGCTGATTTAATTACATCTCAGAAGGGGGATCCAATAATTGGTACGTTTTACCAACACATTGAGGACCCTGAGAACTTTCCCCTGTCGGATACCAATTACATTGGGAAAGAGGACCTAAGAGTGTTGATGAAATGTCCAAAAAGGTTCAGAATCCAAGACGGTTTGTTGGTAAGGAAATCCCAAGCTGGCCATGATCAGTGGGTGGTCCCTACCTCATTCCGAAGCCTGATGTTAAGTCACGCCCATGATGCGGCCACCGCCGGTCATAGGGGGTTTCACACAACACTGGAAATCTTAATAGAGGTTGCATACTGGCCACACATGGGGCAGGACCTCGACCAATACTTGAAGGGGTGTCTTGTGTTTGCACAATTTCAGCCATCATCCCTCACACACCGTGCGCCTCTCCAAAAGAGGGGGATGACACTGCCATGGTCAGATTTGCCAAATCGACTTTGTAGGCCCTGTAATTCGCTCGTCTAGAGGAAACAAGTACATGTTGACCGTTACATGCTTGTTTACCAAGTGGGTGGAATGTCTCCCAGCCCCAAATTGCAAGGCAGAAACAGCAGCTGCCCTGATGATTAACCACATCTTTTCCCGTTTTGGTCTACCTCAAAGGATTGAGTCAGACAGGGATAGCCACTTCACCAGTGAAGTAATGACGAAGATGTGGGAGATATTGGGGGTTAAAAGGAAGCTACACATTGCTTACAGGCCAGCTTCTTCTGGAGCAGTGGAGAGATATAACCGAACCATTGTGAGCATCTTAAAAAAGTTTGTGGCAGATTCTGGGCCAAGTTGGGATATCCGATTACCTCTGGTCCTAATGGCCATCAGATCTACCCCTTCATCTGCAACTAAAATGTCACCATTTGAGTTGATGACTGGACGCAAGATGGTGCTTCCCCAGCATTTGCTCTACAGAACCCAAGAGCAAACACTGATAAATGCCTCCACAACTCATGAGTATGTGGAGAATTTAAGGAAACACCTCCAACATGCTTTTGCCTATGCTCAGCGGAATCTAGAAAGATCAGCTAAGAGTATGAAAACGCACTATGATTTGAAAACCACCCAAAAGGAATATAAGGTGGGTGATCGGGTCTATCTATACAATTTCCAAAGGAACCAGGCCAAACAGCGAAAATGTTTGCCTACATGGAAGGGCCCCTTTGAAATTATAGACAAGATCTCCCCTGTTGCCTACAAAATCCACATCCCCAAAGGTAATTTGGCGGAAGGGGAAGATAAGTGGGTCCATATTAATCAGCTGAAGTGTTGCCATCCCAGGCACACTCTGCAGCAACTGGAGGAGTCCTCTGCAATACCAGAGGGTGCCGCTCCAGAGTAATTCAGTTCCAACCCTAAAATATCCCATATATATTCTCTAAAATATTATGACGCTTGTAAGCCACTGTCTCTGAATTATATCTTGTTTTTAAAAATTGGAATGCTATGTCTATTAAAGTATAAAATGTATATGACGCCCCACTATATCAATAGTGGGGGAGAAATGTCTATGAATAGGTATTGCCGCTTTCCTTTGTCGTCCTAGGAGAAAGAAAACATGGAGACTGACCACGGAAGGCAACCTGAGCACTGGGAGCGAAGATCCGAGGGGCCCGGGGTACTGCCCAATCCTCCCATCAGGACCAGCAAGGAGAACTGATTGATCGACTGGAGGGAGGAAAAGATGCTGAACTGTGCCATCTCTGGAATTGGAAGAAGAGGAGGCGAACATCCCAGATCTTGTGAGTTCCATCAGTTAAAGAACAGAATGGCCATCGCAGGAGGGGGGGGGGCTTGTGGGATGTTTTTACCCATGCATCCAAGCCCTACCATAAAACTGTGCAGTACTGGCATGGAAAACATCATGATGGCCAGAACTCCCAGAGAGTGCACAGGGAAAACATGAAGAATAGGCTGCCACCCATTTTTGCCTATGTTGTGAGCACAGGAGGGCACTGCCTAAAACCACCATTGGGCTACACACAGTAGCCTGAAACCATTGGGAATGGCAATGCTGATTGCCAAAAAGAAACTAAGAACTGTGGGGAATTCATTTTCTTAATCCCAAAAATGGTTGCAATACCGGTACTCACCACTATCAGAAAGTCGGCGTTTTAAAACCACCAGACTTTTGTGTAAAACTGAACCGAGGAACTCAAACCAGGCCAAGGAAAGACTTGCTAAGAGGTGGACACAATGTAAAACTATATTCTGAAATGACTTGAAGGAAGTAATTATTTAATGTATATGTAAAAATTGTAAGTTTGATTTAAACTGGGAACTAAAGTGACATTTAGCTGAATTCTGCATGACAACTACCCTCCGACAGGAGAAACCTGCTCAGCCACTCTTCCCAGGACTAGCTGCATCCTGCTTCCCCACCAAAAGGAGTTGACACCTCTCTGATTAGATTAGGGGAGGGGCACTGCAGAAAACTGAACAATGGACTCAGGCAAATGTTATATTCGGGGGGCCGTAAAGTGGCTTCCTCTTGGGAGAAGTGCCTGTGAGAGCCAGCTCAGCTTGGGGGAAGTGGATAAACCAGTTATTCCACCATGTGATGTGGGAAGCCACACCCCTTTTTGACCAGGGCATAAGTTAAAAAGATGGATAACTCATAGTGCGGACTGTCAAAATTATATAAGTAATATCATTATTCTTGTGATTTATCTGTGCACGTTTTAAGAGGCGTTAGGACCCTGTGGTGTATTCTGGGGGGTTGCTAGCGGAAAATAGGGTCTTACTCCAAATGTCTGCATGTTAAAAATCTGACACTTCATCAGTTAATGTCCATACTCCTTGCGCACATGTGTGTAATTCTTGGTAAATGTCCGATATTGGTAAACCAGTCAAAAAGCGCAAAATGTTGTCATTTTTTAATGCAAGCCCCCAGGAAGATCAGAGGCCGACAAGCATGGACCATAAGGAATATATAATGTGTACATGTAATTTCAACTAATTGTGTATCTGGGAAATATGTATTTGAATCAAATATAGATTTGTGGGCAAATTGACCAGGGGAGGATCCTCTGACCCATAAACAGACCTCATCATGATGACAATCCATTTCCTTCCCCCAATCGTGGGAGAGGGGAGAATTCTGGGGAGAATTCGGCCAATGACAAGTAGAGAGGGGCAGGCTCAGATACGCCACGCACACACCCACTTCCAAAACACATAAAAAGAGGAAAATTGACCAGGGGAGGATCCGCTGACCCATAAAAATGACATCACTCTGACACACTATCCCTTCCCAAAACAGGGACCAAAGAATCTATTGACCTATCAAATCAAGTGAGGGGCAGGCTTAGGGATGCTAGCCTCTCCACCCACTTTTTAAAACACATAAAAAGAGACTGCTGGGACAGGTAGGGACATTCAATTCCATTTTCTGCGGGACGCTCTGCCCGGAAACTCCAGACTTCACATCCATCAATCTTCAGAGACCAGAAATATACTTCAGAACTTAAAGCAAGGGCCTGAAACCACAAACTGAGAACTCTTCTCAGCAGGCCTCAGCATCCTTAAAATCATTTGCAAACTATTCCATAGCCGGGCAAACTGTTTGAATTCTTTGCCAAGAACAATTGCCAGAGACCGGACCAGAGATCCAGAGAACCACAGGCCGCTGTATCCAGAGAGCTGACCTAGACCGCTGTGAGCAGAACCAGAGATCCAGATCGCTGTGAGCAGAACCGGTGCCTGATTGACCCGCCGAGCAGAGAGAACCGAAGTCCAGTCCAGTTGACCAGATCCGTGACGAGGCCCATTCATTTCAAAATTAGGAGTGGGTATCCACCAGAACTGTGCAGAACCCAATCTCTTAGTTAAAATAATCTAATTCAAGCTATTTTAACCTAGTTAGAACAGCCTCCTAGAAATCGTGTCATCTGTCATTTTTAAAGCTGCACAACTGTCACCTGTCAATTCTGCAGCTGCAAGCTGTCACCTGTCCTAGAACCAACTTCCATCTCCCTATACTTGTTCCATAATCTTGAGACACACACTCGCGAAAATAACCGCGATTTGCGATTTGGCCCGATTTCTTCATCTGTAGAAATCAGCAGCTTTTTGCTTCTCTTTGCTAAAATTTGTTCGCAATCTGCTAATCATCCATAGAGTATTGTTAAAGTGAGCCTGAACTAATATAAAGTAGCTATCACCTACCCTGAACCTCTAGAGGGAATTAAAAGCAATTTTAGCACCTTTTCACTTCCTTGCAAACCACATTAAAGTAATTCGCCTGTGTTTAAAACTCATCCCTGTTTTCCCTAAGCTTGCTGGGAGAACTGGAACTGTGTATTGCATTATAAAGTGTGATTTGTTGGGATTCTTGAAGACTGTGTGCTCTCCTACCATTTCTTGTATTGCATAGGGGGGGAGTGAATTGTCAAAAGAAAAAGTGATCATATTACCTTTTGCTAAATTCATAACAAGTTATTTCTGTACTGCATTTTATTCCACCTTGTGTTTCCTTGAACCATATAAAGCATTCTTTCCCACCTTATTCTTCTGTTCCTATTCATAAATTACCTCTTGCTGACTACTGCTCATATTCACAAGTGTAATATCCATTATCAATTTATTTATAGAAGTGTGATATATATATATATATATATTGTTTACATTTTCAAATAAACCTTTTAATTTGCAAAACAAACCTACTTCTTGGCTCAGTGGGGTCAGGGGGATTCTAAGAGGGGGGTGTTATACAAGGGTTGTCATCCAGAGTACTGAACCGGATATAAAAATATATCAATAAGTGTTTTCCTCAGCATCCCAGACTAGGCATTGACTTAGCTGTAGTGTTGATTGAATATCGCTTACAATCTACAAGGGTTACATTTGTAAACAGAGCATAATCCTGGTGCTCCCACAACCAGATGCTGGGCCCAGTTCTGAATGCTCCATTTGCTCTCTGCCTGGGAATGTTTGACACATTTCCAGAGGAACACATCATACCCCTTACAATGCTGGATGAAACCCAATGCTTTAAAGTAAATACTGCAGTACAATGTGAAAGTCACACAAGAGGGATAATTACTTTCGTCCCTTAAAATTCAGGCAGGCAGAAAAAGGGAGTAGTTGTTTGGCTTATGTGAAGAGATGCCCCCAGAGGAAGGAGCTGGTCAACTTGAAAATGTGTATGCCAGAGTCCTTCTTGTTCCCCCTCCCAACTTCCTGTTGACAATGCTTTGTGTGAGCTTACATCAGAAGTCAAAAACTCTTCTTACACCTGCTCAGATTGGCTAAGGTCTTACATGCACCTTTAGCAAAATCATGTTTGGACTCACGAAGTAGAAGGATTCATTTCACTGGAACCTTATCGGGGGATCAGTCTTCTCAAGTTCCCCTCCAATTAAAGATATGGATTTCCAAGGACAGAAACCCTGCCCCCATCAACTTCTGTGGAATATTTTGAAATTTCTGCTGCTAAACAAGGACTGCTGCTTAAACACTGGTAGCAATGTCTCTGTCTACTGGAAGCTGCACACCCACAGGTGTTCTCTGGAAAACCTCCTGGATGGGAAGGGCAGATGAAGGACTTGCCTTACCTCTAAAACCCTGGATATGGCCCCACAGCAACCTACAGTTTGAAAATATTAGCTTTGTGCTCTGTTTCTCAACCAATCTGCTTTTGATATGTTTGGCTCCCAGAGCAGTTCAAGCCTTTTCATACAACCAACTCAAGCATGACCTGCCTGTTCTCGAGCTTCTTAGAGCCAATTGCTGACCAGAATCATACTGCATTCTTGGACTCAGTAGAACAGGCTCAGCGTTGCAGTTGAATCAAAGCATTGAGACACTGTCACTCTTTCAAACCACAAGGATGTACAAATCACCTGTTTCCAAGCTACCTTCAAATCTCAAACAAATTGCTGCTTTTTGAAGAGCCCCATGTTTGGCTACCGATAAACTGTCTCGACACTAACTCGACCCAGCGAAAAACAAAGCACTCAGCGGTCAGGTTGTATGCTATCAAGCCTCAAGAAGAAGATTTAAAGGTGTACATAATGGTTCCATCCATCAGGGCTGGTTTTACGGGCTGTAGTGATATTTTAAACCCCACTTATTACTTTTTCAAAAGATGTGTTTCTAAACATTAAAGTGCTGCAAAGATAATTGCCTGCGTACACCTGTCTTTATATCCAAAGGGTCCCTGTCAACAAAAGGTCTGCATATTCTATGTATTTCATTACAAGGGTTGGTCATTAGTATTTTATTAGTTTGTCTGTACTTTTAGAGTGATTTAATACTTGCATGGTTGTTAACATTGATTGGAAATGTGGTTTTTATATAATAGTATTATTGATGTTTTGGATGCTTTGTGGGTGGCAGAGAGTCCTCTTAAAGTGTATAGGTTACCCTTGGCAAATGCTACCTTAAAGGAGATGTACCATTCATGTTGTGCCAGTTTAATGTTAATGACTGAGATCACTGTGATTTTGTTGCAGTGTACATACAGCTGAGTAGGAATTTAGTAAACACTACGGATCACTTTACTCCTGCACAAAAATTGTCATTTTGTGACACCCTGGCTACTGTTCCTAACAGCATACCATGTGTTTAGTGTTGCAAATCCCTTGGAAAGAATCACAGATATGCTACCTGTAGCTCTACCACTATTTTTGACAAATAGTGTAGCACATCTATAATGAGCCCATACGTCTTTGTAACGAACAACTGAAGCAATGTAATACTTTACAAACACACTAAAAAATATGTATCCTTGCCCATATCCCATAAGATACCAAATAGTGCTTATTTTACTGAGTCAATGTTAGCACTAAGTTAATAAAAAAGTGTGATATATTCTTCAAATGTTTGAAATGGGCTTTGCTAGTAATTATAAAGAAGCTGCAGACTCAAGTTGGCACTCTAAGGTGAGCATGTTTACATATATCTACATCATGATGATTTGAGGTCACATGGTTATGTACAGAGAAACAATTATGTTGCCCCAGGCTGTCATGAAATAATTGTGTAATGTGTGTAACAACTATTTCCATTTCTAAATGCTTTGAATTATAGCAGATGATTATAAAATACATAATAACTGCTACAAAGTCAGAGCAGCAGGATACATCATTTTCTCTGCCAGATATTCGTTTTTTTTTCTTCCTTTTTTAACCTTTTTATTGTGCAATGGGTTAAGGGCAGAGGGAACATTGGGCATCATTACAGGTTTATTGGTATTTCCTATGAAGTACGGACCAAACAGGTCTGCAATTTATGCCTCTCGCAATCATTGTAAATCCAGTTGATTACTAGTGGAAGAATGGTAATGTTGATGATGGTGGTAAGTCTCTCTATGAAAATTCCTCTATTTTTCAGGTAAATTGTTGGAAACGTCTGTATCAAGTGACCGAGGGATTGCCTCTTACCCCCAAAACCTGGAATTTAGTGGAGCAGAAAATAGGTGGTTAAGTGGCAGTAATCAAATTGCCTGATTTTACTGTCATTTTTTCCTCACGGCCAAACTCAACGTGATGCCCTTCATATTTTCCCTCATGCCTGCACTCTACACCCACTCGAATGCTTGTCTAGGAAGGACAGCACAGGGTTTGGAACAGGGAGCTGCAGGACCATTCACAGAATAACATTACTGACGGATAATACAGCTTTCAACTGTGGGGTGCATTTCACCTCAGCGTTTTGATCGGCATCATAGACAATTTGAGCTTCACACTTGTTTTCTGTCATGTCTCAGTCGAATCCGCTTGATGGGATGTATCCAGTAGTTGAGAACTACTCATATATGATTGTATATGTTAGCTATGCTCTGCAGATTTTAGATTTTTCAGTGACCTCCATGATCTGAGAGAAGGATTTACACTTCTACTGTAGAACCACATTCCACAGATGAGGTGAGTGGATAGCCCTATTTAGTGCACAGTAAGATAAGCTCACATTTTAGAACAGTTACCTGCAGTACATCTACAGCCAAAATGCCTGAGCCAAAAAGGAATGGTCATGTCAAATGGTTAGAATAGCTTTGGGAAAATATAGTCTGATGAATAAGAACATCTAACTGTGAAATAAATAGGATTATATTCGTAT